>NW_026652288.1:23300635-23514490 GCF_009828535.3 Hylobates moloch | reverse complement strand
GTGAGACTCTCTATCCAAAAAAAAAAAAAAATTAACAGGGCTGGGCGCGGTGGCTCATGCCTGTAATCCCAGCACTTTGGGAGGCTGAGGTGGGTGGATGATGAGGTCAGGAGATCGAGACCATCCTGGCCAACATGGTGAAACCCTGTCTCTACTAAAAATACAAAATTAGCTGGGCGTGGTGGCACCCACATGTAGTACCAGCTACTTGGGAGGCTGAGGTAGGAGAATTGCTTGAACTTAGGAGGGGGAGGTTGCAGTGAGCCGAGATCGCGCCACTGCATTCCAGCCTGGCGTTAGAGCAAGACTCTGTCTCAAAAAACAACAACAACAAAAAAGTGAGCAGAAGTCGTTTCTATTCCTTTATTACATTAATTTATCAATTAGTTATTTCTCTATTATCCTTTTCTTCCCTTTTAGTACCAGCTCATCAAAAAAAGAGAGAAAACACCCTGTTTGATATTCATAGATCTCCAGCAAGAAGAAGCCATATTAGGTAAGGTTTGTTTTTGAAAGGAAACATTTGCATTTGTCAGTGAGAGACTGATTGTGTCTTTCTTTCATTAATTAGTGACTAACAGTTGTCATCCTACATGCTACAATTATCTTCCTGATTCAGTTTGCCTGGAATATATGTTGTTTTAACAGTTATATTCACTAAAGCTACACAGCTCTTTGGTCTCTTAGCAGAGTTGAATCTAAGTGACCCATATTGCTTTCATTTGAAGCACTGATTCGAGTTAATCTTTGATATTTTGCCCCCTAATTATCCTTTCTTTTACATGTAGGTACAAAGGAAGGTTTTTACTTTTTTTTTTTTGAGGCGGAGTCTCGCTTTGTCGCCCAGGCTGGAGGCTGGAGTGCAGTGGTGCAGTCTCGGCTCACTGCAACCTTTTCTGCTGGGTTCAAGCAATTCTCCTGTCTCAGCCTCCCGAGTAGCTGGGATTACAGGTGTGCACCACCATGCCCAGCTAATTTTCATATTTTTAGTAGAGATAGAGTTTTACCATGTTGGCCAGGATGGTCTCAAACTCCTGACCTGTGACCCACCTGCCTCGGCCTCCCAAAGTGTTGGGATTACAGGCGTGAGTCATGGCGCCCGACCAGTTTCTACTTTTAAAAGTTTATTTTTTATTCCCTAAAGCTACACAGCTCTTTGGTCTCTTAGCAGAGTTGAATCTAAATGACCCATAATGGTTTCATTTGAAGCATCGATTCAAGTTAATCTTTGATACTTTTTCCCCCTAATTATCCTTTCTTTTTTTTTTTTTTGAGATGGAATCTCGCTCTGTCATCCAGGCTGGAGTGCAGTGGGGCAATCTTGGGTCACTGCAAGCTCTGCCTCCTGGGTTCATGCCATTCTCCTGCCTCAGCCTTCCGAGTAGCTGGGAGTACGGGTATTCGCCACCACACCCGGCTAATTTTTTGTATTTTTGGTAGAGACGGGATTTCACTGTGTTAGCCAGGATGGTCTCGATCTCCTGACCTCCTGATCTGCCCGCCTTGGCCTCCCAAAGTGCTGGGATTACAGTCATGAGCCACCGCACCCAGCCCTAATTATTCTTTCTTTTACATGTAGAAGAAAGTAGAAACAAAGAAAAGTTTCTACTTTTAAAAGTTTATTTTTTATTTTTGAGACAGGGTCTTGCTCTGTCACCCAGGCGTGCCATGATCATGGCTCATTGCAGCCTCAGCCTCCTGGACTCAATAATCCTCCCACCTTAGCCTCCCGAGTAGCTGGGACTACAGGCATACACCACTATTTTCAGCTAATTTTTATATTGTTTGTAGAGATGAGGTTTTGCCACGTTGCCCAAGCTGGTCTTGAACTCCTGGGCTCAAGTGATCCCAAAGTGCTGGGATTACGGGCATGAGCTACTGTGCCCAGCCAAGCTTTTAATTTTTATGAAGTTCAAGTTACTTGTTTTTTATTTTGTGCTTAAGCTTTTACTGTTATGTGTAAGAATCCATTGCCAACTCAGAGGTCATGAAGATTTGTTGCTATGGTTTCCTCTAATAGTTTATAGTTTTAGCTCTTATGTTTAGGTCTTTGATTTACTTAGTTAATTTTTGTATATGGTTTGAGTTTGTTTTGTATAGTTTTGTATACTCTTTGGCTTTTAAGCTCTTTTTTTTTTTTTTTTGAGACGGAGCCTTCCCTAGTTGCCAAGGCTGGAGTGCAGTGATGCGATCTCGGCTCACTGTAACCTCCACCTCCTTGGTTGAAGCAATTCTCCTGGCTCAGCCTCCCCGGTAGCTGGAATTACAGGCATACACCACCACGCCTGGCTAATTTTTGTATTTTTAGTAGATACGGGGTTTCACCATGTTGGCCAGGCTGGTCTCGAACTCCTGACCTCAAGTGATCTGCCTGCCTCAGCCTCCCAAAGTGCTGGGATTACAGGCATGAGCCACCATGCCCAGCCCCAACTAGGATTTTGGCTTTTCAGTTATTTACTGGGAAATTATGTATACCACTCTTTTTGTTGTATTATTGTTATTTGTATCACACCTAAAAATGTTACAGATCTAACAATACATTGTTGGAATTATTACTTTATATGATTTAATGGCTTTTACTGAAGCTACGAGAAGAAACATTAGCAAGTACAGTTGGTCCTCTTTAGCTACAGGTTCTGCGTCTGTGAATGCAACCAACCACACCTCAAAAATATTTGAGAAAAAACCCCAACAATACAACAACAAAAAATACAGCTTGATGACTATTTATATAGCATATATGTTGTATTATAATTAATTTAGAGGTGATTTAAAGTATACAGGAGGTAACTCTTACGTTAAGTCTTTGATACATTTTCAATAACAGTGTATGGGAGGATGTGTGTAGGCCATATGCAGTGTGCAAACACTATACCATTTTTATGTAAGGGACTTAAGCATACTTGAATTTTGGTATTCACAAGGGTCCTGGAACCATTCCCCTGTAGATACTAAGGGATGACTGTATATGTTTATAGGTATTGTTGTATTAACTTTTAAATTGATTTACCATTTTTGGTTCTCTTTATTTTTTATGCATTCAATTTACTATCTGAAGTAATTTTCTTAGACCAGTACTTTTCTCCCACCAACTTCCTTCTGTGCTGTTATTGGCAAATTTATTACATTTCTATATATTATAGGCCCAATACACAAATAAACTTGGGAACTTTCCTGATGGGGAGAAAGAAGTAGAGGAGAGGATAAATATCAAAATTGCAAAGAATAGATAATTTTTGCAACTATCTTCCTGAAGAGTTGGGCAGTATCAAAAATTGATGCAGGGCCTCCCCAGCCTGCTGCCATGGCCACCTACAAACTGGTGCTGATCTGGCCCAGTGAGAGCACCTGGAACCTGGAGAACTGCTTCAGCGACTGGTACAATGCCAACATGAGCCTGGCGGGCCATGAGGAGATGAAGAGTGGCAGGCAGGCACTGTGAGATGGCTGGCTATGAGTTTGACATCTGCTTCACCTCAGTGCAGAAGAGAGAAATCTGGACCCTCTGGAAAGTGCTAGATGCCATTGATCAGATGTGTAGTGAGGACTTGGTGCCTCAATGAGCGGCACTATGGGGGTCTGACTGGTCTCAGTAAAGCAGACTGCTGCAAAGCATGGTGAGGACCAGGTGAAGATCTGGAGGCTCTCCTGTGATGTTCCACCACCTCCAATGGAGCCTGACCATCCTTTCTACAGCAACATTAGTAACGACCGCAGGTATGCAGACCTCACAGAGGATCAGCTACCCTCCTGTGAGAATCTGAAGGACTCTCAAAGCCAGAGCTCTGCCGTTTTGGAATGAAGAAATAGTTCACCTGGTAAAGGAGGGGAAATGGGTACTGATTGCGGTGCATGGCAACAGCCTCCGGGGCATTGTGAAACATTTGGAGGATCTCTCTGAAGAGGCTGTCATGGAGCTGAACCTGCCGACTAGTATTCCCATTGTCTATGAATTCGACAAGAACTTGAAGACCATCAGGTGCATGCAATTCCTGGGGGGATGAAGAGACTGTGTGTAAAGCCGTGGAAGCTGTGGCTTCCTGCTGTTAGCTATGATCATGCCACTTCACTCCAGCCTGGGTTGACAGAGTGAGACCTTCTATCTAAAAACAAAAATGAAAACAGAAACAGGCTGGGCACAGTGGCTCACGCCTGTAATCCCAGCAGTTTGGGAGGCTGAGATGGGCGAATCATGAGGTCAGGAGTTCGAGACCAGTCTGGCCAACATAGTGAAACCCTGTCTCTACTAAAAATACAAAAATTAGCTGGGCATGTTGGTGTGCACCTGTAATCCTAGCTACTTGGGAAGTTGAGGCAGGAGAATTGCGTGAACCCGGGAGACAGTGGTTGCAGTGAGCCGAGATTGCGCCATTGCACTCCGGCCTGGGCAACAGTGCGAGATTCCATCTCAAAAAAAAAGAAAAAAAAAAACCCAAAAAAACCCGAAAACAATTCCCTCTTCCCCCACCAAAAATGGATGCAGAAGGTAATGAAAGGATTCCGATTAGTAGAGAAGAAGTAGGAGGTAGATTAAGGATCTTAAGGAGAAGTTGAGAAAATCTGGGTTGCTAATGGGACATGTGGGCATTGGAATGGAGTACTGATGCACAGATTTTGGGACATCTTTGAAGACTATGCTTGAAGTAAATTACTGACAATGATTCCAGCTTGTATGGTTGTGTAGATTTTCATTAGTGTGTTCAGCATTCTACTTTTATTACTTGGATTGATACAGGGTTGGAATTTAGCAAGTGTAATGGAAGAAAAAGGAGACAGAGTCAGGTAGGAAGATTAAAAACTGAAGTAATAGCTTTTCCTGTGAGGCTTGACAGAAAATTAAGCCACGAAGGGAGTTGACTCTGAGTCATTGGGTGCTTAGGTGTAGTAGGCCTTGATGAGTTGAAAGTTGGTATGTTAGGAAGTTATGCTCAAAAAGTAGGCCATTAAATTTTAAAATTGCATTGGTGGAGAGCAGTTCACGCGGTAATAAGATCCGAGGTAAGATCATGGCAAATTTTTTTTTTAGTAAGGCAGAGCTGAGGGTGGTTAAATGGCTAGGCAGGTGGTAAGTGAAACGTAGGTAGGGGTGGAGAAAAAAAACAATATAAGGGATATTTACAGGGAGTGTGGCTAGGACTCAATGGCAGTGATTATGTGGTGGGCAAAAAGGGATTTAGGATGATTTTTGAGGTGTTGTTTTTTTTTTTTTTTTGCAAACTACTGTTTAGTGGAACTGCTAACTGAATATACAGTTTAAAAGAAGTGGTTGAAGCATTTGATTTGGATATGATGAACTCAGTTTGAACACTTTGTGAGCACACAATTTTGTGGTGGTTTTATTATAGTATTTTTTAGGTATCTTAGAGATGTCATGAGTTACACTAATAATCTGGCATTCATTAAGTATTATTTTTCCTTTATGATGACTTTAGCCTGGCAAATTACCTAATCTCTCCATAGTAGTTCTGGTTATAAACTGTTTTTTTCTTCAAAATATTTTATGTATTTTATAAGAAGTTCAAACAGGATGGAACTATCTTAAGTGGAAAGTTAAAGCCCTTGTCCTCTGTAAACCAGTGTATTATTTTTCCTTTGTTCTTTAAATGTCTGGACTGTGACTATTTGGGAAAGATAAAATTAAAAAAAAAAAACAACTTTTTTTTCCTGAGATTCTAATGTTATTTATCAAACAGTGACAGATATTCACTAAATTTGGATGTAATTTAAATTGGTTGCTGGCCCTGTGCAGTGGCTTATGTCTGTAACCCCAAGCACTTTGGGAGGCCAAGGCGGGTAGATCACTTGAGCTCAGGAGTTTGAGACCACTTTGGGCAACATGGCGAAACTCCCTCTTTACAAAAAGTACAAAAACTAGCCAGTGTGGTGGCGGGTGCCTGTAGTCCCAGTTACTTGGGGGTTTGAGGCGGGAGGATCGCTTGAGCCCCGAAGGTTGAGGCTGTAGTGAGCCCTGACCTTGCCACTGCACTCCAGCCTGGGTGACAGAGTGAGACACTGTCTCAAAAAAAAAAAAAAAAAAAAATGTTGATTACTGACTCCCTTCCTGAATTATTCTGTTTTAAAAAACTTTAGGCTTTCTATTCTCCTTTTTTTTTTTTTTTTTTTTTGAGAAGAAGTCTTGCTCTGTCACGCAGGCTGGAGTGCAGTGGCGCAATCTCAGCTCACTGCAACTTCCGCCTCCTGGGTTCAAGCAATTCTCCTTCCTCAGCCTCCCAAGTAGCTGGGATTACAGGTGCCCACCCTGTACCTGGCTAATTTTTGTATTTTTAGTAGAGCTGGAGTTTCACCATGTTGGCCAGGCTTTTCTCGAACTCCTGACCTCATGATCCGCCCACCTTGACTGCCCAAAGTGCTGGGATTACAGGCCTTTTTTTTTTTTTTTCTTTTTCTCTGCAGAACTTGCTACCTTTATACTTCATGTAAACTGTATGAGGGTAAAAATCTTAATAAATATTTGCTGATTGAATTTCCTCTGAGCTAATTGTAGATATTACAGTGTGTTTTTAAAAGTTGTTTGCTATTATAATGGTTTTAAGGATTTTACTCTCTTTAAATAGGAGAAAGAAGCATGCCATTCATAGTAGTGATACAACTTCTTCTGATGAGGAACGCTTTGAAAGAAGGAAATCAAAGAGCATGGCAAGAGCAAGAAATAGGTTAGTAAAATTTTTAGTGTTATTTCCATGGTAGAAAAAAGGAAAAATAAGGTTTTCTTTTGAGTGATTTTCTTATCTATACTAGCACTTTGCTAACATTGATATTCAACACATATTTTAGACTAGATTAAGACATTGACTTGGTTTCTACTTAGCTTTTCTTTCAGTAACAGTCTAACCTTTCCCCAAAATTATTTAGTCTGAAAGTACTTATGATAAAATAATTTGTGGAGAGGGAAAGTAAAGAGAGCTAAGGGAAACAGGCCAACCTATATGGCAGTGTCTGTCTTTTCCTCTGTACCTCCTTTCTAATCTAAATCCATTTAATGAGGTTGATTTTAGGTACTTATAATGATTACAGTATTATAGCAGTCAGATTAAGACATGGTTTCTAATAGAATTATCTCAGGAGACCTTGGATTTTTATTGGAAAAAATTACTTTGTTTTTGTTGTCGGTTGAACAAGTGCCTCTGGTGATCTTTGCCTAACTAGGGTAACTAACTGATCACTGTTGGGCTCACTAAAACCTCAGAGAATTTTCAGTGGAGGAGTAAATAAAGTGTCAAATTATTATTTATTGTAGAAATACCAAGTTTTCAGTTAGCAGGTCTTGGAAACAAGTTTGGATTGGTTAGATTGTGTACTAAAAAAGAATTTCTCATGTGAATGATGGAAAGAAAATGAGAAAAATCTAAGTTTAAATAAGAGTTTAATGCCTATTTAATCCGAACTATTCTGATAATCTACTTTGATAATATATTTTTATAAATTAGGATTCAGAAATATCAATGAAGTTACATTCATTATAGATGCTAGATTTTTTTGAGGCTGTTAATGTCACTGGTGTTTACCCAAAGTTAAAAGAGGAAGTCGACTATATTAATTTACAGAAATTAAATAATGTAGTGTATTAAATAATGTGTTAAATAATGTAGTGTAGAGATCTCTCTTAAGGTAGTTACACAAAAGATGAAGCTTAGTGTTCAAGATGTGATCTCTAATTGGTTTTTTTTTTTTTTAAAATGGAAAGACAATTTTTTCAATCGTATAACTGAGTAGACATATTCATGTAATAGCTGAGGATAGATTTAAATATTATAATAAAGGTTGGGCTGATGGCTTACGCCTGTAATCTCAGCATTTTGGGAGGCTGAGCCTAGGAATTTGAGACCAGCCTAGGCAACATAGTAAGACCTTGTCTGTATAAAAAATCAGCCAGGTGTAGTGTTGCCTGCCTGTAGTTCCAGCTATATTTGGAAGGCTGAGGTGGGAGGATCATTTGAGCCCAGGAGGTTGAGGCTGTAGTGAGCCGTGATTGCACCACTGCATTCCATCCTGGGCAACAGAGTGAGACCTTGTCTCAACCAATCAATCAATCAATAGCTTAATTTTATTTTAATCCCATATATTATAGTACATATAGGTTTATTTTTATTTTATAGTTGTATAACATGGGATGATCAGGTATGTTAAGATATTTTCCTAAAATGGAATAGATTGGGCTCTTTGGGCAAATAGATTAATGATCTTGTTTGCTTTATCTAGTGAGTAACTTAATTTTTGGCCATTGACAAGAATGTAAGAAAAGTAGAGTAAAAGTATGAAATCCTTTGATATTATTTTCTGGGTTATGAGAAAAAGGAGAAAGATGAAGACACATCAAAGAATGTAAACTTATTTTAACATTAAAAATGTGAAACTTTTAATGCAGCTTTACTCGCACTTTTATAAATTTCAGATGTTTGCCTATGAACTTCAGAGCAGAGGACTTAGCTAGCGGTATTCTCCGAGAACGAGTGAAAGTGGGTGCAAGCTTGGCTGATGTTGATCCAATGAACATTGATAAATCAGTAAGTTTTGTAAATGTTTTTCTAGAAGCTTTCTTTTTTTTAAAAGTTTTTTTCTTGTTTCTAAAGCAGCACATAGTAGAACTAGAAAATTCGGATATGACAGTGTTAATGTTTCGATGTATATGTTTTGAAACCTAAGAACCCTAACCACAAGTGGTGCTTAGTCAGGTATTTTCATTTCAGTGTTACTGGAATATGTAACAGGTAGGAAATGAGGCTGAGAAGGTTATGAGGGGCAAGGCTTCATAAACCATGATGAACAATGGGCTCTTGTTGAAATTGCCTAGTTTCATGATTTTGTATTTTGGGTAGATCACTCTGGCTATAATATAGTTAATGAATTTGGGGGAAGCAAGGCTGGCATTAGGGAGACTGGATGTTGCTGTAGTCTAGTAATCTGGAGTAGTGGTCATGGTAGAAACTAGGATAACTTTGAAGAAGCAAATGGGTTTGAAAGAATTAAGGATTGAATTCAGAAATGACAGAATTTGGTGAATTAATTGCTTTTGGGGAACGAGGGAAAGGTACAACTTGAGAATATTACCCAGGTTTCTAGCTTAGGTGACTAGATAGATAATGGATGGTCTCGATGGAAAATGGCTTGATTCTCTGAGTAGGGAACATAAGAAGAGGAATAAATGTTTGAGGCAGGAAGATGATTTAATTAGTTGTATTTAACTAATACATGTTTAGGTATCTGAGGTATACTACAAGTGGAAGCACCTTGTAGGTAATTGGTTATTTAGGTTTGGCATTAAGGAGAAATACCTGGACTAGAAATTCAGATACGGGTCATCAATATAAAGAGCAGTGGGGTCACTTTGGAAAATGGATGATCGATCACAGCTGGGGAAGATATGTAGCACAAAAACAGACACAAGACTTGGAGGACGTGGTAGATTCTTTATCATTGTTAGTAGTATCTTATTTTGGGGGATATTTTGGAATAAGATTACTGCATAACCAAGAATTTATTTGATACATTTTTTCTTTGTTCCCAAAAATCTCTCTATACAGTGTAATTTAAGTGATTTCCATAGAGAGATTTAAAATAAGTTATCAAACAGAATTGCATATATACTTGAAGATGAAATTTTAACTGTCTCTAATCTGAAGTCATAGAGGAAAATGCTTATCTTACTTTATTAATGGGGCCTAAGAAAATATTAGAGTATTGCATATGACCAGAATCCCATTTATAATAGCGCATCTTCTCAGAAGACCTTACCTAATGATCTTTGCTTATTTGGCTTACCAGCACTTTACTCTTTTGAATCTAGTTAATTTCTTTTTTGTCTTTTAAGAATTTTTTTCATTTTTATTTTCCTTTCATTTATTTTCATCTGTCCATTTACAGATGGATCTAGTAAATTTTAGATGTCTCTGCCAAAGTAGACTAAATTCTTTTTCTCTTTTTTTTGATTTTGAGACGGAGTTTCACTCTTGTTGCCCAGGCTGGAGTACAATGGCGTGATCTCAGCTAACCACAACCTCCGCCTCCCAGGTTCAAGCGATTCTCCTGCCTCAGCCTCCCGAGTAGCTGGGATTACAAGCATGCGCCACCATGCCCAGCTAATTTTGTATTTTTTTAGTAGAGACGGGGTTTCTCCATGTTGGTCAAGCTGGTCTCGAACTCCCAAGCTCAGGTGATCTGCCCGCCTTGGCCTCCCAAAATGCTAGGATTACAGGCATGAGCCAGCGTGCCAGGCCACTTATTTCTTTAAAATTTGATACCAAATACAAGAAAACTTAGCTTCTCTTAGAATGTTTCTGTTATTTAACTTGTTTTTATTTTTCTGTTAATAGTTTACTTTCACTTTTTCTATCATAGTAATACTTTCATTGTAAAACATTTTCAAGTACCATAACAGAATGAAGAAGCAGGGAAGAGGCAGTCACAGTTAACATTTTGGGCAAAATTTTCTTCAAGCATTTTTTGTCTGTACACTTTTTTTCTTACAAAGCCTTCTAGCTATTTAAACTGTTATGGGTGGGAGGAACAATCTTTGCTGCTTCTTGTGATAGAACAGTGTTTCTAAAATCATTTTTTCATCATTGTCCCATAAAGAAAAAAAAAGTAAATTTCTCTCTGACTAGAGAAATTAAATATTAAAGAATAAGATTTTGTCAGGTAACATTGACCTTGGAAGGTCTACAGACTATTGTAAATAGCTAAGATTTTTTCTTGCCCTACCCCTGAACCAATTTTTGCCTGTGAGGACAATATTGCCCCCTTCTGAGAATACATGTACAAAATAATTATATATTTTTAAAGCCATTTAAACTTTTTTTTTTTTTTTTTTTTTGAGGTGGAGTTTCACTCTTGTTGCCCAGGCTGTAGTGCAATGGTGCGATCTCGGCTCACTGCAACCTCCACCTCCCAGGATCAAGCTATTCTCCTGCCTCAGCCTCCCAAGTAGCTGGGATTACAGGCGTGCGCCACCATGCCCAGCTAACTTTTGTATTTTTAGTAGAGATGGGGTTTCACCATGTTGGTCAGGCTGGTCTCGAACTCCTGAGCTCAGGTGATCCGCCCACCTTGGGCTTCCAAAGTGCTGGGATTACAAGTGTGAGCCACTGTGCCAGGCCCATTAAAACTTGGCATAATATAAAAATTATATGTGTTAGTATAATATAAAAATCTCCTATAGATACCTATTAAAGTTTTAGGTTGGGGATTAATCCTGGTTCTGAGTTACTAGATTAAATAATGGTAGCTTAATTTGCCTGAACTGAAATGTAAACTTGGATTTTATTGTTGGCCTTATTTTTCTACACTTATTTGTAGTTATGTTCAAAAGCTTCTGCTAAAGGCATGTTATTTCTGAATCGTGACTCTTTTATAAATTTTAAAAATTCTATAAAACATATAAAATTGTTTTATATCAAATTTTTCCCCTTCTTTCCAAGGTACGGTTTGATAGCATAGGTGGATTGAGCCATCATATTCATGCACTAAAGGAAATGGTAGTATTCCCACTTTTATATCCAGAAATTTTTGAAAAGTTTAAAATTCAGCCTCCAAGGTAAGCAATGTCATAGATGTTTATTATTGTTATTACTGTTACTTTCTCAAATGTTATTTGAGTAAATTACTATAAATATAAATGTTTGATATATGTTTATTTGATGTGTCCTAGCAATGACAGTTAGAAATGAAATGTTATTGTTTAGGGTCCAGAGGCCATGGAACTAAGTATGTTCTTGAAGTTTACATCTCAGGATTTAAGTCAGGCACTCGATAAGATTCTTTCTGTGGGCCCTAAATACACAACCAGATTGCCCAGATGGGTGTTTCTGAATTTGGCTCCCAATGCATTGAGTTTGATGCTATATGTTATTTACTCTTGGAAGCACAGTTTTATTGATGTGTTTCTTTGACTTGATGATGGAGTATTTTTGAAATAGAGTGAGCTTGATAACTTATTTGTAGGAACAGATTGTGCCTGAATATGAGGTGGATAGCTGGGGAACTATTGGAAAAGGCTGAGAAATTATGTTAAAGAAGATTGGGCAGAATAGAATATTCTGGCTGGGCACGGTGGCTCAAGCCTGTAATCCCAGTACTTTGGGATGCTGAGGTGGGTGGATCACCTGAGGTCAGGAATTCCAGACCAGCTTGGCCAACATGGTGAAACCTCGTCTCTACTGAAAATACAAAAATGAGCTAGGGGTGTTGTCGTGCATCTGTAATCCCAGCTACTCGGAAAGCTGAGGCATGAGAATCACTTGAACCCAGGAAGCGGAGGTTGTGGTGAGCCGAGATTGCACCTGGGTGACAGTGAGATTCCGTCTCAAAAAAAAAAAAAAAAAAAAAAAGAATATTCTGAAGATACACATATAGGCTGTTAGATTTAAACTGATAAATGTCTGTTTTCTTTAAGGAGGCACTTTTTATTCAGATTTTGTTCTAATTTATTTTTCATGTTGTTAAGGATATGGAAAATCTTATTAAAGAGTCATTTAAATCTATATCATTCCTTTTGAGTATTTCTACATTATTCTAAAGATGTGAAATTTCTGGGTCACTGGGAAACATTTAAAATTTCTATATATCTTGCCAAATTACTCTGTACTTTATTTCTTGTCTGCCAAAGCTTGGTGATTTAAGGACTTAGCAAAGTAAAACTTTTGTCTATATACTGGAAAAAGCTTTATCAATGTCTAATAATTATACTTCAATACAAAATTGAAGGGAGGGACATTTTTTAAAATTGGTTATCAGCAGTGATGATAATATAATTTACACTTCTTGATTTTTTTATTCTTCCAGGGGCTGTTTGTTTTATGGCCCTCCTGGCACAGGTAAAACCTTGGTTGCCAGAGCATTAGCTAATGAATGCAGCCAAGGAGACAAAAAAGTGGCTTTTTTTATGCGAAAAGGAGCAGATTGTTTGAGCAAGTGGGTTGGTGAATCTGAAAGGCAACTTAGGCTTCTTTTTGATCAGGTAAGAGAAATCATCTAATTCAAGAGTCTTTTCTGTTGTGTTCTGTTCTTTTCTTTCTTTGTTTTTTTTGAGACAGGGCCTCTCTCTGTTACCCGGGCTGGACTGAGTGCAATAGCGTGATCTCGTCTCACTACAGTCTTGGCATCCAGGGCTCTAGCAATTCTCCTGCATCAGTCCCTGCCCCAGTAGCCTCAACTACAGGTGTAAATCACCACGCCCGGCTGATTTTTCTATTTTTTATAGAGGTGGGATTTCACCACGTTGGCCAGGCTGGTCTCGAACTCCTGGGCTCAAGCAATCCGCCTGCTGAGAGTATTTTCTTTAGACTATTTAATACATTTAATCTGCAAATACAAACTGTTTATGAGGAAGCATATTTTCCATCCAATATGTTATATTCAGGATCAGTAATCTGTGATTGTATGCCTTAGAGGTATTTAATGGCAGTTTCACTAGTACTTTTGAATATCTATGATGGCTCATAAAACATTTATTGAGGTGGGTGTGAGGTATATAATACCATCTTAGGCGCTTTAGACAACACAGGATATAATATATATATTACTAGATTATAATCCAATTGGGGAACTACAACAGGCATAAAAACTTAAGTATCTGTGCAAGAAATCTTACAAAGCAGTGTGTTATTTTCATGAGTTGTAAATTCGGTACTAGAAGAATTCAGACATCAGTGAATGCTTTTAAAAGGCAGAGCGGAGTGAATAAATATCGTGGACTATGTCTACTATTTATTTGTAATAAAAACTTTAAAGATGTTATTTCCTATACGTTTTAAGAATTATTCCAGCTGGGCACAGTGGCTCACGCCTGTAATCTCGATGTTTTAAGAGGCTAAGGCAGATGGATTGCATGAGCCCCAGAGTTCAAGGCTGCAGTGAGTGATTATGACACCACTGTACTACAGTCTGGGCAATAGAGTGAGACTCTGTCTCTCAAAAAAAAAAAAAAAAATTAAAAATCAGTCCAAATATAAGTTTACTTTTAATTGTTTGAGTTAGTGAAGGATGCCATTCATATTTGGCAATGCAGCATATATTTGATGTCTGAGGAAATTCATATGAAATAAAAATAACTTCAAGCTTTGAGCACCTATTACTAAGATGGTGTGTATGAAAGTCCTTTGTAATTGGTAAAGTACCTCACAATATTTTTTTTGAAAGGGTCACGCTCTGTCACCCAGGCTGGAGTGCAGTGATGTGATTATAGTTCACTGCAACCTCAAACTCCTGGGCTCAAGTGGTCTTCTGGCCTTGGCCTCTCTAGGTAGAACTACAGGTGTGCACTGCCACACTTGCCTAATTTTCAACTTTTTGGAAAGACAGGGTCTCAAGGTGTTGCCTAGGCTGGTCTTGAAGTCCTGGCCTTAAGCTATCCTCCCACCTTGGCCTCCCAAAGTGTTGGGATTATAGGCATGAGCCTCTGTGTCTGGCCCAATACTATTTTAAAATTATTAATAGTATCAAAAACTGCTAGGTAATGGATTTAGAAAAAGGAGTAGGTAAGATTTTTACCTTGAAGGTGTCCAGCGTCTAATGGTGAGTCAAACATGCAGTCTGAATGCTTCAAGAGAATTCATTAGTAATTAAACAATAAAAATATAAACATTTATAATGAAGAATTGGCTTGGCATTGCTGGCATATTATACAATGATTTAAAAATTTTAAAGTTATACTTTTTAGCCGTTTCATACTGGGGCTAGGGATGCCTCTTGGTTTTATTTAAAGCCATAGCATAAATCATGCTATTCCTTTTGTCTAAATTTACTTTATTTCTGTTTCATAGTTTTGTTGGTGGGTAGGAATAGTTGAAATGTTTGCTTTATTTTTTAAGAAAATTGCTGGTAATCCTGATTTTTTTTTTTTTTAAATGAAAGATTCTGCATTCGTAAGTTAAGGATATGGTCTATGCACTAAACGAAATGAAGGCACTACAGTGTATTGGCTAAGAGAGTGGCCTTCTGTGTCAGAAAAATGTTTGTGTCTATCTTTACCATTGAATATAACATTAAGTAAATCAAAACATTTAATCTTTAGTAGCCTCTTTTGTGCAATGGTAGAAAGAATACCTATCTTACTAAACTATTACGAGATTTCACTGAGAAGACACAAAATATTTATCACAGTGACTGGCACGTAATATGCCCTACCTCCTTTTTGCAATTCTGTGAGGGTGTAGCTATAAAAAAAAAAAAAAAAAAAGGAAAAGAAAAACAACAACAGCTGTTTGTTTCATGTATGTAAAAATAATGATCAACACTCCCAAAGCACGGGGATTAGAGGCGTGAGCCACTGCACTGGGCCATAATTCCAGTTTTTTAAACCTTTTTTCCCCAAAACCCCCATCTTGTGGTTGAATTTTTTTTTTTTTTTGAGACGGAGTTTTGCTCTTGTCACCTGGGCTGGAGTGCAATGGCGTGATCTTGGCTCACTGCAACCTCCACCTCCTGGGTTCAAGTGATTCTCCTGCCTTAGCCTCCCAAGTAGCTGGGATTATAGGCACCTGCCACCACGCCGAGTTAATTTTTGTATTTTTAGTACAGAAAGGGTTTCACCATGTTTCCAGGCTAGTCTGGAGCCCCTGACCTCAGGTGATCCACCTGCCTTGGCTTCCCAAAGTGCTGGGATTACAGGCGTGAGCTCCCATGCCCAGCCTGAATTGTCTTTCATTTCAAATTATTAGGAAACATTAAAGTTTAGTGCATATCAGTCAGGAGAAATGGAAAATTCATATCTCTTCCTTAGTAAACTGACCTTCCTGTGAACTGAGAGTTTCCTTTAATTTTGAAACATAAGCCACATAAATTTGAGTAAATTATATGATAAAAACTTCTCATTTGTTATCTAATATTCATTCATCTTAAATCAAATTCTTTCTAGATCTAATACTTCAGTGAGAAAAATGACACTGCAAATGTACCAGATGAAAACATGGGAGAATTTTGTTTATAATCTCAGAGTAGAGAGGTCTAACTATGTAAGGAAAGATCTAGCACATAAAAGAAATTTTTAGATTCTGCATGGCAACAAAATACCTATTTTTGTTTTGTGCTGTTAGAACAGAAGATCACAGACTGTGTAATTTAGAGTGAACAGAAATTTTTTGACTCATAGTTCTGGAGACGAGGAAGTCCAAAATCAAGGCGTCTGGTCGGTGCCTAATTGCTGTGTCATAACATGACAGAAGACAGCATCACCTAGCAGAAGGGCAAAGAGAGAGACAGAATGCACAAGATGGGGGCGAACCCACTCTCACAATAATCTACTCCTTAGATGTCAGCCACATTAGTCCGTTTATGAGGGTGGAGGCCTCAAGACCTACACACTTTGTAAAGGTCCCACCTCCCAATATCTGTCACAATGGCAATTAAATTTCTTTCTTTAGGCTGAGTCTCGCTCTATCACCCAGGCTGGAGTGCAGTGGCACAATCTCGGCTCACTGCAACTTCTGCCTCCCGGGTTCAAGCAATTCTCATGCCTCAGCCTCCCGAGTAGCTGGGATTACAGGCGCCCCCTGCCACGCTTGGCTAATTTTTGTGTTTTTAGTAGAGACGGGGTTTCACCGTGTTGACCAGGCTGGTCTCGAACTTCTGACCTCAAGTGATCCTCCTGTCCCAACCTCCCAAAGTGCTCAGATTATAGGCATGAGCCACCAAGCCCGGTTGACAATTAAATTTCAACATGAGTTTTGGAGGGGACAAACTCAAACCATAGCAATACTAATTCAAAAGATAAATGATACTCTTTGCAGAAAAATATTTGCATTTCCTTTTACAGACAGAGCATTCACATTTAAAGTAAATAAATAAGCCTGGGCAACATGGTGAAACCCTGCCTCTATAAAAATACAAAAATTAGCCAAGTGTGTTGGCATGGACCTGTAGTCCTAGCTACTTAGGAGGCTGAGGCGGGAGAATTGATTGAGCTGGTGGGTGGAGGCTGAGGTGAGCTGTGATTACGTCACTGCACTCCAGCCTGGGTGAGAGAGTGAGACCCTGTCTCAAAAATTAAAAATAAATAAATAAATTAATAAATAGCTTCTAGACCTCACTAAGCAAAAGACTAGTGATCTTGTGAAGTAATGGGCAGCATAGGAAAAGCAATATAAATGACTTTTACGGATATATAATGTATTCATCTTTACTTATAAATAAGAATTGAAAATAAAATGAGATAACATTCTTTATCCTAAAAAATTAGCAAAGGTCAATAAGTTTGATAATACATGGCTGGTGAGCACCCTTAAATATTGCTGGTTAGAGGGTAAAATGGTACTTCAGTGGATGGCAGTTTGCAAATATCTAACTAGATTAGAAATGACACATGCCTTTTGAGCCAGTAGTTCTACTTTTAGGATTTATTATATTATTATGTTTATATTCATATGAAATGATAGTTATTTATTTACTATTATTTGTTACAATATTGTTGCTAATAGGAAAATGTTGAAAACAGCCTAAGTATCCATAAGAAGGGGACAGGTTTAACTATGGCACATCCATATGGTGGGACATCATGTAGCTGTTGAAAAAGAATGAGGCAGGCTGGACACAGTGTCTCAGACGTGTAATCCTAGCACATTGGCAGGCTGAGGTGGAAGGGTCACTTGAGCCCAAGAGTTTGAGACCATCCTGGGCAACATAGCGAGAACTCATCTCTCCAAATACTTAAAAATTAGCTGGGCGTGTTGGTCCCTGCCTGTAGTCTCAGGTACTCTGGAGGCTGAAGCAAGAGGATTGTTTGCATTTGAGGTTGTAGTGAGCTGTGATCATGCCACTGCACTCAAGCCTGGGTGACAGAGTAAGACCCTGTCTGAAGAAAAAAAAAAAAAAAAAAGAATGAGACAGGTCTTTACGTACTTATACGGAAATTACTTAACAACATACATTTTTTTTTTTTTTTTTTGAGACAGAGTCTCGCACTTGCCCAGACTGGAGTGCAGTGGCGCAATCTCGGCTCACTGCAAGCTCCGCCTTCTGGGTTCACGCCATTCTTCTGCCTCAGCCTTCCGAGTAGCTGGGACTACAGGCGCCCGCCACCAGGCCGGCTAATTTTTTGTATTTTTAGTGGAGGTGGGGTTTCACCGTGTTAGCCAGGATGGTCTCGATCTCCTGACCTCGTGATCCACCCGTCTCGGCTCCCCAAAGTGCTGCGATTACAGGCATGAGCCCCTGCCCCCGGCCCATACATTGTTGTATAAAAAGAATATGTAGGCTGAGTGCGGTGGCTCACGCCTGTAATCCCAGCACGTTGGGAGGCCAAGGTGGGTGGATCACCTGAGGTGAGGAGTTTGAGAACAGCCTGGCCAAAATGGTGAAACCCCATCTCTACTAAAAATACAAAAATTAGCTAGGTATGGTGGTGCATGCCTGTAATCCCAGCTACTGGGGAGGCTGAGGCAGGAGAATCACTTCAACCCGGGAGGCGGAGGTTGCAGTGAACGAAGATTGCACCACTGTACTCCAGCCTGGGCGACAGAGCAAGACTCTATCACAAAAAATAAATAAATAAATGAATAAAACCAAAAATAAATGAATAAAAAATGTGTATAGTGTGCTATCATGCGTGTTTAAAAAATACACTCTGGTGGCCAGGTGTGGTGGCTCACGCCTGTAATCCCAGCACTTTGGGAGGCTGAGGTGGGCAGATCACGAGGTCAGGAGATCGAGACCATCCTGGCTAACATGGTGAAACCCTGTCTCTACTAAAAAATACAACAAAAATTAGCCGGGTGTGGTGGTGTGTGCCTGTAGTCCCAGCTACTCAGGAGGCTGAGGCAGGAGAATGGCATGAATCCGGGAGACGGAGCTTGTAGTGAGCCGAGATTGCGCCACTGCACTTCAGCCTGGGCGACAGAGCGAGACTCCGTCTCAAAAAAAAAAAAAAATACACTTTGGTTTGTATATAAGTATGTATCGAAGAATAAACAAACTGGAAACAGTAGTTGGTTACTGGAGGAGACGTGGTTGTTGGAGACTGGGTGGTAAGATTTCCTCTTTGCTGTATACTCCTTCATACCTGCTGCATGTTGTACCATTTGCTTTTATTACCTATTAAGAAAGTATAATAAATTTTAAAAATGAAAACAGATACTATAAATATTATTTGTTTTCTTTTTACTAGGCATATTTGATGAGACCTTCTATAATATTTTTTGATGAAATAGATGGATTAGCTCCAGTTCGCTCTAGCAGACAAGATCAGATCCACAGGTAATTTTTCCTTATCTGATTATCTTGATTTCTTTTTTACACATTGACGGTAGTTAGCCTTAGCCCTTAGCTAAGTGCTGTGAGGCTTACAAAGACATTTAAAACAATCTGTGTCTGTGAGGACTACTTCTTTCTCTTAGTACAAGGGTCAGCACACCACAGCCTGTGAGCCAAATCCAGGCCTGTGTGTGTTTTTGTAAATGAAGTTATATTGGAATACAACCATGTTCATTCCTTAAGCATTGCATGTGGTTTCTTATGTGCTTCAAGAGTAGAGTTGAGCAGCTGTGATAGAGAGACCGAATGCGTTGCAAAGTTTAAAACATTTACTATGTGGGCTTTTAATTTTTTTTTTTTAATTTATTTTAGAGATGAGGTCTTGCTCTCTTGCCTAGGCTGGTTTTCAACTCCTGGTCTCAAACCATCCTCCCCAATCAGCCTCCCAAAGTGCTGAGATTACAGGCGTGAGCCACTGTGTCCAGCTTATCTGACCTTTTACAGAAAAAGTTTTCTCATCCTAATTTAGCATAATTTTTTGGTTTTTTTTTTTAGAGACAGAGTCTCACCCTGTCACCTAGGCTGGAGTGCAGTGGTGTAATCGCGGCTCACTGCAACCTCCACCTCCTCGGTTCAAGTGATTCTTATGCCTCAGCCTCCCAAGTAGCTGGGATTACAGGCATGTGCTGCCATGCCTGGCTAATTTTTGTATTTTTCGTGGAGATGGGGTTTTGCCATATTGGCCAGGCTGGTCTTGAACTCCTGGCCTTAAGTTATCTGCCTGCCTCCGCCTCCCAAAGTGCTGGGATTACATGCTTGAGCCACTGTGCATGGCGGTAGCATAATACTTCAAAATTTCTCCATGTCATGTATTTTTTTTTTTTTTTTTTGAGATGGAGTCTCTCTTTGTCACCTAGGCTGAAGTGCAGTGGGTCAATCTCTGCTCACTGCAACCTCTGCCTCCTGGGCTCAAGTGATTCTCCTGCCTCAGCCTACTGAGTAGCTGGAACTATAGGCACCCACCACCACGCCCGGCTAATTTTTGTATTTTTAGTAGAGATGGTGTTTCACCATGTTGGCCAGGCTGGTCTTGAACTCCTGACCTCAAATGATCCGCCCGCCTCAGCCTCCCAAAGTGCTGGGATTATAGGTGTGAGCTACTGTGTCTGGCCTCGATGTCATGTATGCTAATATTTTATTCTTTTTCACTCCTCAGTAGTATTCCTTAATGTATATGTGTGTGTGTGTATACTGCTATTTATTTTTCAATCTACCATCTGATGGGAGATTTGTTTTGCATCTATTTTTAGCTATTATGATAATGCTACTACAGGTTGAGCATCCCAAATCCAAAAATCTGAAATCTGAAATGTTCCAACATTTGAAACTTTTTGAATTTTCATATGGCACTCGAAGGAAATGCTCATCAAAGCTTTTTCAGTTTTGGATTTTGGGATTCAGGAAGTTCCACTGGTAAATATAATAATGCAAGTATTCCAAAATCTGAAAAATATCCCAAATTTAAAATAATTCTGGTCTGAAGCATTTTTTTTTTTGAGATGGAGTCTCACTCTGTCGCCCAGGCTGGAGTGCAGTGGTGGGATCTTGGCTCACTACAACCTTTGCCTCCCGGGTTCAAGCAGTTTTCCTGCCTCAGCTCCCAAGTAGCTGGGATTACAGGCATGCGCCACCACACCTGGGTATTTTTTTTAATTTTTAGTAGAGACTGGGTTTCACCCTATTGGCCAGGCTGGTCATGAACTCCTGACATTGTGATCCACCCGCCTCAGGCTCCCAAAGTGCTGGAATTACAGGCATGAGCCACCATGCCCGGCCAGTCCGAAGCATTTTTGAGAGACTGGGTCTCATTCTCTTACTTAGGCTGGAGTGCAATGGTGTGATCATAGCTCACTGTAACCTCAAACTTCTAGGCCCAAGTGATCCTACTGCCTCAGCCTCCTGAGTAGCTAGAACTACAGGCATGCACTTCCCCACCTGGCTAATTTTTATATTTTTTGTAGAGACGGAGTCTCGCTATGTTTCCCTGATTGGTTTCTGACACCTAGTCTCAAGCGAGCCCTCCATCTTGGCCTCTCAAAGCGTCTCTACAAGTTTTTGTGTGGACATGTTTTCTTTTCTGTTGGGTAAATCCCTGAGAGAGGAATTTCTGGAGCCTATGGTAAATGTGTGTTTAAGTTTCTAAGGTAACACTGTACTGTTTTCCAAAGTGGTTTTACCATTTTTATTTTCCTATAACGTATGATAATTTGAGTTGTTCCTCATCCTTGCCAACAATTGGTGGTGTTAACTGTCTAACTTTAGCTGTCCTGGTGGGTGTACAGTAATGGATTTAATTTGCATTAATAGTAATACAAATAATATTAAGCTTTAATATTAATCCAGTAATATTGAGCATCTTTGTGTTTATTGCCCATTTATATATTTTCATTTGTGAAATGTCTGTTAAAATCTTTTGCCCCACTTTTTAAAATCAGAAATTAGATTGTGTATCTTGTTGTGTTGTAGTCCTTGTATTTTTTTTTTTTTTTTGAGAGAGAATCTTGCTCTGTTGCCCTGTTGGAGTGCAGTGGTGCGATCTCAGCTCACTGCAACCTCCACACCCCGTGTTGAAGTGATCCTCCTGGCTCAGCCTCTCGAGTAGCTGGGATTACAGGTGTGCGCCACCACACCCGGCTAATTTTATATTGTTAGTAGAGACAGGGTTTTGCTGTGTTGGCCAGACTGGTCTCGAACTCCTGACCTCAAGTGGTCTGCCCACCGTGGCCTCCCAAAGTGCTGGGATTACAGGCATGAGACAACACCCCTGGCCCAGTCTTTGTTTTGAAATTTTTTTCCAGTGTTCTGGCTTGTATCTTTGTTTGCTTAGTTAGGACTTTTGAAGAGTCAAGGATTTTAATTTTGATAAAGCCACCATATAGATTTAAAAAATGTATCTGTGCCTTTTGTGTTCTGCTTGAGAAAAGTTGCCCAATTAAGTGTGGCAATAATTTTCTTGGATGTTTTCTTTGAAAATATTAGTAGCGTTAGCTTTTTTTTTTTTTTGAGATAAAGTCTCGCTCTTGTGCCCCAGGCTGGAGTGCGATGTCACAATCTTGGCTTACTGCAACCTCCGCCTCCCAGGTTCAAGCAATACTCCTGCCTCGGCCCCCTGAGTAGCTGGGATTACAGGTACCTGCCACCATGCCCGGCTAATTTTTGTATTTTTGGTAGAAATGGGGTTTCACCATATTGGCCAGGCTGGTCTAGAACTCCTGACCTCAAGTGATCCACCCACCTCAGCCTCCAAAGTGCTGGGCTTACAGGCATGAGCCACCATTCCCAGCCAGTGTTAGCTCTTAATATTTAAGTCAATGATTCATTTTAAGTTAATGTTTGTGTATCAGTAAGAGGTGAGGGTTTGAGTTAATTTTTGTAGATAGTTTAAGGTATGGAGTGAAATTTATTTTTTTTAATGCAGATATTCTTTTTTTTTTCTTTGAGACGGAGTGTCACTCTGTTGCCCAGGCTGGAGTGCAGTCGTGCGATCTCAGCTCACTGTTGCCTCCACCTCCCAGGTTCAAGCGATTCTTGTGCCTCAGCCTCCTGAGTAGCTGGGATTACAGGTGTGTGCTACCACGCCTGGCGAATTTTTGTATTTTTAGTAGAGATGATGTTTCACCATGTTGGCCAAGCTGGTCTCGAACTTCTGACCTCAGGTGATTCTCCTGCCTCGGCCTCCCAAAGTGCTGGTATTACAGGCATGAGCCACCATGCCCAGCGTATTTTTTTATACAGATACTTATTTGTTCCAGAACCATATGTTGAAGAGTTTACTTTGTTAAATTTCTTGGCACGTCTTTGACAAAAATTGACCATATAAATGTGTGTCTATTCCTAGATTTGTTAGTTGATTCCATTGATCTACAGGTCTATCCTTATACCACACCACTGTCTTGATTAATGCAGCATTGTATTAGTTCGTTTTAGTATAAGTCCTCCAAATTTGTTCTTTTTCAGAATTGTTGTAGTCATCTATTATCTTTCCATATACATTTCTAAAGCTTCTTGTCAGTTTCTTTAGAAAAGACTGTTGGGATTTATTTGGGATTGCATTTAATCCTTCGATCTATTTGGGAAGAATTGCATCGTTATTCGTCTTTCAGTCTATGAACATGGTAATTCTGTTCATTTATTTAGGTATTCTTTAATTTCCTTTTCCTGTGTCTTATGGTTTTTAACATAAAGATCTTAGGCATCTTTTGTTTAATGCATCCCTAAATACTTTATTGTTCATTTAATGTGAATGGAGTTTTAAAAGAAAATTTATTTTCTAATTGCTTACTGCTGGTTTATAAAAATACAGCTGAGTTTATAGACTTTGTATCCACAACCTTGCTAAATTCATTTGTTAGTTCTATTAGCTATTTTGTGGTTTCCTTACGGTTTTATACATATACCTTATCTGCAAATAAAGGTACTTTTACTTCTTCCTTTCCAATCTATGTCTTTTATTTCTTTGGCTAGAATTCACAATTAAATAATAATGGTGATAATGGAAATCTCACTGCCTGGTTTCTTCATTGGCTATAAAACATTGAGACTTTTACCGTTGGATGTGATTTTAACTAAGTTTTTCATAGGTGCCCTTTATTACATTGAGGGATTTCCACTATATTCCTAGTTTGCTGTGAGAGTTTATTTTACTGGGATAGAGTACCGAACTTTGTAACATATTTTTTTTTTTCTGTCTCTCTTGAATTGATCATATGGCTTTTCTCCTGTATTCTATTAAGGTAGAGTATTATTTTGATTGAATTTTAGATTTTTGTTTGTTTGTTTGTTTTGGAGATGGAGTCTCACTCTGTCGCCCATGCTGGAGTGCAATGGCATGATCTCGGCTCACTGCAACCTCCACCTCCTGGGTTCAAGTGATTCTCTTGCCTCAGCCTCCCGAGTACCTGGCATTACAGGCGCCTGCCACCATGCTTGGCTGATTTTTGTGTTTTTTTTTTTTAATTTTTTTTATTTTTTATTTTTTATTTTTTTGAGATGGAGTCTCGCTCTGTCGCCCAGGCTGGAGTGCAGTGGCGCAATCTCGGCTCACTGCAAGCTCCTCCTCCCGGGTTCACGCCATTCTCCTGCCTCAGCCTCTCCGAGTAGCTGGGACTACAGGCGCCCGCCACCACGCCCGGCTAATTTTTTTGTATTTTTACTAGAGACAGGGTTTCACCGTGGTCTCGATCTCCTGACCTCATGATCCGCCTGCCTCGGCCTCCCAAAGTGCTGGGATTACAAGCGTGAGCCACCGTGCCCGGCCGATTTTTGTGTTTTTACTAGAGACAGGGTTTCACCATGTTGGTCAGGCTTGTCTTGAACTCCTGACCTCAGGTGATCCACCTGCCTCGGCCTCCCAAAATGCTGGGATTACAAGTGTGAGCCACTGCGCCTGGCCTGAATTTTAGATATTAAACTAACTTTGCATTCTTAGAATAAACCCCACTTGCTCATAATATATTGTCTTTCTAAAAAATTATTGGATTCAACTTGCTAATATAAAAAGTATTTTATTATCTGTATTAATGAGATTTTGATCTGTAATTACTCTTAAAATATCTGCATCTGGTTTTGGAATCAGTTTTTGATGTGTATTAGATGAGGTATACACTGGGTGTGATGGTGCATGCCTGTAATCCCACCACTTTGAGAGGCTGAGGCAGCAGGATGTCTTGAGTCTAGGAGTGCAAGAGCAGCCTGGGCAACATAGTGAGACCCTGTCTCGTAAAAAAAAATAGATGAGATGGCATTCCCTCTTTCTCTATTTTCTGAAAGTGTTAGTGTAAGTTTGATGTTATTCATTTCTTAAGTGTTTGAGAGAATTCACCAGTGAAAATACCTGGGCCTGGAGTTTTGTTTATGGAAAGGTTTTTGATAACAAGTTAAATTTCTTCAGTTGATACAGGGCTGTTCAAGTTTTCTATTTATTCTTAGGTCAGTTTTGGTAGTTTGGTAGTTTATCTTTAAAGGAATTTGTTCATTTCACCTAAGTCATGAAATTTACATACATTTTTTCCTACTATTCTGTTATCTCCTTAATGCCTAAATAGTCTGCAGTAATATTCTTTTCATTCCTGATGGTGATAACCTGTGTTTTCTTTTTTTTTTTCTTGATTACTCTGGCTAGAGGGTTATCAATTTTATTGGTCCTTTCTCCCACAAAGAGACAGCTTCTGTTTTCATAGATTTTCCACTATTATTTTTCTTTCCAGTTTTATACTACCTTTTTTCTTATGTTTTTAAAAATTAGTAGACTGAGGGGAATTTGTAGGTAGAGTATAAAAGATTTTTTAGGGCAGTGAAAATAGTCTGTGTTATACTGTAAGAGTGGATCCATGTCATTATATGTTTGTCCAAACCCATCGAATGTATATCATCAAGCGTGAACCTTAATGTAAACTGTGGACTTTGTAGATTGTGATGTGTCATTGTAGGTTCATCAGTTGGAATAAATGCACCACTCTGTTGGGGCATGGGTATACATATGAAGGGGCAGGTGGGGGATGTATGAAAAGTCTCTGTATTTCCTTCTCAATTTGGCTGTTAACCTAAAACTGCTCTAACAAATGGTCTTAAAAATAGACTATTCATGACTGGGCACAGTGGCTCACACCAGTAGTCCCAGCACTTTGGGAGGCCAAGGACAGTGGATCTCTTGAGCTCAGCAGTTCGAGACCAGCCTGGGCAATGTGGCAAAACCCTGTCTCTACTAAAAGTACAAAAATTAGTTGGGTGTGGTGTGCCTCTGGTCCTAGCTACTTGGGAGGCTGACGTGAGAGGATCACTTGAGCCTGGGGAGGTCAAGGCTGCAGTGAGCCACCATCGTGCCACCGCACTACAGCCTAGGTGAGAGAGTGAGGCCCTGTCTCTGAAAACAAAAAATCTCTATAAACTGGGTAGCTTAGAAATAGCAGAACATTATTTGTCATATTTCTGGAGGCTGGGATGTCCAAGATCAGGGTGCTAGCAGATTTAGTGTTTGGTAAGGACCTGCTTTCTGGTTCTGATGACTTCTCTTGTGTCCTTAAATGGTAGAAAAGACCAGCTAGCTTTTTCAGGTCTCTGTCTTTTCTTTTTTTTTTTTGAGACGGAGTCTTGCTCTGTCGCCCAGGCTGGAGTGCAGTGGCACAATCTCGGCTCACTGCAAGCTCCGCCTCCTGGGTTCACGCCATTCTCTTACCTCAGCCTCCCGAGTAGCTGGGACTACAGGCGCCTGCCACCACGCCTGGCTAATTTTTTTGTATTTTTTAGTAGAGATGGGGTTTCACTGTGGTCTCAATCTCCTGACCTTGTGATCCGCCCGCCTCAGCCTCCCAAAGTGCTGGGATTACAAGCGTGAGCCACCACGCCCGGTTCAGGTCTCCTTATGAAGGCAGGAATCCTCTTTATGAGGGTTTTGCCCTTGCGTCCTAATTACCTCCCAAAGGTTCCACCTCTTAACACTCTTAACACCTTAGCTCTTAACTCTTAATACCTCTTAACCACATTACATTGGTGATTAGGTTTCAATGTATGAATTTTAGGGGAGTAGAAACATTCCATTCATAGCAGGCAGTTTTAGGGTTTCAACAAATGTGTAATGACACGTATCTGCTCTTACAGTATCATACAGAATATTTTCACTTCTCCCAAATCCTCTATTCATTCATCCCCCCTTCTCTTCTGCCCTGCAGAGCCCTCCCTCTCTCCCCAGCAACCACTGATCTTTTTACTATCTCCATAATTTTGCCTTTTCCAGAATGTCATATAGTTGGAATCAAACAGTATGTAGTTTTTTCAGATTGGCTTCTTTTATATAGCAGTATGTATCTCAGGTCTCCCAAGTCTTTTCTGTTTGTTTTTAATTTAACTCCCTTTTTCAGATTAAGATGGAAGCTTAGAAATTGATTGAAACTTTTATTTTTTTCTAATATAGGCATTGACTCCTGTAAATTTCCCTCTAAGCAATGCTTCAGCTACATCCCACAGTTTTTGACATGTATTCACTGTCATTCAGTTCAAAATAATTTCCAATTTCTCTTGTCATGTTTTATTTGACACAATCATTATGTATTTAATTTAGATGTATATTTAATTTACAAATAGCTGTGGTTATTTTTCCTGATTATTTTATTGTTATTTACTTCTAATTTAGTTTTATTGTGATCTAGAGATCATAACTCTTAAAGTAATTTTTTTTTTTTTTGAGACGGAGTCTCGCTCTGTTGCCCAGGCTGGAGTGCAGTGGTGCGATCTCAGCTCACTGCGAGCTCCGCCTTCCGGTTTCAGGCCATTCTCCTGCCTCAGCCTCCTGAGTAGCTGGGACTGCAGAGGCATGCCACCACACCCAGCTAATTTTTTTTGTATTGAAGTCATTTTTAAATTTATTGCATTCTCCTTTATGTCCCAGTGTATCCTGTGAATTTGTATTCTGCTATTTATGGTATAGTGTTCTGTAAATATAAAATAAGACAAGGCATTAATAGTGTTATGCAGACTCTTTTGTGGGGTTTTATTTTTTTGAGACGGAGTTTCACTCTGTCGCCCAGGCTGGAGTGCAGTGGCTCTGTCTGGCTCACTGCAACCTCCACCTCCTGGGTTCAAGTGATTCTCCTGCTTCAGCCTCCTGAGCAGCTGGGATTACAGGCCTGCACCACCACACCCAGCTAATTTTTGTATTTTTGTAGAGATGGGGTTTCACCATGTTGGCCAGGCTGGTCTTGAACTCCTGACTTCAAGTGATCTGCCTGCCTCTACCTCCCAAAGTGCTGGGATTACAGGTGTGAGCCACCATGCCTGGCCTCTTTTGTTTTCTTACAGATGTTTAGGTCTAATTCTATTGATGGCAGAGACAAATATGTTAAAATGTCCAGTTATGATGAATTCTTTGTCCCTTTAATTCTGCCAGTTTTTGTCTCACATTTTAAAATTTTATATTAGTTTCATACACATTTATTGCGTCTTTATGTTGATGTTGCTTTCTTATATTATGAAATGTCCATGTTTATCTCATAATACACTTAATTTTGAAATCTATTTTTATCAGATAATAATTCACCTATTCTAGACTTCATGCTGTTTGTGTGGTATATGTTTTGCCATTAACTTGCTTTCAACCTGTGTTGTTCATAGACCATATAAATTGGGGTCTTATTTTCTTAATTGCATTGTCTCTTAATTTTAATTTGACTGTTTAGTCAATGTTTAATGTAATTATTGATATATTTGAATTGGGAGTCTTTTCATTTCCATTTTCTATTTGTGTCTGATTCTTTCTTTTTCTTTCTTTTTTGCCTTTTTAAAAAACGCTTTGAAACTTTGAAAGTTTTTTTTTAGAGTCTCAATTTTGCTATTGACTTTTAAAAAGAGCTTTATTGAGGTATAATTGACATAAAATATATACTATATATATGTACACAATATTGACATTGATAAAGAGTAAAACTTGGAAGGTTTTAACATACATATATACTTGTGAAGCCGTAACTACAATCAAGACAATGAAAATACCATTTCCTTCAAAATGGACACTTATACTTTAGTGTGATTATTGATATGGTTAGGTTTAAATTTATCATCTAGATGTTTTTCTATTAGCGTATCTGTTTCTTGTTTCCCTTTTCCTATTGTCCCACCTTCATTTGGATTAGTTGAATAATTTTTATGATTCCAGTTTGTTTCCATTGCTGGATTATTAGCCATTACTGTTTATTATTTTCATAGTAACTTTAGGGTTTACGATGTATGTCTTTAACTTGTAACCATCTACCTTCAATTGATGATAGGCCATTTCACGTATAATATGGGAACCTTGAAATAGTATACTTGCATTTTTCTTCTGAGGTTTGTGCTATTGTCATACATTTTTTATTTTTTGAGACAGAGTCTCACTCTGTCACCCAGGCTGGAGTGCGGTGGCGCAGTCTCGGCTCACTGCAACCTCTGCTTCCCGGGTTCAAGCAGTTCTCCTGCCTAAGCCTCCTGCGTAGCTGGAATTGCAGGTGCACGCCACTATGCGTGGCTAATTTTTGTATTTTTAGTAGAGACATGGTCTCGAGCTCCTGACTGCAAGTGATCCGCCTGCCTTGGCCTACCAAAGTGCTGGGATTATAGGTGTGAGCCCTTGTGCCTGGCCTTATACATTTTATTTTTAAAACTTTAAAAACGATTGAAGAATTGTAAATAAAAATATCTTAAATATTTTTTATACTTACCATTTCTGGTGCTCTCTGTCCTTTTGTAGATGTTCATATTTCCAGTTAGTATCAGTTTCTTTATGCATACGTTTCTTACAATGTGGGCCTGCAAGTGACAAGTTCTTTTGACTTTTCCATATCTGAAAACACTTTTTTTTTTTTTGGGATGAAGTCTCACTCTGTTGCCCAGGTCAGAGTGCAGTGGTGCGATCTCTGCTCACTTGCAACCTCCGCCTCCTGGGTTCAAGTGATTCTCCTGCCTCAGCCTCCCGAGTAGCTGGGGCTACAGGTGCCCACCCTGTACCTGGCTAATTTTTGTATTTTTAGTAGAGCTGGAGTTTCACCATGTTGGCCAGCCTTTGTTTTTGAAGAGTATTTTCTCTGGGTATAGAATTTGAAGTTGACACTTTTTTCTTTTTCTTTCCATACTTTAAAGATGTTGGTCTTCCTTCTTCTCATTTGTATTGCTTCAGTAATGAATTCTGCTTTATTTCTATTTTTGTTTCTTTGTATGTAATGTATCTTTTTTCTGGGTACATTTAATTTTTTTTTCCTTCTTCACTGGTTTTGTGCGATTTAATGATATATCTTGGTGGAATTTTCTCCCCTTTTCTCATTCTTGGATTGAGCTTCTTGGGTGTGTTTTTCATCACACTTGTAAAGTTTTTGGCCACTATTTATTCATTATTTTTTCTGTCCTCCCCACCTCCTGTCTCCTCTTTCCTTTTGGGCCTCTAATTACACATATGTTAAGTTTCTTGATGTTGTCCCATAGTTTGCTGAAACTTTGTTAATTTTGCTTCAAATTATCTTTTCTGTATTTCATTTTGGTTAGTTTCTGTTGCTGTGACTTTTAGTTCACTAATCTTTTCTTTTGAAATGTCTAATCTGCTATTAATCCTATTCATTATGTTTTTGCCTCATGTTTTTGTTTTCATCTATATATGTATATATATATATATATAGAACTTTTCAATATCTGGAATATAGTTATAATGCCTACTTTAATGTCTTTGTCTGCCAATTCTAATATTGTATTTCTGGGTTAGTTTTATTTTATTGATTTTTCTCATTACGGATTGTGTTTTCCTGTTTCATTGCATGCTTTGCAATATTTATTGGATGCCAGATGTAAATTTTACCTTGTTGAGTGCTAGCTATATTACTGTAAGTAGATATTCTTGAAGTGGTTTTGTTGTGTTTTGTTTTGTTTTTTTCCTTTTGAGACACAGTTAGTCTACTTGAAAACAGTTTGATTCTTTGGAATCTTGCTTTTAAAATTTGTCAGCTGGGCGCAGTGGCTCACACCAGTAATCCCAGCACTTTGGGAGGCCGAGGCGTGTGTATCACCTGAGGTCAGGAGTTTGAGACCAGCCTGGCCAACATGGTGAAACCTTGCCTCTACTAAAAATACAAAAAATTAACTGGGCATGGTGGCGGGGGCCTGTAATCCCACCTACTTGGGAGGCTGAAGCAAGAGAATCACTTGAACCTGGGAAGTGGAGGTTGCGGTGAGCTGAGATGACGCCACCGCACTCCAGCCTGGGTGACAGAGTGAGACTCTGTCTCAAAAAAACAAAAACAAAAACAAAAAAAAGGATTTGTGATATGGATCTTGAGTAGCCCTGAGTGTAGGACTAATTATTCCCTGCTACTGATGCAGTATCATTTTGTGTATTCATGGGCAATGACCTTTGAATCATGAGGTTTACCAGTTCGGCAGGTGGGAACTGGCACTATTCCTGGCTCTCTGTGAGTGTAGAGTACTCTTATTTCTAGTTCTTCTGAGTGTTTTTTTCCCTAAGCCTTGGGTAGTTTCATCACATGTATGCACTGATTGGTATTTAATTGAAGAGCTGAGGAGTTTTGTGCACATTTCCTGAGTTTTCTTTCTGTGGAGCAGTCTCCTCTGTGGTACTCTTTCCTGTAGACCCTAGTCGTCTTGGTCTCCCTGGAATCTCAACTCCGACTCTTCCACTTAGTGAGTTAGCTGGCCTCTGCCGGGATTCCATCGGCCTGCATCACAGCCTGTAATTGGAGAGCCATTAATTAGATTGTTGTTCCCACATTTTGTAATATTTGGGTTTTCTCTTGCTGCTTTCAGTATCTTGCTCTGTATCTTTTACTTTCAGCAGTTTAGCCATGACATGCCTCTGTGTGGCTTTCTTTGTGTTTATTCTGATTTTGTATCTACAAATTTGTCCTTTTTCAGTCTTTTTCTGTTTTCACCTTGGATAATTTTTGTCTGTCTTTAGTCAATCTTCACTTATTTTTGTTTTGTCATGTCCATTTGGTTATGTTCATCCAACACATTTTTTTATTTCAGAAATTGTATTTTTTAGTCCTAGGACTTACATTTGATTGTTTTTCATTGTTTCTGTTTTTCCAGTGTGATTTTCATGCATTTAAGCATGTTGTATTTTATTTAATTGAGCTTCGTTACAATAGTTGCTTTAAAATTCTGTTATGTTAGCTTCAACATTTGGTTTATCTCATGTTAGAGCCACTTGGTTTTCTTTTCTCTTGAGAATGTGTTCTTTTTATTGGTTCTTAATTTGTTGGGCAGTTTTGGATTGTGTCCTGGATTTTATTATTGCTAGTTTTTGGAGACTCTGGATTCTGTTATTTTTATTTTGTGAGCCACATTTCCTTTTTCTTAGGAGACAATTTTCTGAGTTAGGCTTGAAATGCATTCAGTTTCTTAACTGGGAGCTTTGATCTCCTTTCAGACCTTTTGTCTTTGGCTAGATCCTTTGAGTCTGCTCCCTGCTTTGTTGTTCAGGACCAGCTAGAGATCTGGGTAGACTGAGTTTGGGGTGTCCTTACTAGCTCTTGCCCTTTTGTGGCCCCCCTTATTCTTTAATATTGATAACTTCCTACCTTCTCTTTTCTAGACTCTTATGCTGAAAAGTTAATAAGGCACCCCCCCAACCCCTGTTGAATATTCTCTCTCCCCCTCACTGCAGTTAGTCCCAGACTAAAAGCTAGAGAGAAGGAAACTTACTTTTTCTTCTCCAAGTGACCATGAACTCCCACCGTGTTTCCATTCTCTGAGTGACCATGAACTCCCCCCGGAACCCATCTGTCTCTGTTTACTCACCAGAAATGTCAGGTATCTATTCATGTATTATAATGCATAGGCTTTGTAGTTGTTTTTTGAGGGGTGCTCTGATTAGGTCTTTATTATAACCTGCAAGTAGAACTCTTGGTTATCCAGTATGCAGGTTTGAATTTCTAGAGTAATCATTAGTAAAATAGAAATGTAATGTGTAGTTCCTAAACTATTAGTGGGGGAAAATAGAATAATTTTTAAAAGTCAATCCAAAAGCAATCAAGAAGAGAAGTGAGGGAAATCATATAACCGATGGGGAAAATAGCACAAAATATGATTATAGATTTAAACCCAAATATATCAATAATGACCTGAAATATAAGGGGAGTAAATGTTCTTGTTAAAAGACAAAGATTGTCAGATTGGCAAAAAACAAAATATAATGATGTTTTGTTTATAAGTGAGACATCTACATGTAAGGATACAAAAAGGTTCAAAGTAAAATAGTGGAAAAAAATAGCACAAAAACAAACATTCATAGCAGCATTATTCACACTAGCCCAAAAGTAGAAATAACCCAAATGTCCATCAACTGATGAATAGGTAAATGAAATGTGATATATCCATACGATGAAATCTTATTCAGCCTTAAAAAGGAATGAATTTCTGGATGGGTGTGGTGGCCTCATGCTTGTAGTTCCAGCAGTTTGGGAGGCCAAGGTGGGAGAATTGCTTGAGCCTAGGAGTTTGAGGTCAGCCTGGGCAACATAACTAGAAGCTGTCTCTACAAATAATAAAAAATTAGCTGCGTGTCATGGCCTGTGTCTCTGGTCCCACCTACTCAGGAGGCTGAGATGAGAGGATTGCTTGAGCCTAGGAGGTCAAGGCAGTAGTGTGTTGTGATAATACTACTGTACTCCAGCCTGGGCAACAGAGTGAGACCCCATCCCTCCACAAAGAAAAGAAAAGAAAAGAAAAATTCTGACACATGCCACACCATGGATGAATCTTGAAGACATTATGCTATATGGAATAAGCCAGACACAAAAGGCCACATATTGTATGATTCTGTTTATATGAAATGTCCACAATAATTAAATCCATTAAATAGTGTAAAATTGTATCACGTAAATACTAACAGTTGGTATTGCTACATTAATTTTAGACAAAATAGACCATAAGTCAGAAAGCATTACTGTGCATATAAAAAAGAAATCTTATAATGATAAAAAATTCAGTTTACTAGAAGATATAACAATTAGGCCGGGCATGGTGGCTCATGCCTGTAATCCCAGCACTCTGGGAGGCTAAAGGTAGAAGGATCATTTGAGCTCAGGAGTTCAAGACCAGCCTGGGCAACATAATGAGAACCCATCCGTACAAAAAAAAAAAAAAAAATAGCCATGCGTGATAGTGCGTGCCTGTCCTATCAGTGTCCTATCACTATCAGTAGCCCTTACGTACTCAGGAGGCTGAAGTAGGAGGATTGCTTGAGCCTGGGTGGTCGAGGCTGCAGTGAACCATGATCGTGCCACTGCACTCCATCCTGGGTGACAGAGTGAGACCCTGTCTTAAAAGTAACAATTTAAAATCTACAATTCTCTAATAACCATAGTTCAAACTATGTAAAACAAAAATTGACAGAACTACGAGGTAGAAGAGTCAAATTGATCATCATTGTGGGAGAGATCCTGTACATCTCTCAGTAATTGGTAGATCAGGCTCAGCAAAAAAATCATTTAATGGTCTACAGATTAATTTGAGCCACCACATTTCAGGAATCTGATCTAATGGGCATACTTATCTAAGACAAATGTAGAATGGACACTCTTTTCAAACATATACCATATTTATGAAAATTGATCATATAATGTGCCTTAAAGCACATTTTAACTAATTTTCTAAAGTTTGGTAATATACAAAACAGAAAAATAACAAAAAGCAAATAATTTTATGTTCATAATTAAGAACTATAGCTCTAAAGTCTAAATGACCTGTGTTGTAAAGACAAAAATCATAGCCAACAATATGTGAGCTGAAAACAAAGATATAGTAGAAATCAAGAAGGCCAAAAGTTGGTTCTTTGAAAAAAACTAATAAAGTTGGTTCTTTGAAAAAACTGACAAGCCTCTGGCATGCTTGGTCATGATAAAAAGAAGACAGATAAGCAGTATTAGGAAAGCAAAATGTAATGTTTTGGTTTTTTTAGACATCAAAGGTTAAGAGCATAAAGACCTAAGCTTAAGAGGTAAAAGGAGAACTTTTAGAAAAAACGTAGGGGAAAATCTTTATGACTTGTATGTTAATGTTTATAGCAGGTTTTTTGTAATACCCCAGAACTGAAAACAATCCAGGTGGCCATCAACATGTGAATGGATAAACAACATGTGAATGGATAAAAAATGATAGAATATTACTTAGCAATTAAAAAGAATAAACTATTATCAAACCAGTAACACGGATGAATCTCAGAATATGCTGAATGCAAGAATCTAGGAATAAAAAGAGTACTTACTGTATGATCCCATGTATATAAAATTTTAAGTAATGCAAAGTAATCTGTAGTGACAGAATACAGATGAATGGTTCCCTAGGGGTTGGGTAAAGGAGGCCAAGGAGGGTCTAAGGAGTATGAGGAAGAACATAATGGATATGTTAACTTATTTTAGTTGTGGTGATGGTTTCACAGTATACATACTTCAAAACTTATCGAAATGTGTACTTTAAATATGTGCAGGGTTTTGTATGTCAATTATACCTTCATAAAACTTGGTATGAGAAAATTCATTGGAAACTAGTCTCACTTGTGAACATGTATAAAAATCCTAAACAGATTGGTAGAGCTTTACATCAGGAAGATATAAAAAGGATAATATGACTAAATTGATTTTATTTCAAATATACAAGGTTTATTTAATATGAGGGAAGTCAGTTAATGTTAATTTATCACATTTTCATATTAGAGAAAAATCAAGATGATCACCTCAATAGATGTGGAAGAAATGTTTAATAAAATTCAATGTTTAGTCATAATAAAGTCTTCATCTTACAGAACAAGGAATATAAAGTATTTCCTTAAAGGTAGCTACAGAAAAACTTACAACAAACAGACTTAATGTTCAAACATGAAATCTTTTCTTATAATACGGGGAATATGACAAGCATGTTTGTTTTGCTATGAACACTTCTGACCAATACTGTTCTATAGATCGCAGTCAGTGTAGTCTGGTAAGACAAAGCTATACAAGATACGCATATTGAAGAGGAAGAAACAGTACTCTTATCATTTGTAGATGATGCAATTATGTATGTAGGAATTGCAAAGTAATCTGTAGATAGATGCTAAGAAGGTTAGACCAATCAATATAAACATAAATTTTGTATTTTTGTTGCTAGTAATTGTGTAAAAATGAAAAGTTACCGTTTGCAATCTCATTAGCAAAAAGTTTCTATGAGTAAGTCTAAGAAGTCTCATGTTACATTTATACAGAAAATATTAAAACTTGATTGGCAAACATTAAAGATTAAATAAATGGAAAGAAATATTTTTCAATTATCTTTTCTTCTGTAAGGTGGGAGCACTTGCTCTACTAGTTATTAAGGCCTCTTAGGGTTAAGAAAAGTTGATATTGGCAGAAGACTAGACAAATAGATGAATGGAATGGAGCCCAGAGCCATAAATAAATGCACACACATATGGATGCCTAATTTATGGTAAAAGAGACAGTGCAGATGCTGTTGGGAAAAGATGACCTTTTCTATAAATAATGCTGGGAAAATTGGATATCTCTTTGGTGGGAAAAAAACCTGGATTCCTCTACACACCATACAAAACAATTCATTTCATTGGATTTTAGATCTATATTTGAAAGGTGAAACAACACTTTTAGAAGATAACGTAAGAGAGAGAATTTGAGACAAGCAAGTAGGCCTTGAATATTGTGTCAAATAGTTTGGACTTTTAATTTCCCTACATTAATAGGAGTTGCTAAAGGATTTTGATCCAAGGGTTGGCCATTCAGATTTTTTTTTTTTAAAGACAACTTTTGGTATAATTTAAGTTAGATTTTAATTCTGTTTCTGGCCCTGTCTGAGACTTTATCATCTGAAGACTTTTCAGTTACAAGACACTTAAAAATGCAGATAAATTCCAACAAACACTTGAAATGACAATCTGTAATTGGAAGATACTAAGGAAAGATTGGAGGTTAAATATGAATTTATATTTGAGGCTACTTATACTCCCCACCACTTTTATATCTTGAATGAGAAACCTAGGTCACTAATTTTCAGTTATTCATTTTGAAAAGAAGAATCACACATCCTTCCTTCACACATACACTGGGTATCTAGCATTTTGATTCCGCTTATAGATTTTGGAAACACAGCTAGAGCAGTGTGTTTGGGAAGGAGAATGATTTCTTTAACATGTTGAACATATTGGAGAAGTTATTTTAGGCAAGTGTTAGCAATAAGAGTAAAGGAATAGAAATGAGAGCAGTTGGAAAACACTAGAAAGAACATTGTTACTAGAACTACAGTTTCTGTTATAATTAGACATGAAACACTTATATTCAGAAATGTTTAAGTCATATTTTTTAAAAACTACTCTAAAATATGCAGAAAATAATTTTGAGTTCAACATAAAGTGGTAGCCATTCTAAAGGAATTGTCCAAAGGTATAACAATAATATAAATCTAATATAAAAGAAACTGAACGTCATATACATTTCCAGACATTTAAAACCTGCCTAGATTGCTGTCTATTAAAAACAAACTATTGTATTTTTTCTTCTTAAGAAAAACAGCTTTATTGAGATACAGTTCACAGTGATGGCAGTGGCAGGCCAAGTGGAGTGGCCACTGTCATCATGCCTGCTGTATTGGGGAGGTGTAGCCGGGGCTGCACATTCCACAGAGCTGGTGGAAGCCGGGGACAAGTGGGAATCCCATCCCTTTTGAGTCGGTGGGATGGGAGCTCCCCGGCTGCAGCTGCAGCCACCCAAGTTATGGCTGTGGACCCGGGCCTCCCTCTGCTCTTGCGGGGGCCTGGGAGCAGGCAGGGGTCCTGCCCTCCTGGGTGCATCTACAGCTGCCCAAGTCATGGCTGTGGAGCCTGGCATTCCTGCACTCTGGGAGGCCTGGGAAGGCCTCCCCTGTCTCCGCAGGCTCAGAGGTGTCTGCTTCCACTGCCTGGCCTCTCCCCACTCCCACACCCGCTCTGATCTTGGAGCAAGGTTGGGGCCAAGCCTGGGTGTTGTTGCAGCCTGGCTGGTTGTGCTCACTCTTGGGGTTAGTGCTACATGCCAACCCCCTACTGCCTCAGCCCCCTCCAGACTTTGGGTGCCGATGAACATGGGAGGGAAGCTGAGCGGTTGGCTGAGGGCAGCTTGGCACTGGCCTGCAGGTGCCCCTTGGCATTAACAGCTTGGGCACCATTAATGGCAGCAGGAGGCAGACAAGGCTCCTAGGCAGAAGGGGGTGGGTCCCTGGTGAGACCCACCTTCAGGCTAGGGAGGGCCTGAAGGTTGGCCGGGCTGCCAGTCCCACAGACTGGAGTGGGAACTTGTGGTGCCTTTTCTGGGCCTGCCCATGGCCACCCCATGGACCAATTGGTGTGTACTTCCTTCCATCTGAGTCCCATAAAAGCCCCGGCTCAGCCAGAGCTCAGTGGACATCAGGAGGACCAACTTCAGAGAGGAGCTACCCCCTCCAGGGCCACCTCTCTGCTGAGAGCTACAGGTGTCAGGATGACCAGCTGCAGAGAGGAGCTACCCACTCCAGGACCTCCTCTCTGCTGAGAGCTGAACACTCAACATGACGACCTGCCTGTAGAGAGGAGCTGCCAACTCCAGGATCTCCTCTGAGCTATTCTGTCACTCAATAAAGCTCCTCTTCACCTTGCTCATCCTCCACTTGTCTGCATACCTTGTTCTTCCTGGACGCAGGACAAGAACTCAGGACCTGTCAGATGGCAGGGGTGAAAGAGCTATAATACAAACAGGGCTGAAACATGCCCCTTGCTCACCATTTTGTGGGTGAAGAGGAGAGAAGAGCTGCAGCCCTTCAGGGAGCCCAGGCCTGGGAGCTCCCCGAGCCAGGGCTGTGACTTTGGGGCCCTGCAGTTCCTGGAGTCTCCAAGCTTCCAGGTACCACCATGTTCCCCAATGGCAGCTGTAGAAGCTGCTTGCAGTGTGCCTGGTCCAGCCACAGCCTCACAGAGAGCCAGCACCTGTGCCAGCACCTGGAGCTGCCCGCTGTGGTGCAGCAGCCGGCATGCCAGACTGTGCGCAGTGGCTGGACCTCACACTTGCTCATTCAAACACCCCTTGTGGCCCCATGCCTGGCTTGCCCCTGGCAGGCACGGGATACAGGCTGGTAGTGTGAGCCGAGTGCAGTCAGGTCGAGTGGGTGGAATGAGCCCAGCAGGTCTAAGCAAAACTGAGGCAGAGGCACTATCAGCCACAGAGGTTTCCAGCCAGAAAAGCGACCCTGACAAGGACCCCATAATAACAGCTGTACAGTTCACTCATTTTTGTTTTTTTTTTTTTTGAGACGGAGTTTTGCTCTTGTCACCCAGTCTGGAGTACAATGGTGCGACTTCAGCTCACTGCAACCTCCACCTCCTGGGTTCAAGCGATTCTCCTGCCTCAGCCTCCCAAGTAGCTGGGATTACAGGTGCCTGCCACCGTGCCTAGCTAAATTTTGTGTTTTTAGTAGAGATGGGGTTTCACGATGTTGGCCAGGCTGGTCTCGAATTCCTGACCTCAGACGATCCACCCGCCTCAGGCTCCCAAAGTGCTGGAATTACAGGCGTGAGCCACCGTGCCCAGCTCAGTTCACTTATTTGAACTGCATAGTTCAGTGACTTTCAGTATATTTACAAAGTTGTGTAACCATCACTACAGTCAATTTTAGAACATTTTCATCACCCCAGAAACCTTAAACCCTTTAGCCATCACTCCCAACCTTCCCCTCATCCTTCCAAGCTCTAGGCAACTTCTAATATACTTTCTTTTTCTATAGATTTGCCTGTTTGGGATATCTTGTGTAAATGAAATCATATAATATGTGGCCTTTTGTGTCTAGCTTCCTTAGCAAAGTGATTTCAAGATTCATCCATGTTGTTGTAGCTGTTCGTACTTCATTTATTTTTATTGAGGAATACTATTCCATTGTATGGATATACCACATTTATTCTATTTATTTATCAGTTGATGGACATTTGGGTTTCTTCCACTTTTTGGCTATTATGAAAAGTACTGCTGTGAACATTAGTGTAAAAGTTTTTTTGTGGACATTGCTGGATCATTTGGCAACTCTTATGTTTAACAGAGGTACTGCAATACTCTTTTTCCAAAGAGGAACATCATTTTACATTCCCACCAATCAGTCAGTGTATGAGTGTTCCAACTTCTCTACATCCTCATGAAAAGCTGTTAATTATCTGTCTGTCTGATTATAGTCATACTGGTGGTTTTGAAGTGGCATCTCATTTGGTTTAATTTGCTTATGCTTAATGACTATTGATGTGGTTTTGTATATCGTCCTTGGAGAAATGTCTATACAAATTTTTTGCCTAATTTTTTAAAAATATTTTTTGTTTTTAGAGATGGGGTCTCACTATGTTCCCCAGGCTGATCTCAAACTCCTAGGTTCAAGCAATCTGCCCGCCTCGGCCTCCCAAAGCGCCTGGCCCTTTTGCCTACTTTTAAATTTTATTATTTGTCTTTGTATTGTTTACTTGTTCAGTTGTAATTGTTCATTATATATATTATCAAATATATGATTTACAAATATTCTTAGGTTATATTTTTACTTTCCTGATAGTATCCTTTGAAACAGAAAAGTTTTTAATTTTGATGAAGTCCATTTTTTTTTGATTGCCAAGGTTTAGGTGTCTACTATATTTTCTGAATGCCTTTGAAAATAATTTTTGTAAATCACTCCATCCTGCATTAAAATATAATCATGCTACAGTTATTTTGTTAGCATTAAAGACTGATAAGCCGGGTACTGTGGCTCACGTCTGTAATCCCAGCACTTTGCGAGGCCGAGGCAGGTGGATTGCCTGAGGTCAGGAGTTCGAGACCAGCCTGACCAATATAGTGAAACCCCATCTCTACTAAAAATACAAAAATTAGCTGGGCGTGGTGGCATGCGCCTGTAGTCCCAGCTACTTGGGAGGCTGAGGCAGGAGAATTGCTTCAACCCGGGAGGCGGAGATTGCAGTGAGCCGAGATCGCACCACTGCACTCCAGCCTGGGCAACAGGGTGACACTCCGTCTCAAAAAAAAAAAAAAAAAGAAAGAAAGACTGATAAAATTATTGTAAGCAGCGGTGTTTACAATTCTTTTTTTTTTTAATTTTGCCTGAAAATTATTTTACAGCTCTATAGTATCAACCCTCCTTGCTCTTATGGATGGATTAGATAATAGGGGTGAAATTGTTGTTATTGGTGCTACAAACAGACTTGACTCTATAGATCCTGCACTCAGGAGACCTGGTCGTTTTGACAGAGAATTCCTCTTCAACCTGCCTGATCAAAAGGTAAGAGTTTTTGTTTTCAATATGTTAGCATTTATATGTAATTCTACTATAAGGCATATGTTCTGAGGGTGATATTTTATGAATTTTCATTGTTCAGATTTTGTGGTTAAGGATATCTTAGCTAATACTTTAAAAACCTATAATTATGGAACAGTTTTTTTCTATTAACAATTATAAGAGAGTTTATGATTCTTTAGGCAGCAAGAGGAAAGCTCTTGATAGGTCACTGTAGATGCTTACTTGCACTTTAGTTCTCCAGATTGTAGTAACTGTCCTGTATGGCAGTTTATGTGTCCCTAGTTAGCCAAAGTAACTTTATTCTCATAAAATAATGTTTTTATAGAGTATTAGTGGGTTTATGAATAAGGACCCAGTACCCAAATTTTCATAGAAATTGCTATATTTAATTAAAAGCAACAAACTTTATTCATTATGGTATAAAGTTTTTTTTAAAAGAATGTATTAATAATACAGGGCAATGTTTATCATTATGTAAATGTTATATGAAATACAAAGGTTTTTTTTTTTCCAATTCAGCTTGAAACTTTTAATATTATTCTTGGTTTGACTAGTATAATCTGACTGGCTTTTCATTAGAAACTCAAATTTGAGAGGAAGAGATACATGCAAAGGAGGTATACTGTATGTGAATATGTATAGCTTTGTTTTTGGACCTCTATGTGAAATGCCTGGTTTACATACCTAGATGTGAAAGTCTTAGTAATTTGGACTATATGGAAGACCATAGAGAAACAAAGGCAATGGCTTCCTGTGTAGAGCAGTTCATACCTCAGTTTGACATTAGTCTCCACAATCACCAGTAGTTGACTCAGATTTGGATTGACAATTCAATTTACAGGCTTTAAATTGGCACCAGGTTTATATAGCTTTGTCAGGACAGGAAACAGCATATACAGCATTATTTTCATTGCCCAAGTGCAGCCTTCAGGAATGTATCAGTGCATATTGGTGTGTTTATTTGTAGCAGATAGGGCTGAAGTAGGTAGTCTACTTCCGCATGGGGAAGCATCAGCTTTTTTGTTTGGGAAATCTAACAACAGTCCAAGCACAGCTTTTATACTCTTCAGTACATGGGGAAATGTGCTTAGTTCTGAGACACAGCACAGGAAAGCCATTTCCTTGATTTCCCAATTGTCTTCTGTACTATCTTAGCTAAGCAGGCCTCGGAGTCTATATGCCAATGATAGCCCTCACAGTCCAGGTTCAGTTCACACAAATCAAGGGTTTAACAGTAAACAAGATTTAGAACAGCACTGTCTAATAGAATTTTCTGTGATGATGGAAATGTTCTATTTTGGCATTGTTCTTTGAGCAGCCTGCATTGTGGTAGACACTAGCCACATGTGGCTGTTGAGCACTTAAAATGTGGCTAGTGTGACTAAAGAACTGCATTTTAAATTTTATTTAGTCTTAGTTAATTTAAAATTTAAATAAAATGGCATTGTGTGGCTCATGGCTTACTGTATTGCACAGCATGGATCTTGAACATAGTTTTCCACATTAACTTTCCCTTTCTAACATTTCGAGGAAACAGTTTTGTGAGACTGAAATCTAAATCATTCTTCTCAAGCCTGGGTCTGTGGAAAGGCCTATGCTGGCTGTTTACCTTTTTCCCTTAAATAGTTTTTAAGGTCCTGAGACTAGATGAGATTACCAAGTCTTCTCTCTTACAGAGCAGTCAGTAAGGTAAGAGGAAAACTAAGAGAGTGTGGTGTTCTGGTAGCCAAGTGAAGAGAATGTATCAATGAGGAGGATGTGATTAACCATGTCACATGTTGCTAAGTCCATTCAGCTAAGGACAGAAAATTGGTCATTGTATTTATCATTATGTAGGTCGTCAGTGAATCTGATGAGAACAGTTTCAGTTAGTAGTGGGTGCAAAAGCTTAATTGGAGTGTGTTAGTTCAAGAGAAAGTGGGAAGGAATTGGAGGGAGGGAATATAGATATGTTTTAAAAAGAGTTTTTTTGCAAAGGGAAGCAAATAATTTAGGTGATATGATATTGAAGGAAGCAGGGGCAAGATAATGTGTTTCATTGTTTTCAAGATGGAAGAAGTATCTAGTAGAAAAGGGAATTTTTATGTGAAATTGAGAGATCGCGCCACTGCACTCCAGCCTGGGCGACAGAGCGAGACTCCGTCTCAAAAAAAAAAAAAAAAAAAAAAAAAAAGTGATAGGATTTAGCATAAAAGTGGCGTGAATGACTTTAGATAGGAGCTGGCTAGTTCATCTGTGACAACAGAGAGAAGACAGAATATTGTTGGCACACATGCTGATGGGTGGACATCTTTGGTGATTAGGATGTGGGGAGTCTGGAAGTTTTTTTCTGATTGCTTCAGTTTTCTCAGTGAATTGGGAGGCACGGTCATCAGCAGAGTGTGAAGATGTGCTGTGAAATAGTCTGCTAGGAGAAAGACATGATGAATGGCCTACGGAAGTATTAAGAGTAGTAATAAGGACCCATTTGGGTCATTAATTTAAAGTGATACCAGTCAGTGTCTCAGTCCTGTGGTTTGGCCAATAGAATATCATGACTCTTGCTATTTGATTAAGTAAAAGATTAATAAAAGTAAATCTTGGTTTCAAATTTTAATAATTTTGTTAACTATTTGCATAAAATAGTACACACCTTCTATATGCAATAATGATTTTTAATTTCTTTTATTTTCCTTAATCATCATTTTTATGATTGTTATAAGTAATATATATTTGTATGTGTACTTGTAGATTCTGAAAAATGAGGGGCTTGAATTTGCCTTTGACGTTTAATAGTAGAGGAAGGTACTTTGTATTAGAGGAAGCCCTTTGACTTACTATTCGGTATGCCATATAGAGTAAAATACATAATGAACAGTTCTTGATTTCTACATTTAAATAATTTTTTCTTCATTCCATGTCTTGTTTTTAGTATGACAAAAGGAAGGTGACTTTGATTGGGTTATATAGGGAAAGAGCATTATTAGGGACCTGAAGATAACTTGCTAACCTTAGATAATTCGTTACTTTAAACCTCTTTTTAGGGAAATGAGAGGATATGAATGGATCTCTTTTTGGGATATCTTCCAGCATAATTTTTTTTTACATGTTCTTTATTTTTGAAGGGTCTTCTAATCACCCTTAGCACAGTACCTGTGCTGCTAGTGAAGTTTGTATAGATTCTTAATGTCATCTTACAGAATATATATGCTGTTAGGTTGATATTTCTTTTGGACCTTCTTTTTTTAGTATCTGTTCAAGCAGATACTTCAAGTTGGAAGAAAATAAGTGTCATATCATTGCTTTAACTTTCATAGCTGAATGCCTAACTTAGAACTTGGAATTGAAACTGTAGCTATTGATTCCAGATTTTGTCAACTTTTTGAGCAAGATTTATCTTGATGACTTTGAAGTTGTTCTGTTTTGTTGCTGGACCCCAAATTCCTCATCAAGCCAGTAAGATGTTATCATCTTGGTTATAATTTACCTTTTCATGTCTCAAGAAGCTTAGATAGCAGTGTTGAGGGAACAAGCATACTCAATTTTTAAAAAGTGTTGTAATTTTCTCCAAAGAAGACAGATGTGAAAACAAAATTCTGATCTTACTGTTGGTGGTGGTTAGTATCAGCTGATTATAGATTCTTATATGTTAGTGTTTTTTTAAGAAAACTATTTTAGGCTGGGCGCGGTGGCTCACGCCTGTAATCCCAGCACTTTGGGAGGCTGAGGCGGGCGGATCACTTGAGGTCAGGAGTTCAAGACCAGCCTGGCCAACATGGTGAAACTCCGTCTCTACTAAAAATACAAAAATTAGCCGGGTGTGGCGGTGGGTACCTGTAATCCCAGCTACTCAGAAGGCTGAGGCACGAGAATCACTTGAACCTAGGAGGCTAAGGTTACAGTGAGTAAGATCACGCCACTGCACTCCAGCCTGGGCGACAGAGCGAGACTCAGTCTCAAAAACAAAAAAACTATTTTAGAAAAATAAATTTCTGTTTGTTTTGGAAGCAAGATGTTAAAATTTTGATTGTGCTATGCAGTCAGATTTAAGCTAGAGAATGCTGAAATCAATGTAAAATTGTTGATAACACTTTGATCTTTCAATGAATTTAATTGATATTTATTGAAATACCTTGTATTAAATGCCAAAGCATTAACTCACTGACAAAGTAATAATATGCTTGATTTTTTTTTCTCCCTTTGAGACAGGATCTCACTCTTATCACTCAGGCTGGAGTGCAGTGGCGTGATCACAGCACACTGCAGGCCTCGACCTCTCAGGCTCAAGTGATCCTTCCACCTCAGCGTCCTGAGTACCTGGGACCACAGGCGTGCGCCACCATGCCCAATTAATTAAAAAACAATTTTTTTGCAGAGACAGGGTGTCACTATGTTGTCCAGGCTAGTCTTGAACTCCTGGACATAAGCGATCCTCCTACCTCAGCATCCCAAACTGCGGGGATTGCAGGTGTGAGCCACCACAACTGGCATGCATGATATTTACTTAAACTTGAATACTTTCCAAATTAAAAACTTTTTTCAAGTTTAAGTTACTTGTTATTTTGCTCATTGTTGATCATAATACCACAAATTCTATGAAATGTAAAGTTTGTTTAAAATTATGACTCTAACTTTTATACCATGAAAGTTTTTCGTTCATATATTTTCAAATAGTAAAAGTGGTATGGTGGAAACGTGAAGTATGGTTTTGAATTCTAGTCCCAGATGAGTCACTTAGTTGTTATGTGCTGCTAGTCAATTTTCTTCACCTTTCACAACATTAAATGTCTTAGGTTGTGAAACACAGACAAAATCTCTACTACATATCTCCCAGATTTATTGTTGGAATCAGAGTTGATGTAGATAGATGCTAAGGTGTTTAAATTTTTAAAAAATAAAAATTTTAATGAGATATTGTTTGTCAAAATTTGTTCCACCTAATGTATTTGAGGGATTGATAATATTTTATCTGTACTTTTCTTCTTGGGCAAGATTTTATATATCTGTGCTTTTCATCTTAGGCAAGAAAACACATCTTACAGATCCATACCAGGGACTGGAATCCAAAATTGTCAGATGCATTTTTAGGTGAATTGGCTGAAAAATGTGTTGGTGAGTGTTACTGTTTGAATTCTTTGATTGTCATTGTTTGTTCTGCTCAACCTCCCTTTCCCCTTATTTGGAATGTGAATGAGCATAGTTATGTTTTTGATTGTGCAATAGATTGTCTCTGCCTTTATGTTTTAAAGTTATTTTAACTGTTTCACTTAATGTTTGAGTACTTCTAAATTAGAATTTTAACTGCCATTAGGTGTTTAGTTAACAAAGCTCAATAATAACATGCCTTTCATTGAGTGCTGGGTATCCATAATATTAATACAGGGTCTCCTTTTGAAGATCATTCCCTTTTAGAAATTTTACTAAGAAAAATAAGCTTAAACTTGAGAGAGAAAGGTCCATGTCAAAGCAGGACTGCAGCCTTTTACTTCTACTTTGCAGATTACACAACGGGCTTATTTTCATTCCTGTGGTCTAGAAAGAAGTTGGGTGGGAGAGGTCTTCAAAGAAAATAGTTACTGATATTTGGTAGTAGTTCCCCAAATGTAAAACTTTCCAATTTAAATTTTTCACAGAGTGGAGGATCTCCCCACAGAGTGAATGAACACTACTGTCCTTCTAGGACGTGGTGAGAGTGTTTATCTGCACAGATGATCACACATAGGAGATGGAATTCAGGGTTTTGGCTCTAATTAGGTCTGAAATAAAAAGGAATACAATGTTAGGCAGCTGAATATACACATAGGTATTTCTCCTTCATTCTTTCCCCCTCTTTTGTCTGTTTTCCTCTCATACTCTGAAAAATATAAATGAAAAAAAAAACCCAATCTTCATGAACTTTTTAAGCATTATGAAGAAATCCCCCAAATAAGTCCACTAACAACAACTTACTTGGGAAAACTTTAAAGTTACCAAAGCCAAAAAGAACAACTTAATTTAAAAAATCATTGTGATCCACCATCAAATAATTAAAACTTAAATAGAACATTAGTCCATTCAGTTAGCTACATCCAAATTATCCTCTTCATCCACAGGGACCTCCATCTCCGAAGCAGCATCCCTCAGCTTTTGAACCACAAAGACCTCGACATCTTCTGGTGAGGAGAAAACGTAAATCTCTCCAGCACTACTTCAGTTTAAGCTTTGCCTGGTATAAGAGAGCATGCGCCAAACACATTTCATGTAAATTTGGCTTGACCTTTGCAAAGCCTTGTGCTGCTTTATGGGAGAGGGTGGTATTTGGTATAAAATCCAGTCTTTTCCCTTTTTGAAAATAGACCCCTTTTATTTATGATGATATTTTACTAGAGTTCAGATCAGACTGGGAAATCTTTGTAGATTTTTCTGTGAATTTGTCACAGAATGATCCTTAACTGAAATAAGCAGAAGTCAAGTTGTCAGATCATTTTGGAAATTCCCTAAGAGATAGGTATTCTAAATTATTTTCTATTATCCTGTCTACCATCTGAAATATTACATACTCTAGTTTAATTCTTCACCCCAAATATTAGAATCTTAGTTTCCTTTTGCATTTCCAAAGATAATACTTCTCATTTTTCCAAGTGTTTTTTTTTTAGCTTTTAGGCAGTTTCTTAAGTTTTCATGGTATAATTTCTTACAGGACTGATAAATTTCTCTTAACCTTTTTTTCCTCCCCTCTGTGGGGTGGTAGTATGTGTGCAGACTCTGCTTATATACCATTTTCTTCCTGGACAGTGACATAAAAATCCATTATAATTAAATGACTTCTGTTCGTTGTTATGACATTCATTCCATCTGAGAAACTGGTTCACATTAAAAAAAAAAAAATCAAATTCAGATCTTCAAACGGGAGTGAAATAGTAATTTTAACTCCATTACAAACTCACTAGTCTGTGTATGCCAAACATGTTTTAACATGAATAGGTTCAGTTCATTGAAATTTATGCCTAATAGAGTATGTAGTCTTGATGAACAGCTGTGAAGATAGCTGACCTTTTGTTAGAGGTTATGGATTTGGTAACTTTTACCTTGAAATTCCCAAGTTCTTAGAGGTTTTTGCATGCATATTGGGTGTGATTTTTGCATAGTGAAAAACTCAACATACATTGATATCAGGAACATTTGCATAAATAGTAGGAAACTTATGATTAATGAAACACTCAATTCTAGTCATATTTTTCTATTCCATTTTCAATGAGAGGGCTAAAACAATGAAAGAGTCTCAATGAAGTGTATATCTTGTGGGCCTTCATTATGTGTGATGCTGTACTTTAAAACTTTATAAAATTTTGTTATGACCTTGTTTCTAGTCTAACCTCTTTAGTAGGTGTATTTTCAGTCTTTCAGAACAATTTCTATCTTAATAGCAGTATTCAGGAATGCTCTTTATTTGATATCTAAATGTGTTCACAGAGTATTAGAATTGTAATGGTAGATGTAGTATGGTTATGAAAGGGATGTTTATAATTTCTTTAATATTAACTTTTAACTCCTAAAAGGCTGTAGTATATTTTCAGTATTACTAGAATGATCATATTATTTATTGTCTAAACAAGGACCCTTTGAGAGTAAAAAGATGTGCTATTATGACAGGACAGGAGGCCTAACCAGCACATGTGGTTACCCTAAGTATAACCCATTTAGCCATGGTTATGATGCAGTTTTAAAGTTTTAGAAGGAAGTATGTTAAATCAGTAGTTCTCAATTTTGTGTGTATCAGAATCACTTCTAAAGCTTTCTTGAAATGCACATATGATTTCAAGCCCCCGGAGATTCTGATTCACTGGGTTTATTGTGGGGCTTGGGAATCTGTTTTTTTTTTGTTTCAGTTTCAGTGTTTATTCAGATGGATAACCAAGGTGAGAACCACAGATATAAACTGGTAATTCTTACTTATAAGCAAATGTAAAAAAATTTCCTCCATTATAAGTCTGTTGGTTATAATAATTAATGTGAAAATCTACTTCATTAAATGGGGTCTGTTGATCATTTCTTTGTCTGGAATAAATGAATAAATAATACATTGCTGTTATATATGTAATTAACATGTTATGGCAAACATAAATGTTATGGGTAACATTTACTACCTACAGTGCCTTCTAGCAGCTAATTATTTGTTTTGCCTTAATAGTTTCTGAGTTTTAATTTTTTTAAACTTAGGCTTTTGCACTTAAAATAGGACCATATAGTATGTTCATTAACTGTGTATATCCTTTTAAAGAAGAAATAGAAATGTGATTGTTTATATTGTTTGAAGATGGTAGTATATTCCTTATTTCCTCTGAAATGGAAGACATAATTCACATTCTATAATCATATCCTTAGATTACTTTGTTAACTGTTTATAACTTTGAGCTAGTGTTCTATACATTATTAAATTAGTGAAATGGGTGTATATGCAAAAGGAAAAGATAATTTTTTTCCAGGTTTATTCTTTGAGAAATAGAAAATAAAACGAGACACTAGTGGTAAATTTGGTTATCTGAAGAATTATTTGTGAGACAGATCACTGTCATGGAACAATGTTAATGCGTAATCTGCTTATAGTCTTCTGAATTAAGCTCTTCTAGGTCATATTAAGTTTTCCCCTAACTTCGAATAAGTTTTTCTTTGTAATCACCATTTTTAGTTCAATATTTAAGTGTTCTATAAGGTCATCGTGAGGTATAAAAAGATAAATAGGCCAGGTGTGATGGCTCATGCCTATAATACCAGCACTTTGGGAGGGTGAGGCAGGAGGATTGAGGCTAGGAGTTCGAGACCAGCCTGGACAAAGTGAGACCCCTATCTCTACAAAAAAAAAAAAAAAAAATTAGCCTGATGTGGTGGCACACACTGTAGTCTCAGCTACTCAGCAGGCTGAGGCAGAAGGATTTCTTGAGCCCGGGAAGTCAAGGCTGCAGTGAGCCATGATCACCCACTGCACTTCAGCCTGAGCAACAGAGCGATACGCTGTCTCCCAAAAATAAAATAAAAATAAACCTGGTATTGTTTGTTGAAGCTTAGTTGGGATCTAATATTCTATAACTATTGGAATGGTTCCCTCTACTGGCATAACTGATAATTGTGGCCAAATGCAAGTTTAATTGCCAACAGGAAAAACAATATGGCTAGTTTGAGCTTTTCTTCCTTTTCGTGACAAGGATGCAGCAGAGCATGTGTTTTTGTATGTATTTGTTACTCAGATGAATGAAATGACTTAAAAACAGTGGGGCTTGATCTGTTGTTTGATTGTATCATACATTAAACATGGGTAATAAATAATACCTCATGTTGGTATAACCCTTAGAATTAGATTATCAGTCATTTTAAACCAAACAAAGAAAGTTAATGTGGAAAATCAGTGGAAATATTTTTAATGTTCTTATTTACTTTAATATATTTGGAACTATCAGATGAATTACAATTTTAAATGATAATTATGGGAGTAACTGAATGTTAATAGTTGGTTGCACTCAGAGTTGGTAGTAGAATAGCTCTGTTTTTGAAGTTTCTGTTTATATACTATTTTATATGTGTTTGGAAGTTAATAATATTAGAAAAAGTCATTTATAAGTGAGTATAATGTCGTGAGGACTAACCTAATGATTGGGAATATTGATGAAGGGCTGAAATGAAACTATTATCCTTTTAAAACTTTTTTCTAAAGAAAGTTATATGTTGTAGGCCAGATATGGTGGCTCGTGCCTGTAATCCCAGCACTTCAGGCTGCCAAGGCGGGTGGATCACTTGAGCCCAGGAGTTTGAGACCAGCCTAGGCAATATAGTGAGACCTCATCTCTACAAAAATAAATAAAAGAGAAGAAAAAAATTATATGAGTGTGGTGGCACACGCCTGTAGTCCTAGCTAGTCAGAAGGCTGAAGGGGGAGGACCACTTGAGGCTGGGAGGTAGAGGTTGCAGTGAGCCGGATTGTGCCACTGCACTCCAGCCTGGATGGGCAACAGAGTGAGACCCCTGTCTCTTATTTATTTATTTATTTATTTTTTATTTTTATTTTTTTGAGACGGAGTCTCGCTCTGTCGCCCAGGCTGGAGTGCAGTGGCGCAATCTCGGCTCACTGCAAGCTCCGCCTCCCGGGTTCACGCCATTCTCCTGCCTCAGCCTCTCCGAGTAGCTGGGACTACAGGCGCCCGCCACCACGCCTGGCTAATTTTTTTGTATTTTTTAGTAGAGACGGGGTTTCACCATGGTCTCGATCTCCTGACCTCGTGATCCGCCCGCCTCGGCCTCCCAAAGTGCTGGGATTACAAGCGTGAGCCACCGCGCCCGGCCTCTTATTTATTTTTTTGAGACCCTGTCTCTTAAAAAAAAAAAAGTTGTACATTGTAATCAGTTAATCACATAATACATGGCTTTTGTTTTAAAGCTCATATCAAGGACATACTTAAGATACATAGCTTGTTTTGTTTTAATATTGTTAGCTTATGTTTTTGTTAATTAAAAATATTCAAAACATTTTTAATCTTAATGTAAGTATTCAGCCCTTTATTCAACAGTTTTGTTTAGTGATTTTAAATGGCTAGTTTTCATTTTGCTGGTAAAATTGCACATAGTTATTGATTTAGTATTGATTATGACTTTAGCTAAAGATGTGTATATTTACAAAACATAGTTGGTGCATGGAATAATGAATGTACCTTTGCTATCCTTCTCCTTTTGTGTATTAGGCTACTGTGGAGCCGATATCAAGGCCCTGTGCACTGAAGCCGCTCTGATTGCACTGCGGAGGCGTTATCCCCAGATCTATGCTAGCAGTCATAAACTGCAGCTGGATGTTTCCTCAATAGTGCTTAGTGCCCAAGATTTTTACCATGCAATGCAGAATATCGTGCCTGCTTCCCAACGTGCTGTGATGTCTTCAGGGCATGCGCTATCGCCCATCATAAGACCACTGCTGGAAAGAAGCTTCAACAACATCCTAGCAGTCTTGCAAAAAGTGTTCCCTCATGCTGAAATTAGCCAGAGTGACAAAAAAGAAGGTACTCTAAACTACGCTTTTATATTGTTCAGATGAAACAAATACAGGAATAAATATAGTTTCCTCATAAGATTATTTATGTGTCACTTTTGTAATATATCTATTTACTCAGTACTATATATTCCAGGCCTGGCGTATTGCCTGGCATATAGTAGTTGCCTGGTGAATGTTTTTAAGACGAATCAATGTTCACTTTTGGGACATTCTGATCATCTTAATGTAGGGCTATTACTATCTTTAGAAAGTTGACTGTAATAATAATAATAATAATAATAGGTTAACCTTTAAAGCCCCTAAATCATCACTTATTAATCCTTTTTTTTTTTTTTTTTGAGATGGAGTTTCGCTCTTGTTGCCCAGGCTGGAGTGTAATGGCGCAGTCTTGGCTTACTGCAACCTCCGCCTCCCAGGTACAGCGATTCTCCTGCCTCGGCCTCCCGAGTAGCTGGGATTTCAGGCACCTGCCATCACGCCCAGCTAATTTTTTTGTCTTTTTAGTAGAGATAGGGTTTCACCATGTTGGCCAGGCTGGTTTCCAACTTCTGACCTCAGGTGATCCGCCCACCTCGGCCTCCCAAAGTGCTGGGATTACAGGCGTGAGCTACTGCACCCGGCCTATTAATCCTCTTAAATTTGAGACAGAGTCTCACTCTGTCACCTAGGTTGGAATGCAGTGGCCTGATCTTGGCTCACTGCAACCTCTGCCTCCCAGGTTCAAGCAGTTCTCCTGCCTCAGCCTCCCAAGTAGCTGGGATTACAGGTGTGTGCCACCACGCCCAGCTAATTTTTGTATTTGTTTGTTTGTTTAGTAGAGATGGGGTTTCACCATATTGGTCAGGCTGGTCTCCAACCCCTGACCTCAGGTGATCCACCCGCCTTGACCTCCCAAAGTGCTGGGATTAGAGATGTGAGTCATCACGTCCAGCCTGGTAATTTAATTAATATAAGGTCATTCAATAAGTTCTGGGGCCTGCCTCAACCCTGGGAGCCTGATGACAGCCCTTGCTCTTACCTATGTTGCTATAATGCTTCTTTGGATTAAACTAATCATTTTGTTGTTATTGGTAGGGCACTCTGCAGTGTGCAGTGCTCATAGGCGTGTAAGGTATTGGTAAGGGAGTAAATAAGAATCTCGTTTCAGAGGGTCTGGAGTTTTATCAAGCTTCAGATTATACTTTGCACCTGAGATAAAAACAGAAAACTACCTTTAAAAACATCACTCATGGCTGGGTGCGGTTGCTCACGCCTGTGTAATGCCAACATTTTGGGAGGCCAAGGAGGGTGGATCACCTGAGGTCAGGAGTTCGAGACCAGCCTGGCCAACATGATGAAACCCTGTCTCTTAAAAAAAAAAAAAAAAAATTAAATAAATAAATAAATAAATATATAAAATTTAAAACATCACTCATTTACAGGAAAAACATTTAAAAATTAGATTGACATTCTAATCAGAGTATAAAGCTCATAAACTTTGAAGGGAAAGTAATGTCTTTTGCTTATCTTAATTTCTGCAGTTCCTAGCACCTTGTCTGGAATGCAGTCTGCACCAAATAGAAAATTATTCAGAGAATTATACTAACATTAAAAATATATGTAGTAAAAATTATGAATATTGGTCAATGAATTCTTCTGTCATAAATATATTTTTCAGAAACTTTAATTGTTTAGTGACAGACTTACATAAGATACCACATGGAATACCTGATTTCTTAAATTTGGCAGACAGAGGGGAATGCATATTTTACTGAATATCTGTGAACCAGCACCATGCCATGATTTGTGTGTTTATTTCTGAATTTCATAACTGGAAATGTATTTCATATGTATATTATGTACCAAAACTTCCCAAAAAACTTACGTCACCTTTAGAAAATCATAAAAACCTCATTTTTCCTTTGGAGAGATTATCATAGCTTTTTATCTCCATTTGTGAATTACCATTTTATAACATTATTATCTATGTTTTCTTACAGCTTTTTTGTGTGTAAATATAAAGTATGCTTTAGTTGCAGTTGGTAGAACTAGTTGCCATGAACCAGTGGATAAGAGCAACCAAATTTTATTTGATTATCAATAATTGGTTTTTAGCTATTTAGTCATATTATTTATTCTGGCTTGTTTTGACCTTTAATATTTTTCTTAGATAAATATTTCCTTGTGTATGAAATTATCACTCAAAAGAGACTCAGTTATTTCCCAGATTAAAATATGACTTGTACTAAATATTTAGCTTTTTTTTTTTTTTCTTTTTTTGAGATGGAGGCTGGCTCTGTCACCGAGGCTGGAGTGCAGTGGCGCCATCTTGGCTCACTGCAAGCTCCGCCTCCTGGGTTCACACCATTCTCCTGCCTCAGCCTCCAGAGTAGCTGGGACTACAGGCGTCTGCCACCACGCCTGGCTAATTTTTTTGTATTTTTAGTAGAGACGGGGTTTCACCATGTTAGCCAGGATGGTCTCGATTAAATATTTAGCTTTTAAAAGCCACTTGAGATCTCCATCTGCCAGCATAATTTAGCATCTCATTTTAGAATGCATCTGTATATTTTTTTGTTTGTTTTGAAAGGATATGATTTCTCTTAATCTTAATTCTCCCTCATATCCCGTACACATGTAGCATTGCTTTTTATTGAATGAATTGTCACTTTTCATTAGACATGTTTGAAGTATAGCAACAGCTGTTCATACTTCAGGTGGTAGTCCAGGTAAGGCTTTAAGTGTTGCATTCTCAGTAGAGATTTTAGTTCCAGTTATTTTCAGAGTGGTAACCTAAGGCCCACAGAGAGAATAATGCTGTATGAATGAGTGTATTTTTAAGATCAGCTTTGACGGAATTTCTGACTCCATCTTAACTACACTAAGACTTCTTTGAAAAGGTGTATCCTCTTTAAAAAATAAGGGTCAATTTGTTCCTTGTTGCTTTTATAAGAACTGGCCTTGACTCAGCTAACCTACTAATTAAACCAAATATGAAATGGACTGGTTTTGGTCAAAATTAACTCGGAGATTTTTGGTTAGATAGGTGGGATTTTATGAGAGTGCCACATCTTTTCCAGACTTGTTTTTTTTTTTAAGCCAGTCAGTCAGTTCTTCCAAATTATATCTCGTAACACTTAAGTAAATAGTCTGTAAAGGTGAAAGTGTTATATTAATTTTGTTTATAAGTTATTTTAAAAGCTGCAGTTTCTCAATTCGCCTGTGTTATTTGGTAGATAACTTATTAATGTCATTTGATTTTTTAACCCAATTTTTCTTAGCTTTGGTAGGGCACTAATACTAAATGATTTTATAAGCCTCATAACCATTGTGATTTTTTTAAACAGATATAGAAACTTTAATTTTAGAGGATAGTGAAGATGAAAATGCTTTATCAATTTTTGAGACCAGTTGTCACTCAGGATCACCAAAGAAACAGTCATCATCTGCTGCTATACATAAACCCTACCTTCATTTTACAATGTGAGTGATTTGTATCAAATTTCTTTGTATTTAGAGTGATTTTTGATACTTTATGATTAGAATTATAGTATATTTTTACTTACGGTTATAACTGTGAGGATATTGTTTTTCTGTTGTTTGGACACAATTCTGGAAAACTTTTACTATGTATTCTTTTTCATGTGGTAATAATTAGTTTGTTGGTTAACTACTTAGGTGTTTTTTTCTCCAAGTAGAAGAATCTTTCCTGCTACTTTGCTTTTTTTTTTTTTTGGAGACAGAGTCTCACTCTGTCACCCAGGGTAGAGTGCAGTGGCACGATCTTGGCTCACTGCAACCTCTGCCTCCTGAGTTTAAGCTATTCTTGTGCCTCAGCCTCCTGAGTAGTTGGGATTACAGGTGTGGGCTACCATGCCCAGCTAATTTTTGTGTTTTTAGTAGAGATGGAGTTTCACTATGTTGTCCAGGCTGGTCTCGAACCTCAGGTGCTCTGCCCGCTTTGGCCTCCCAAAGTGCTGGATTTATAGGTGTACGCCACTGCACCTGGCCAAGTTTACTTTTTTTTAAAGTAATGGTGTGAATTTTTTCCCCCATGGAGGCAGAGGAAAGCTTACCCTTAGAAAGTCAACTCATGAGTCCCAACTTTATTGCTTTTTATTTAAACTAAAATGGGCAGAAATGAAATATTTGCCATGATCTGGAATACTTTAATTTGTAATAAACTTTAGATGATCGTTTGGGTCTCTAAGTCTGCTAAAGAGATTTTGATTTAGAAATTGTTCAGTAATTAAATAACTTTTTGATTTTCTAGAAATATACTTTCATAATTTGGATTTTATGGTTTTTCAATTTACATTTACCCTTTTATTATCTGTGTTAAAGTAAGTTTTGCTGTGCACTATAATAGGTAAACACTTTTAGTGCAAATGTAATTTTAAATTAAGAGGCCAAATAGTTTTCAAATACTAACAGCATCTTTACTTACATTTACATAATTAGCCCCATAGTTGAAGGACCATAAAGCTTCAGTCAGGTAGATCTAATAGCACTTCTATTAGAAGAGGCTGGATTGTGTGTACTTTTAATATTTTGAACAATTTTAAGTCTCCAACTTGAAGTTTTCTCATGTAGATTTTGGTGAAATGTTGATTTGATTATTTGCATTGATAACCCTTTCTTGTTTTTCATTTTTTAAAATGAGGCCAAATTACTTTCATCGTCTCTTTTTTTTTTCATATGTTCTTCAATAGCAAACTCTTTGTAAGTTTTTTTCTTCTTCTCCAGATCGTTTCTTTTATGCTCTTGGGGAAGTTTTTTTATAGGCTATTCCAGCATTTTACAGATTTGTTTTATTGATAGTTATGGGAAAGCCAATTTTTTTTTTTTTTTTGCCTTTCACCTGGCTAGCCTGTGTGTCTGTGTCTCTCTGTCTCTCTCTCTTCCTCTCTCTCTCTCTCTCCCCCTCCCTCCCTCCCTCTTTTCTTCCCTCCCTCCCTCCCTCTCCCTCTCTTCTTCCCTCCCTCCTTCTCTCTCTCTCTCTGTGTGTGTGTGTGCATGTATGTGTGTGTGTGTATGTGTGTTTGACAGTTATAGTTATTTGGATTTGTATTATGTAGTAGCAGAAACTAAGAAACTATCAAAAGACGTGTTTAATTTTATAAGATAATTGTCGTCAATAAAGGAATACAGAAATAGATTTTGATATTAGAAAGTATCATGTGCAGTGTTAAGTTTGACTTTTTATTGAGGACATTTCCTGCCACTGATTTAATGTGAGACGTTGGTATGGCTTATTTTGTTTTAGCTTTTCTGAAAGAATTGGTTTAATTTTAGCTTCCTTTACATAAGCTTTTCTAGTTCATTCATTTGACTTTGATTAAATGAGACAGCTATATTCTAGAATAAGCATTTTTTAGATGTTTTAATAATATTTATTCACTTATTTCTTTATTCACCTACCCATTTATCCAGTTTTTCTTTGTTTACCCTATGCCAAGCATTGTATGAGATGCTGAAAACATAAGCATGAATAAGATATAACATAGTTCTTACTTTGGAGAAGGTCTCATTGTTGGGGGTGACAAACATTTCAATATGGCGAAAGTGTTATGAAAGCAGAACTAATTCTGCTGGAAGTCTGGGAAGGTTTCACAGGAGAAGTAGTAATATTTGCTGTCCTTTTCATTATGAAGGGATGGGAGTTTGCATCTGAGTGCTTTTTACAAATTAGATACTCGTTTGGTATGTAAAGATCTGTGCTTCATATTCAGTAATATATATAGGCCCCTCAACAATCATATCACATTTGTGGTATCTTCATTTTATAGATGAGGAAACTGAAGCACACAGAAGTTAAATAAATTGCCCATGATCATGTTGCTAGCAGGTGGCAGAGCCAGACTATGCTGTTTGTTTCCTAAGATCATATTTTTCCAAATTACTTCTGAGCTTAATAAGTAGCTAGGGAATTGCATTGCTTCTTTAGGTAAGTTGAGCCATATATTTCACACTCTCCAAGAAGCATACACTTTAGAATTAAGGCCTTTAGTATAGGCAACATACAGTCTTTTTTGTTTGGTTGGTTTAGTTTTCTGTTTGAGCAAGATACGTTAGCATTACAGATCAATGCAGAAGAAAAGGTGCTCGGCCAGAAGAAAGCATAACTTTGGTGCTGGTTTTTAGTCACACTAGCCTGGGTATTGCTGGTGGATTTCTGGGAATAGTCTCCTGAAGCAATGTTGAAACCTTTTCTTTTTTACATTTAATATAAAGGAGAAGTCAAGACAGTTAAGGTTTACCAATCTGGTAGAGAAGCTTTATGATGGAAAATAAATTTTCTTTCTTACTTTATATTACCATAAGGGTGATTAGAAACAGAATTTTCTGAGGTTTTTCAAATGAAAATAGCTTTGTTTTTTCTGATTAGAAAGATGATATACACTGTAGAAAATTCAAGTAATAAAGAAGAGCATAAAGAAGAAAGTAAAAATTAAAGCCCCAGCACCTGCAGGTAATATTTGTTAAAGTTTTGGTGACCACACTTCCATGTCCTCTCTATGCATGTATAATGTATAGACCCATACATTATCTGGATTATATCCTCCTATAAATTGTTAATATAACTTACTTTTTCATCCACTATGTTGGGAGTATTATTTCATGTCAGCATATGTTTAATATCACTATTTTAAGGTAGCTGCATATTATCTTACACTTTGGATTTTCCATAATTTATAGACCCTTATTGGTAAAATTTGAAGTTTTCAAGTTTCTTCTTTTATAAACAATAGACTTGTTTCTAAGTATACACCACTATCTGATTCAAAGCGTAAGGTAAATTTTAAGAACTGCGATTGCTGTGTCAAAGAGTGTATACATTTAACATGTTGACACAGATTGTTAAATTGCTTTCCAGAAGGCTTGTACTAGTTTACATTTCTCATACTAATGTATGAGAGTGGTATTTTTCTTATACCATTGTCAATTCTGAGCGCTGTCTTTTAAAATCTTTACAAACCAGATAGATGAATATAATATCTTTTTGTTTAGTTGACTTGTTCATTTGTTCTTTCATATATTCATTCACTCATTCAAATGTTTTGTGAAAGTGCTCATCATGTTCCCGACATTGTCCTGGGTAGTTGGGATAGGTCAGTAAACAAAATAGGGTAAGATCCTGGCCCTCATTGGACTTATATTTTTAAATGGAGGAGACATTCAGTAAAACAATAAATGTAATAGCTTGCTAGATAGATAAACTGTTAGAAGATAAGTACTATGGGGAAAAATGTAGAAGATAGTAAGAGGTTGGGGAGTCCCTAGGAGTGGAGTGAGTTACTGAATACTTTTGGGCATACATTTTGGTATATTTAGATCTATCACATATAATTTCAGAAAAGTTGTGCTTTTCTTCCACTAGTTGTGAGGATATCAGTTTTCCCATTCTCTCACTGATAATGGGTATTACAATTAATTTTTGGTTTATTAATCTGTAACAGATAAAAGATGTCTATCATTATTTTCATTTATATTTTCTCATTTTTTTTTATCTCTGTGTTAATTACTACCATTTCGTTCTCAAGCCTAGATTGCTCTTGAGCTTCAGACCCTGACCAATGGCCCATCTCCCCTTTGTTGTACCATGGATCTTTCTGTCCATAGCCGGACTGTATCATACGCCCCTTCTCTTCCTGTGACTCCTATGAGCCATCATTCATTCAGTTGTCTCAGCTAGAATTTGACATCATTCTCAACTTCTGTCCTTTTATTTCTTTCTTTGTCTAGTCAATGACCAAGTCTTTCTGATTTTTCTTACTAAGTAAGTCTCATCACAGGCTATTCCGTCTTTCTCTAACACTATTATTGTTGAACTGTCATTCACATCTCATGCCTGGGTTACTATAGCAGATGCCTGATTATCTTTCCTCTTATTTGCCTTCTTTCAAAACCCTTTCCCATACTGACAATGCTGAGATAGTTATCTTCCCTAAACATGTATATGATTATCTTGTTCCTCTAAAGTATCTTAATGCTTCCCCATTGTCTCAGTACACATTCCAAACTTTTTTTTTTTTTTTTTGAGGTGGAGTTTCGTTCTTTTTGCCCAGGCTGGAGTGCAATGGTGCGATCTCAGCTCACTGCAACCTCCACCTCCCGGGTTCAAGTGATTCTCCTGCTTCAGCCTCCCAAGTAGCTGGGATTAGAGGTGCCTGCCACCAAGCCCGGCTAATTTTTTTTGTATTTTTGGTAGAGGCAGGGTTTCACCATGTTGGCCAGGATGGTCTCGATCTCTTGACCTCATGATCTGCCCGCCTTGGCCTCCCAAAGTGCTGGGATTACAGGCGTGAGCCACCGCGCCAGGCCACATACCAAACTTTTAACATGGCTTACAAAACCCTTTGTAGCCCTTCGTAGTCTAACTTACTTTCCTTTTTCTCTCCCCACCCTAGTACCTTTACTGTACCCTCCACAACTTGTCCCCAGTACTTCAAAACAAACAAAACCAAAACTGGCTGTATGAACTGTATTAGTTACCCCAAAGAGCCATGTTCTTTTTAACCTTTGGTCCTTTGCACATCCTGTTTGCAGTCTTGGAATTCATCTCTTGTACCTCCAATCTGTTGGGTTTCTGCCTTTGTAACACTTTTCCAGGAATGCCTTCTATGAGTCTCTAATTGGTATCTTCCATAGCACTGTGTACTTAAACAGTACCACTTATTAATCACATTGAATTATGGTAATTTGTGTATTAACTTTTTTACTAAATACCACTCAGTTATGAGCTCTATGATAACACTGGTATTGTTTGATACTTAGGGCTAAGGCATTCAGCATAGGAGGCATTCTACAGTTATATAATTAAACAAACATTTAAAAAAGTTTCCTATTTCTATTTTCTTTTTGAATTGTCTTGTTTTACGTCCTTTGCCCATGGAGGTTTTTTTTCAAAACTATGCATATAAACTCTTTATACATTAAGAACCATTCCTGTTTATGACAAATTCTTTTTATTAAATTTTCTTTTTATGTTTTTTCAATTAATTTTGTTTTTGAGATAGGATGTCTATGTTGCCCAGGCTAGTCTTGAACTCCTGAGCTCAAGTGAGCCTCCCAACTCAGCCTCCCAAGTAGCTGGGATTACAGGCATGTTCTACCGTGCCCTGCTGTATGGCAAATTCTTTATGCCATTTGGTTGTTTGCTATTTGGTTCAGATTATAATTGTTGGGTTACAGAGGTTTTTAGATTATTATGAATTAAAAATATATGAATCTTTGAATTTAAATTTTGTGTTAGAATTCATTTTGTTTATGCTGCGAAATAACCTGAATCCTCCGTTTTTAAACATTTATTTTATTATCCATTTCTGTTCCTTTTATTTTATTTTATTTTATTTTTGAGACAAGATCTCATTCTGTCACCCAGGCTGGGGTGCAGTGGCACCATCATGGCTCACTGCAGCCTTGACCTCCTGGACACATGTGATCCTCCCACCTCAGCCTCCTGGTGGCTGGGACTACAGGTGCACACCACCACACCTGGCTAATTTTTTTTTTTTTTTTTAATTTTTTGTAGAGATGGGGTTTTGCCATGTTGCCCAGGCTTGTCTCAGAACACCTGGGCTCAAATGATCCCCCCACCTCAGTCTCCCAAGTGCTGGGATTACAGATGTGAGCCACTGTGCTGCCCTCATTTATTTTTTATGATTCTTTTCTTAGATGAAATTGTTTCATCTAAGAAAATATAAATTCTTATAAATTTTATAAATTTATATTCTTATAAATTTTATAAATTTATATTCTTATAAATTTATGTATTTATAATTCATATTTTATATTATAAAATAATAAATAACAAAATAATATTTTATATGAATTATAAATATTTTATAATTCATATAAATTATTATAAATTTATATGCATCTAAATTATTATAAATTTATATGCATCTAAATTATTTCATTTTATATGAAATTCTTTCATATAATGATTACGATTAATCATTTCCTAGGCTGCCTTTTATGTTTAAGTCTGTTTCTTTGGTATATTCTACATTCTATTAATTGTTATTCTATAATATGTTTCAGTATAAAGTAGGACATGTCTTAACATAGTGGGTTCAGAACCCAGGCTTTGCAGTCAAATGGGCTTGAATGACAATTTGAACTCTTCCACTTGGTTATACAACTTTGTAGTTAACCTCCATGAGCCCTGGTTTCTTATCTGTTTAATAAAATGAAACTATGTGTTTCACAGAATTGTTAAGAAAATTGAACAAGAAATCTCTATGAAGTGCTTGTTACTAAAACATGTTTGAATGCATTAAAATTGGTAGCATTTTTTTTTTTTTTTTGAGACTGAGTCTCGCTCTGTTGCAGTGGTGCAATCTCGGCTCACTGCAACCTCTGCCTCCCTTCAAATGATTCTCCTGCCTCTGCCTTCTGAGTAGCTGGGACTACAGGCACGTGCCACCACGCCCAGCTAATTTTTTGTATTTTTAGTAGAGACGGGGTTTCACCGTGTTAGCCAGGATGGCCTCCATCTCCTGACCTCGTGATCCGCTAGCCTCAGTCTCCCAAAGTGCTGGGATTACAGGCGTGAGCCACCATGCCCGGCTGGTAGCATGTTTTTAAAAAGTTTTCTTGATGTTCTTACTTGATTATTCTTTCAGTTAAAGTTGTGAATAAGTTGAAACTCCCCTCCTCCCAAAAATTCTTTTGGGATTTCAACTTGAAAATCCTATGTGTATAAAATAAAAAAGTAAATTTTTTAGTTAGGTTTTAGGTTAGGAAGAATTGATGTCTTTATGTATTTAGTCTTTGTGTTCAGGCTCAGTTTCACTCTTTTCTTGCTAAGACTATAGTTTGATAATGTTTGTTTTACCTTTTTAATTTTTTTTTTTTTTTTTGCAGTGAATAGGATCTCCTTTCCTTTTTTACAATGGTTATTGATGGTGTTTAGGAAATCTATTGATTTTTCTGTTTCTTCTGTCTTGTTACTTTGCTGGTAGATTCTGACAGTTTTTGGTTGATTTCTTGGATTTGCTACTACATAATGATATCCTTTACAGGTATCAATTTTTTCCCTTATTGCTTTCTATTAGTTCCATTTTAAATTTGCTTTATTCTTATTGCATTGCCTTAGAATGTCTAGTACTACCCACAGTGAGAGTAAACTTTGTTTCATTTGTTATTTTAATGGTGCTGTAGAATCTCGAAATTACAAGTCAAGTTTGGTTTAATATATTTTCCTTCTCTAATGTGGGGCTTTAGAGGTCATCTGTCAGGGTAGGAACAGTTAGATTTGTTGTTACAGAAATAAAATTTGTGTTGGAAGAAGTTTATATATATATATTTGTTATTTTAAAAATTGTGATTGTTTTAGTTTCTTCCTGCTGCTATAACAAAATACCTTAAACAGATTAATTTATAAACAACCTACATTTATTTATTTACTTTTATTATACTTTAAGTTTTGGGATACATATGCAGAATGTGCAGGTTTGTTACATAGGTATACATGTGCCATGGTGGTTTGCAGCACCTATCAACCCGTCATCTGCATTAGGTATTTCTCCTAATGCTATCCCTCCCCTGGCCTCCCACCCCTGGACAGGCCCCGGTGTGTGATGTTGCCGTCCCTGTGTCCATGTGTTCTCATTGTTCAACTCCCACTTATGAGTGAGAACATAACAACATAAATTTATTACTCACAGTTATGGAGGCTGAAAGTCTAAGATGAAGGCTCTGGCAGATTTGGTGTCTGGTGGGAGCTTGGTTTCTGCCTCTAAGATGATGCCTTGAAAGCTGCTTCCTCTGGAGGGGACCAACAATGTCCTCACATGGCAGAAGGGATTGAAGGGACTAGCTAGTTTTATTATCAAGCACTTTGATAATATAACTAATCCATTCATGAGGGCTGACCACTCATGACTTAATCACCTCCTAAAGGCCCTGCCTGTTAATTGAGTCCTACATTTGGATAATCTTCAGATCTACCTCTTTGTCAAAAAGTGAGATTCCTAACATTTAACCTTGGATAACTAATAACTAAATGATACTGGAGTTTAATGCATCTTCAAGTTAGTATATATGGTATGACAGCAGGAATACCAAGGTTATTTTATTTTATTTTAAAGTGGATTTTATTTATTTATTTATTTATTTGTTTGTTTGTTTTTTGAGATGGAGATTTGCTCTTGTTGCCCAGGCTGGAGTGCAGTGGTGTGATCTCTGCTCACTGCAACCTTCGCCTCCCGGATTCAAGCGATTCTCCTGCCTCAGCCTCCTGAGTAGCTAGGATTACAGATGCCTGCCACCACAGCCAGCTAATTTTTGTATTTTTAGTAGAGACGGGGTTTCACCATGTTGGCCAGGCTGGTCTTGAACACCTGACCTCAGGTGATCCTCCCGCCTCGGCCTCCCAAAGTGCTAGGATTACAGGCGTGAGCCACTGCGCCCAGCCCTTAAAGTGGATTTTATACTTTTATATCTTGGTTATTAATATGGTCAGAGATACCAACATTTTAAAACCATAATTAATAAAAAATAAATCGCTATACTAAAATATTATAGGAAAGTTCTGTTAATTTGGAGTTAAATTGTTTTAATGTAAAAATTTTGCCTGATATTTCATATTTGTCTTCAGAATGTATGACTTTGAAATAATCATGTCTTACATGTATTACAGGTCACCATATCATCAGCCAACCTCTTACAGGCCACGCTTACTGCTATCTGGAGAACGGGGCTCAGGTCAAACTTCTCACCTTGCTCCAGCACTTTTGCACACTCTAGAAAGATTCTCTGTGCATAGACTAGATCTCCCAGCACTTTATTCAGTTAGTGCCAAAACACCTGAGGAATCATGTGCACAGGTAGGTTTGTACCACATCAGAGCACTTCCAACTTTCTTATTGCTTATATTTTGGTAGTATTTCTAGTGTGTAGTGTTTACAGATAAGATTTTTTCAGAGTACGATATAAATATTAACTTTGTTGATTATTCGTTAGCATTCTAGTATTAGTGTAAAGGATCCTTTTGATGCATACAGTTTTTTAAGTGAGCTCATTGTCTTTCTCATGATCCTCCTTACTGAAATTTTAATGCCCTGTGTCATTATGCATTGTAGAAAGGGAGTTTATTTTGCCTTTTTCTGACCCTCTGTTCAAAGCTGTGGTCTCAGAGCAGTTTCAGACTTCTGTCTTTTCTTAGAGCCTTATCATAGAAAGGGAAATCATATCCAATTTGAGATAATCAGGATTTAATATTCATATTAGAATAGTGATAGCAGTTCAAAAATTATAGATATTTGTGTTGATAGTTGTGTATTTGACATTTGATTTTCAATTATTTTGTATTTACTGGTTTGTGAAGCAAAGTTCTAGTGGGGCTGTTTATATTTCTTGAGGTTGTTATATATAACCATGGATATATTATGTCATATTGAAACCAGGGATGAGGGTAATACATTTTTTGAGCCAAGGGACTATATCTAAGCCATTTTTGTAACTCTGACAAGGTGTCTCGCTGATAGTAAGTGGTCATTAAATGTTTGAATAATAGTGTTTCAAATAAGTTAAAGAGAGGAATGCCACTTTGATACTTAGCCTTCTTTTAGAGTTAAATAACTGCAGTAGTAACACTTAAAACATTTCACACAATTTTGTTGTTTTTTTCCCAGTTACATTTTCCGAATACTTAACACATATACTGTAATTATCTAACTGAAAGCCATTTCCTACATTGTAGCAAGAAATATGCATTTTTTAAACAATTCATAGTAGTATTGATTTAGTTTCTCTTTTACTCACAGTTCTCTGGATACGAACACCCTACCAGCACTTCATCACTTTTAAAGCCCTGTTTAAAGGTTTCTTTCCAAAACCCCTGAATTAAATGCTATCTACCAGTATTTTGCTCCCAGTTTGACACATTTAACTCATCCTGGGTGTGTTTTCCAATAATGTTGATTTATATGTTTGCTCATATTTTTCTTTTTAGAGAGACAAAATTACTGCAGGTTGTATGCAAGTAAGAGAATTACTCAGTACCATTTAAAATAAATACAAATGATTAGTAGAAAAATATAAATCAACAAAATTGACCCCAGAGAAGAGACAATCTAAACAATCACTGTGGAAGAAGAAATTCAGCAAGTATCTTAAAACCACTAAACATAGATGGTTTCACAGGTGAATTATTTTAATCTTAAAGGATAAGATCATTTTGATGCTAGTCAAACTGTTCCAAAAGCATAGGAATAGGAGGAAAGCTATGAAATTGGCAAAACCAACAATATCACATCTTTCAGGAAAATTCAAAATAAAACTAGAGCAATCTCATTTAAGCAATGTTTATAAAGAAACTATTACAAATGAAATCTAGTAGCGTATCAAAAGAATAATATAACATTACTAAAGCATGCAGGATTAATTCAGTTAGACAATGAGAGATCTAAGTATTGGAAAGGATACATTGAATTTGTAAGTATTTGTCTATGATGTGATTAATTATATGCAAAACTTACAGTGTCAACTAAAAATTGACGTTAGACAATAAAGAAATTCCATAAGGTGGACACTTTCAATGTTTTAAAATGATAGTTTTCTCTTATAAATACTATAATAAGTTAGAAATATAATGGAAGAAGAGGTCCCAATTGAAATAGCAACTAAGTTTACCCTAGGAATTAGCAGAAACAATATGAAAGGACTATGAGACGAAAACTAAAAGTTGCTGAGGGGCACAGTTGAATATACGAAAGAGAAACCTTATTTGTTTTCAAACCCAAAGGCCAGAGAAGTCTCCCACCAGGAATGCTCTCTACCTTTCATACTATCATCAATCTTCTTCTTGGCTGGAGGAAGAAGCCATCTTTATTAAGGAGGCCAGAGCTGGGCTAGTCTCATGTATTCTTCCCATATCCCTAAAGTAAATATATATATATATATATATTTTGTTTTTGTTTTTGTTTTGAGGTGGAGTCATGCTCTGTTGCCCAGGGTGGAGTACAGTGGCACAATCTCGGCTCACTGCAACCTCCGCCTCCTGGGTTCAAGCGATTATCCTGCCTCAGCCTCACAAGTAGCTGGGATTACAGGTGTGTGCCACCATGCCCAGCTAATTTTTTGTGTTTTTAGTAGAGACGGTGTTTTCACCATGTTAGCCAGGATGGCCTCGATCTCCTGACTTCGTGATCCGCCCGCCTTGGGCCTCCCAAAGAAGTATCTTTAGAGATTTGGCATTTGGGTCTCAAACCAAGCTTGTAGACCTCAAAATTTGGTTGTCTCAAACTAAAATCTCTACCTTGAGATCTCAGGAGCTTATGTTGTAAACCAAAAGCCAAGAATTTTGTTTGTTATTTTAGTCTTCTGATCAACTCTTTTGAGGCAGGAGGTTTGGAATGTTCTACATAAATAAATTACAAATGTATTTGATTGGGCAGTTAATCTGTTGAGCATTCAACTCCATATGTGAATGTACTTCTAGTGTGTGTATGTGTGTGCATGTGTGTGTACACACTATCTTTATATTAGTAAATAGCAAAGCTTAGATGTTTTTTCTGCTTTAGATATCAATTAAATGTCAATATTCTCATCACCTCTTACTCTCAGCTCCCATGATCTGATCATTGCTGCAAATCTCTGCATTGGGAGTGAACCACTATATAGGAACAAGAAAGTGTGGGGATTTGGGATGGGCATATCTCAGTGAATACTTCACAGTGCCATCTGCATAGAGAGAGCCATGCCTGGCTAGAATACTTATGGTGACTTCATACTAATGATAAGGTTGTGTTAACATGTGGAGCTTTTAGAGGAAGAAGCACACCTTGTTTGTAATTACTGTGCTAAACTTCTTTAATTCAGAATGTAGACTCAAGTCAAATTATGCAGATTAAAATCTCAGTTGTGATTGTGACCTTGGGCAAGTTGCTTAACACTCTGAGCCTTAATTTTCTCATCTGTGAAATGGAGATGACACCATGAGGTTATCAAATAGGCTTGACATATAGTCCTCAACGAAAATTAGTTATAATCATGCTTATTACTACTACCATTGCTGCCACTGCGACTGCTTACAGCTAATGAATGGTAAGACTTTAAATTCAAAGGCTGTGAGGTTTTTTCCTAAATTAATGTATAAATTAAGTACAGTTCTAATTATAATCTCCTCAAAACTTAGAGGGAGAAGTTAAGAGTTCTGTTTCTTCTAGAAAATAAATATGAGTAGCAAGGAGAATTCTAGAGGAAAAAGTGTCATTAGGGGGCCCTACCAAAATTGTAAGGGTGTAATAGAGTTACAGTAATAAAGAATGTGTGCCTGTGCAAGAGTAGACAAAGTAATAGAACAGAAGAGACAATTCATGCTTAGACTTTTGTAGAAGTATAATTTGATGGTGATGACCACAATGGCGATGACATTTCATATCAGTAGATGGAAGAAATTGATTATTTACCAAATGGTCTTAGAAAGCTGGCAAGCTCCTCCAGTAGGGGAAAAAGCAAAACAAATAAAACTAGGATTTCCTACCTTTTTCTGTAGCCCAAAATAAACTCTACATGGGCAGTGGAACTATAAAAGTACTGGAAAAATTCACAAGGTCAGTATATTTATTATCTTATGTGTGAAAGTAATTTCTAAGCAATGCACAAAAACTAGAAAACGTAAAGATATGAAGGAATTTGATTATGTAAAATTTTAAATTACACATGGCAAAAAGCATTCTTTAGATTAAATTAATAGATATAGTCTGTGAAAAAGTATATTTGTAGCAGATATGTTGAGAACAAGTTTCCTAAATATGGGCAAATACCTTAAAATCGGTAAGAAGAAAGAATAGCAATCTAATATAAAAATTGGCAAAATGGAAACATGCTATTTGTGGGGGAAAAGAAAAAGCAACCAGTAAAAATGAAAAGATTCTAAGCTTCACTTAAGTGAAAATAAAGTATCAGATTTTTTTTTTTTTTTTTTTTTAAAAAGCTTGATAATGCCATTTGGAGATGTGGAATGCTCATACTTAGTGGAAATGTAAATTTATTTGATGTTTTTGGAGTGTAATTTGGCACCATCTTTTAAAATTTCAAGTACCACATTGGTGTAGTGTGAGAAAAGATAATAACGTTTCAAGTACATATACCTTTTGACCCAGGAATTCTATGTTTAGGAGTTTTTCCTAAAGATACGTTAGCTACAAGTATTCAGTGCTGAGTGAACAAGGATATTTGTCACTGTGTCATGCGTAATTGCCACACGAAACATAAAGGCAAACAAACTGAATATCCCTTCACGTGGGACCAGCTAAAATTAGTTATGGTGTATCTTGACATACAAAGGAGTACTGTCTAGCCATTAACACGAATGAGGTAGATTTACATGGGCTGATACAGAAAAATGCAGGTGACATTAGTGAAAAAAGCAAGTATCCCCAAAAACTGTTAATATGGTTTTTGAGGAGAAGGAATCTGGAAGTTTGGGAAATGTGTGAACTTTGCCTTTTTAGTTTATGCTATACTGTTTGGAAAATTCTCTTTTTTGAAGTTTTTATTTGACTATATCAAGCAAACTAAAGATGAAAAAAATCGCTTTGAAAGAGAAATATTTTCTTTTCTTTTTTTTTCTTTTTCTTTTTTTTTTGAGACAGAGTTTTGCTCTTGTTGTCCAGGCTGGAGTACAATAGCGTCATCTCGGCTCATTGCAACCTCCGCCTCCCAGATTCAAGTGATTCTCCTGCCTAAGCCTCCCCAGTAGGTGGGATTATAGGCGCCCACGACCACGCCCAGCTAATTTTTGTATTTTTAGTAGATATGGGGTTTCACCATGTTGGCCAGGCTGGTCTCGAACTCCTGACCTCAGGTGATCTACCCGCCTCTGCCTCCCAAAGTGCTGGTTGTAATCTAGTCATGAGCCACTGCGCCCGGCCAAGAGAAATATTTTCAAAGTGAGAAAGGTTTTTTTATTTTTGTTTATAGTTGTTCCTTATGGCTAATATGTATATATATTCACAAACATTACTGGTTTAATGTTATTTAAGTAAAGGTAAGGAAACACTTAGGAAGCATTGTAGTGAACTATATATTGATGTTATAGGGTTGTTTTTTTTTTTCTGATTTTTTTCATGGCATCATTCTGAATCCTGCTTGGCCAACTTTGAATTCTAACTTCATCCTCTGGTCTCTTGTACGCTTCTTGGCTTTTACTACTTTTTTGTTTTGGTGGGAAGGAGAGAGGTGTCACTTGGTAGTGAAAAACAACGAAAACTCACTATCATTTTGGTTGTATTTCACTTTCTCTAGTACATTAAGGCATCTCATCTTCTCAGTTTATACCTAAGAGCTTCTGGGTTAGAAGTCGAACTTACTCTAGAGTGACCCCTCCTGGATAGGCAGTCTGCCAGGACGAGCCATGAAATGCAGTCATGATAGCAGACACCCACCCTCTATCTGAACACTGGCCAGAGACCAGATGTCTTGGCTAATCTGTGATTATATGTGTCTTAAGTGCGTATTTAAAATTATTTTACATTCATAAATATAACACTATCTTTGCTAACAAATTCTGCAAAAAGAAGCTGTTATATAATGTAAGAGGAATTTTTAAATAATTGGTAAAGGTTGGCAAACCAGGTTATATGTGGGTACAAAAGCCCTAGGGAAGAGAGGGCATGAGTCAGGTGCTGAAACACTGGAAAGATTGAAAAAGATTCTCTTTTCTTCTGTTCTATATTCCTTTTCGTTTCTTCCTTGTTGCCTCACCTTTCTTGGGAGCTAGTCCTCCTGTACTCAGAGTTATCTCTCTAAATCGATGTGTAATATAAGGGTTTAGTCTGTGGTAAGTTATTCTTGCATATTTTCTCTTTTCCTCGGCCTCTAAAATACTTAATATAAATTAAGTTTGGTATTTAGTAGTGTAACATGAACGTGAAAGGCAGTCTTAAACGGAATCTTAAATCACTTTTAAAGGGCTGTATGTATATGCGTGGTAAGGTGGGAGACCCATACTTGATATTGTTTATACTGTGGGGATCATGTTTGATTTTATGTCTATCCTTTAAAACATACATGCACAAGAATATACATGACAACTTTCTTTTCTCCTTCTGATGGATTCAGCTATTGATTAATATTATCAATGGAGTGAAAAATGGCAGAGTTAGTATCAACTATATTAAAAAGCAGTGTTTTTCTTATTGTTTCTTAAGATTTAGTGTGCATAAGAATCACCCGAGTGTACTTATACAAATTTCTGATTTTCTGGCTCCACACCCATAGATTGTGATTCATTCAATTTGGAATGAGTCCCAGGAATCTGTACTTTGTAAAAATGCATCTCAGATATTACTATTCTAGGTTTTCAATAGGTCTCACTTCGAGCTATAGTACTTTAGCTGGTCACTAGACATTAGTCCAACATTTATTACTGAAACAAATGCGTGTTAGTGTGTGTGTGTGTACACACATATGTTACTGAGCATTTCACAGTCTTCTGAAGGCTTTGGAAGGAGAATGAGAACCCTTGGTATAGCCTGGAAGATTTATGGTTGCCCCCTTAAGTTCACAAGTAATTACTGAGTCCTACAACAAGGCAGGAGATGTTAATATCGGTAGTAAAAGACCTTTGGTATTAACACTCTTTTTTTTTTGAGACAGAGTCTCACTCTGTCGCCCAGGCTGGAGTGCAGTGGCGCGATCTTGGCTCACTGCAAGCTCCGCATCCCGGGTTCACGCCATTCTCCTGCCTCAGCCTCTCCGAGTAGCTGGGACTATAGGCGCCCGCCACCACGCCCGGCTAATTTTTTTGTATTTTTAGTAGAGACGGGGTTTCACCGTAGTCTCGATCTCCTGACCTCGTGATCCACCCGCCTCGGCCTCCCAAAGTGCTGGGATTACAAGCGTGAGCCACCGCGCCCGGCCTTGGTATTAACACTCTTAAAAAACAAAATAAAACCATGATTCTCCTTTTCTGACATCCTCAAATATAATTTTTGCCTCCTGTATATTTCTATTGTTGATTTAGAAAAAAGGGACTGATAAGTGTGCTATATTTTATCTTTTTAATTATTAGAGAGGTATCATTCAATTAATACATTTATATATGGTCTGAAAAGCTTTGGAGTTTATGTACTGTGTGGTGTTGGGAATAATTTCAAAAGGTGAATAAGGTCTTTTCTTGGTGAAAATTTAAATGCATTTCTTTCCCCAGAAAGAAATTGTTATCTAGAATTTCACAGACGAATTTCTTTTTGGTTGAATAGCATGAAGGTATTAATAATGTACTTACCTTGTGTATACTTTGGTTGCTCTTGTGTTTGTGCTTATAGATTTCTGGATTTCTCTGTAGCAGTCTGTGTATACTTTGAATGCTTTTGTGTTTGTTCACATGGATATCTGACTTTTTCCATAGCAACACTTAAAAAAATTTTTTTTTTGAGTTGTTGACAAGTTAAATTATCCTGACCTGGAGTGTGTCATATTTACGAAAGTCTTGAAGTGCTTAGGGAATGAAAATATTAGAAAAAGAATTTAAGTGATTTAATTTTCATAAAATGCTAATTTGTGTTACTACCATAGTTCAGAAACTAGTACAGATGTGTTTTATAATAGGCTGATTTTATGTGCATGTAAAGAAATTTGTACCCTATTTATTGAATCCTGACAGTGCCTTCTTTTCACAAGAGATTCTCAATAAATCTTACATAAAGGGAATATAAAATAGAGTAAAGGGATAAAAATGGAATAAAGCCACCAGCAATGCACAGATATTATTTATTTTAATAATTTCTGATAGCATAGCACAAATAATTAAACTTATTTATTGGTGCCTTTTAATTTTTATAAACATTGAAGATGTTTTAGCTCCCAACATTTTTCTTTTACCTGTGCTTTATAATTTTAATATATTTATAATACTATTAAGTGATTGAGACAAATTCTGGAAGTTTCTTGATGACATAAAGTTGTTTCCCTCTTTTCTATATTGCCCTCTTTAGGCAGGTAAAAGTGATACTGGCTTTGAGCTTTCTGCTTCATTCACATTTGGGTTTAAAATTTTTCTAGTTTTCACTTTCTAAAGGAAATGGCTTGTTGTGGGACTATAAATTCTTAGTTTAAAAATACACTAAATTTTCATGGATGGAACATTTTAATTTGATGGCTAAAATGCTGACTTCAAAGTTTAGCTTTTGAGATGATTAGAACTCTTGTAACTATAAGTGCAGTTTATATCATGAGTGCTTCCTTGGATGGATACTTCTAACTTCAATGGCCTGATTTTTGCCTTTAATATCTTTAATATTTAGAGGAAGTAGTTTGTGATTTTTTTAATAAAGAAAGTTTTTAAAAAATTAGTTATCTAAGGTCCTTATGTCTGTGGCAAGAAGGAGGTCAGAAGGAAATGGAGTATAATGTTGTAATAAAGAATCAAAATGAACAGTTCATGTATGCTGGTATTTGTTCATTTTACTTGTGCAAGAGTGCTGGTCATGTCAGAGGTATTTTGAAACGGTTGGTTCAGTAATTTGGCCTACTGTCTTTTTTTTTTCTATAACAGTTTTTCTGTTTTCTACTACACCTTGCACATCCACCAATCCAAGACACCCTATAGGTGAGTATTTTTCTAGTTCTCAAATGGCATCACTTGTTCCCAAGCCAGTTGCCGCTTCATTGAAACTAGGCTATATTTTTCTACTCTGAATTATCTGGTATTTGATTTCACAGAGTGTATTTTACTCCACACTTTAAAAGTTACCAGCAAACTGCTGAAGAGCTGTTTTTATATTACAGAAAAAAATCATAATAGGATTAAACTTTTTTTCCTGTTGCTTATACTATAAGAATTTTTAAATGCTATTCTCAAACTCTGTTCTTTTTGAATTTTTATTACAAAATGAGAATTAGAACAGACTGGTTATAAATCTAAAGAAAATATAAAAGTTATTTTAATATTGTGAGATAACATAGAATAAGGAATTAAAGCTTGTTTTAATAGTGCTTTTTAGTTTTTCTAGAAATTAAGGATGGTTTTCCTCTAAAGGCTTAGGAGAAAACTTACAAAAATATTTCATAGATGTTGGTATTTCATGTAGTTAGGTTAATTCTCAATTCATGTAATTATACACTCATAGATCAGAAAGGCGAAGCCTTTTTATTTTTCCATGTTCATCTTAGACTTACCTGATTTTTTTCCCCCATAGGTTTTCAAATATAGTTTAATTTTTTTTTTTTTTTTATCAAGAAGGACGTTTTCCTAAAGGCTTTGGAAGTAAAAAGCTTCCAGATTTTTTTTTTTTATTGGATCACTAGGATATCATGTTCAATTTGTTAATTTTGAGAAGATGAGATGAAAATAAGAAATTTTTTGGAAATGTGGAAAAATTTCTAAATTTTTTAATGGGATCAATACAGCATCATGTTCAATTTGAGTTCAATATCATGTTAATTTTGAGACAATTGGAGGAAAAAAAGAAACAAAAAAACAACCGTCAACTCTTAGAGCTGGTGATGATTTTATGTAGTTCACCCTTGCAAATTCAGTTGAGACACCTGTAGTTCTGACTCTGTCAAATTATTATCACTTAATCTTCTGTTGCTTTGCTCATCCTCTTTGATACTTGTTAATGGCTAGATGTTCTCAACACATGTTCCTGGAAAATCTAACCTAGAAGTACTAGAATGAAAGGCAAAATTTCATTTTTTTAAAGGCATGTTTTCTTATCTCTTTCATACCCTGGGCATGTATGTGGTAGCTTGCATGGCTGAATTAAGTGATTGGCTTTGTGAGGTTTCTTAGTAACCTATAGCTGGTTAGTCTTTCATATGATCACCTTTCTTTCCTTGCTGACTCTCATTTTACCAGCACAGAGTGGGGAACTGGAAAGTGACAAAAGGAGTTGGTCACTGTCTTCATATAACCATGCCTGATTTGGGTGGCATGCAATTTTTTTTTTTTTAAATAAGTGCCTCAGTTGCCTTTGTGCTTCTGCATGGTTCTTTCCTTTTGCCAATATTTATGCTTGTTTTTCTCTTATGAATTTCTACAAGAACTTTGGAAAAAAATAATCCTTGGATTTCCAAGATCCAGGATAGGAGGGTACGTGTTTGCAGAAAAGGTCAAAATTTGAGAGTCCTGAAGGAGTTGTACTGTACAACTGTTCTGGATTGGTGGATATGCAAATATTAAGGAAGGGAAGGAGCAAATATTACTTTTGATGTGAGTGATCATAACATCTACATTTTTTCCAATTATTATTTGAGCTTCTTTCATCTGGTTTATTATTGAATTGGCAGTACCTTTTATTTTACACAGAAGGTTGAAAGCTGTGTAAAATACACTATTTAAAAAATGTATGCAAGTGGTAAGCTTACTCATTAAAGAAAAATAATACTTTTGATTCTTAGGATAGTTTCCAATAATCCCAATCATTTTAAATATTAAATTATTCTTCTTCTTCTTTTTTTTTTTTTTTTCTTTGAGATGGAGTCTCACTGTCTCCCAGGCTGGAGTATAGTGGTGCGATCTTGGCTCACTGCAACCTCCGCCTCCCGGGTTCAAGTGATTCTCCTGCCTCAGCCTCCTGAGTAGCTGGGACTACAGGCGTGTGCCACCACACCTGGCTAATTTTTGGATTTTTAGTAGAGGTGGAATTTCACCATGTTGGACAGGCTGGTCTTGAACTCCTGACCTCAAGTGATCTGCCTGTCTCAGCCTCCCAAAGTGCTGGGATTACAGGTGTGAGCCACCACGCCTGGCTAAATTCTTATTTCTATATCTTGTATATTACAATTGAATGTACAATTGTGATTGGCTATTTGTAATAATTTCTATATCTTGTATATTACAATTGAATATACAATTGTAATTTGTAATAGGCTAATTGAAATGTGTTAAAAATAAGGGAAAATAAGTAGAGCATTTTAGGAATAGAATTCTCAAAATGGAAGAAAGATTTTTATAACTAAACTTGTTAAAGATAATGAGAAATGTCCTATTAACATGTCAGAATTTGTTGGTGGGATATTAAACTGTGGACTTCATAAGTAAGGGACATTAATTCAGCTTGGCAGCTTACTAATAGCCAACCTGGTCCCTGTGGCTGCGTGTTGGCAGAACGTGATTGAAACTATGGTTAAGACTCTTTTTAACACCGAGGAAAAATTCATTTTGTATTTTCTAACAATGGAAGTGTCTCAGAGCTCTTTGCTATCATTTGCTCTTTAGATAAGTTAGAGTATTTTGCCAGGCGCGGTGGCTCACGCCTGTAATCCCAGCACTTTGGGAGGCCGAGGCGGGTGGATCACGAGGTCAGGAGATCAAGACCATCCTGGCTAACACGGTGAAACCCTCCGTGTCTGTACTACAAATACAAAAAATTAGCCGGGCCCGGTGGCGGGCACCTGTAGTCCCAGCTACTGGGGGGCTGAGGTGAGAGAATGGCGTGAACCCAGGAGGCGGATCTTGTGGTGAGCTGAGATCGCGCCACTGCACTCCAGTCTGGGCAACAGACGAGACTCCGTCTCAAAAAAAAAAAAAAAAAAAAAAAAAGATAAGAGTATTTTGTGACTACTTTATAAAATATTGAACTAAGATAATGGGAGGAGGTGAATGACTGTTTCAGCAGGTACTTCATTAATTTTAAGCTCTAGGGTGGTACATCTTGGTTAAAATGATTATATATTGTATGATTTTAGTCAAGGTGCTCAAAAATGTTAGCTATGTTGTTGTTCTTTGTGTAAAGTTTACTGATATCACATGAGTGTCATAGGTGTATATTTATCTCTTTATTTGCAGCATATTTTACAGTGGTGTTTTGCTTTATTATCTTTACATGCTAGATAAGTGGAGCAATTTGATACCTTCCACTGTTAATATATACTGAATATGAATAATTAAAGGGCAAAACATACTTTTTTTTTGGTAGGGCGAAACATACTTTTTTTTCTTTTGGTGGGGCAAGGGTAGATTGAAGCTGTGTAAGGCTTGTGCATCATATCTTGAACTTAAATTTTGAGGCTGAAACTAATGACTATAATAGGCCTGACATATTTCATATATTTGGAGATTACTGGGTAGACTTTAGAATAATCAATTTGAGTTGTTTAATGTTGGTTTTTTTCCTTAATTAGATTTTTCGTGAAGCTCGAAGAACAGTACCTAGTATTGTTTACATGCCTCACATTGGGGATTGGTGGGAAGCTGTCAGTGAAACTGTGAGAGCAACTTTCCTGACATTGCTACAAGATATACCATCATTTTCACCTATATTTTTATTGTCTACCTCTGAAACCATGTACAGTGAACTGCCTGAAGAGGTAAGAACTGATTAAATATTTATTTTTCCTTATTATATTGTTCTAAAATAGTTGACTCTGTAAATTGGACACCTTTTAATTATTATAAAATCAATACTGTCAGGGTTTATATCCTGGGTGTAACTGCTTGTTAGCTGTATGATGTAGGTAAGTTATTTATTTTAAGTTTTAGTTTCTTTTTTGGTATAGTGGTATTCCACAGTGTCGTTATAAAGATTGAGATAATTTATGCTTAGAACAGAACCTGACATATATATATATATATATACAGATTCAGCATCTCTAATTCAAAAATTCAAAACCTGAAACTTCTTTGAGTGCTGACATGAAGCCACAAGTGGAAAATTTGACACCTCACGTGATGGGTTGCAGTCAAAACTTTGTTTCATGCACAAAATTATTAAAAACATTGTATAAAATTACCTTCAGGTTATGTGTATAAGGTTTTTTATAAAACTTAAATGAATTTTGTTTAGACTTGGGTCCTAAGATAATCTTATTTTATATATATGCACATATTTTAAAATCTGAAAAAGTTTGAAATCTGAAACACATCTGGTCTCAAGCATTTTGGAAAAGGGATACTCAGCTTTCTAAGAAAATTGTGGCTATATCACTATCAATTATATCCTTTTCATCCTTATCATCTGTGAGGTCATTTGATACGATTTGACCTTTCAGCTCTTTCATTGATAGCACCATGTTAACTTGAATGTTATTACTAATACACGTATTTTTCAAATCTGAAGTCTAACTTTGAGTTCAAATCTAAGGTAAAATCATAGTTGATTCAGAAAAAAATAGTAGATCATCTTACTTGAGTGAAATTGATTTTTTAAAAATTGTTTTAGTACCCCGAGCTTACTAGGTCTTGAAATAGTCTCCTTTAGAAATGCTTAGAAATATTTTCCCCAGTAGACAAAGTAGGAATGATGTTTATATAAAAGATTTACATGTTTTAAGTGCTATCATATAAATCTTGATTTTGTAGAATTTTATGATTAAAGTGTTTGTTTACTGAATTCTTTTGTGTTTCAGCTTTCATTAGTTATCTTGCTAAAATAGATTTGTATACTTTACTGCTTTTTGTAAGGAAAATATATTAAATGAGTAATTCATTTTTGATTATTCAATATCTGATAGTAAATGAAGATCACTAATCAAAATGTTTATCATAGAGGCTAATAAAGTTTAATAGAATGCTGTATGTAGCAAGAGTTAGAAAAACCAGGGTATTGACTCACTAGTCTTTTGATCTTAGATAAATACTTGAATAATAATCTGTCATGATTCATTTTCATCTATAACATGTGGATAATAACAGACAGGGTCATTGGTGTGAGACAGTATACGTGCATTTCTTTTGAAACCATGAGGCTATTAAATGTTTGGTATTAGTATTATAAAGTAGGAATGCAGCTGAAGTTGATTTAGAGGAATGGACTGAACCTGGATATAACCTAGGAGCCACCTTACAAGTGAGATCCTCTTTCTCAGTTTTATTATAATTTTATAAAAAGAAAGAGAAGAGTTAAAATGTGCGATAAATAAGGGTTCTAGTTGGGAATATATAGGGAATATTCCCTGAAAATTTCCCTCTATATTGTTTGAAAAATTTCTAAATAAAAGTTTGATGAGCCTAACTTCTTGATAAGCAGTTTTTATTTTGCCTACTTCTGTTGCCCATATGCATATGTAATTTTACTGTTGGTTTAGTATTTTAAAGCTAACATTATATCATATACATTTTCAGTGTTATACTGTTGTCATAACTTTTAATGGATTCAGAAAGCCTACTGACTAGTAAACTTTTTCAATATTTGTTTACCAATACCCTTAATTACTATCTAAAATATTAGAAACTTGCCAGCATTGAATTCTCAAATTTCAGCTCCTTTCCCTCTCGCTTTTGTCTTTATAAGTAGTTTTTAAAGCTATCGTGGATATTGTATTTGTGGGCTGAAGATTATGGGAATTCTCTTTTGATTATATAACATGTTTTATACTAACAGTTTGTAGGAAATTCTCCTCTGTTCCCAAGTCTTAACATTTTATTTTATTTGTTTACTTATTTTTGTAGAGACGAAGTCTCATTATGTTGCCCAGGCTGGTCTTGACTCCTGGTCTCAAGCGATCCTCCTGCCTCAGCCTCTCAAAATGCTGGGATTATAGGTGTGAGCCACCATGTCCAGCTAAGCCTTACATTTTAATTTCAGGTCTACCATTAGAATGCTTGCTTTCTTTTTTTCTTTTTTTGAGACGGAGTCTCACTCAGTCGCCCAGGCTGGAGTGCAGTGGCGTGATCTTGGCTCACTGCAACCACCATCTCCCAGGTTCAAGTGATTCTCCCGTCTCAGCCTCCCGAGTAGCTGGGATTACAGACACCTGCCATCATGCCCAGCTAATTTTTGTATTTTAGGAGAGACGGGGTTTCACCACGTTGGCCAGGCTGGTCTTGAGCTCATGACCTCAGGTGATCTCCCACCTCGGCCTCCCAAAGTGCTAGGATTACAGGCATGAGCCACCGCGCCTAGCCTGCTTGCTTTCTTTAGGTCACAAACTAAGATAGTAATCTCTAATATTTAGCACATATTGATAAGTATTTGGTGAATGAATGAGTAGCACAGAGAGTTGTAGACCAAGTAGATGTAGGTTAGCAAGTTGCCAGATCTATGGAAGAAATGAAGTAGAGAGTGGGCAGTACAAAACCAATTCTCAGAGAAAAAAATGGCCTATTACTACAGTTGTACTACTGTACTCCAGCCTGGGCAACAGAGTGAGGCCCTGTCTCAAAAAAAAAAAGAGAAAATTTAATGTCATGAAAATGTGCTTAAATGTATTGTTTTAAAAAAATGCAGGTAATAAATCAATGTGTATTAAAGATATAACTGGAAGGATATACACAGAAATGTTAATAGTAATTATCTGTGGATATAAAGGTTATAGTCATTTTAGTTTTTTATTGTCTTTATTTTCTATATCTTCCATAATAAATAACTATCATTATAATCCGAAAATAAACCTCATTATTCACAGATGAAGGAGAAAGGAAGTTTCCCTACTCTATTTTTAAAATAGAAGAAAACCCCAAAATAATTAGTCCTCCCATGATTAGTGTCTTATTAGTGGGACAAAATGACAAGTTCATCTTTTAGAACTTCTTTGACATTCTCTTGTGTCTCTTTGTATGTATCCCTCTCTTGTAGTTCAATAGTCCCCACAATAAGTTTGTACTTGTGCATTGGGATACTGGGAAAAACATTAGCATTTCTGTTCATTTTTATTTTTCATATTAAATATTTCATGTATATATGGTTTATAATAAATAATGCTATAAACCATATACACATGAAATGTACTGTACTATTAAATATACTATTTTGCTAATAGTATATTTAATAATAGTATAGCAAAACAGCATATTTAATAGTACAGTATATTACGTGTGTATGTGGTTTATGATATATTATTTCCGAATAGTATATTAGCAAAATAGTATATTTAAGTAAATATGCATATAGTAATGGGAATATTTTCAGATTTTTTACTGATGAGGTGTTTGATCAAAAAAGTTTGGAAATCATTGCACCAGACAAGCTGTTATCAAAGTGTGGTCCAAGGACCCCCGAGGAACCCCCAAGACTTTTTCAGGGGATTATCAAGTTTCATTTCCAACTACGTATCTGCTGAGTCTGGGTTTTCATCATATACTTCAATCAAACAACATATTGTAACAGATTGAATACAGAAGCAGAAATGAGAATCCAGTGGTCTTCCATTAAGCCAGACACAAAAGAGAATTGAAAACATTTAAAACAGTGCTGGCTGGATGTGGTGGCTCATGCCTGTAATCCTAGCACTTTGAGAGGCTGAGGCAAGCGGATCACTTGAGCCTAGGAGTACGAGACCAGCCTAGGCAACATGGCAAAACACCATCTCTACAAAAAATGCAAAAATTAGCTGCGTATGGTGGCACGTGCCTGTAGTCCCAGCTATTCAGGAGGCTGAGGTGGGAGGATCACTTAAGCCTGGGAGGTGGATGCAGTGAGCCAAGATCGTGCCACTGCACTCCAGCCTGGGTGACAGAGTGAGACACTGTCTCAAAAAAATAAGATAAAACAGTGCCACTTCTCTCACTAAATTTTGTTTTATGTGTTCTATGTTCTTTCTTTTTTTTTTTTTGAGACAGAGTCTCGATGTCACCCAGGCTGGAGTGCAGTGGCGTGATCTCGGCTCACTGCAGGCTCCGCCCCCCGGGGTTCATGCCATTCTCCTGCCTCAGCCTCCTGCGTAGCTGGGACTACAGGCACCCGCCACCTCGCCCGGCTAATTTTTTTTTGTATTTTTAGTAGAGACGGGGTTTCACCGTGGTCTCGATCTCCTGACCTCGTGATCCGCCCGCCTCGGCCTCCCAAAGTGCTGGGATTACAGGCGTGAGCCACCGCGCCCGGCCTTATGTTCTTTCTATATTTTGGAAAAATATATTTTTCAAAAGAGTATATGTTTTATTCTTTTAATGTTAATGTTAATATCTAATGGGTTTATTTAAAATATGTAAATATTGATGCATATAGCTCACATACATAAACGCTTTTTTGGGGTCCTGAGACCAAAACGTTTGTGAACCTCTGATCTCTAGACCACTAGCACTTTCAGGTGTTACTGGCCATCATTTCTCCCATTCCTAGCACAGTGCTAACACATTGGAATTACTGTGTAAAAGTTTGCTGTATGAAAAAAGGAACTAACAGTTGAATCATCACATAGGATTTAAGTAACCATTGCCCAGCCTCACTCGCTTTCTGCAGAATTCTTTTTTTTTCTTTTAAAATATTTTTTCTTTAAATTTTTGGCCACTTAAGAACCATGCAGAATTGTAGTGTAAGTAAATTTACTTTTATAAACCCTTTCTGAAGATACTTGGAGAATTTTATTTGAGATATATGGCAATTGCAAGGTATTTATGGAGAATTAGAGAAGAGAGTTAATTTAAGGTTGAGCACAGAAAAAAGACTCTAAAGGGAGGAAGCAGATAAAGTAGGGATATTTGTAGGAAGGAATGTAAACCTTGGCCAGAATTGTACTTCTGTTTCTGAAGACAGTCACAGTATCTGCTTTGTTATTAAATTATTATGAGCAGGTTTAAGATTATATAATTCAGTATATTGGAAATGAATTTTAAAGAAATATTTCTCAGCTATGCTGATGAAAGTAAGATTACATGTAGCATTTTGTCATCTTAAGTGTTTCATGTCATTGTGTCTAGGTTTATGGTAGGACCTGGGAGGGGAAAATCAGTAACTTCAAGTAGAGAAATCAAGTAAGGAAAGGGATTCACTGTGTTAGCCAGGATGGTCTCGATCTCCTGACCTTGTGATCCGCCTGCCTTGGCCTCCCAAAGTGTTGGGATTACAGGCGTGAGCCACCGTGCCCGCCCACAAGTTTTTTTTCCCTAAGTGAAATAGGATAGTAGGTAAACATAGTTACTATTTTGAGATATGTAAACTATTTCTATTTTTATTTAATGAGTTGATATCCTATTTTGAGCAAAACAAATTTTATTTATGAAAGCTTTCTTAGGTTTATTTCTGACCTCTTTTTCACACCTTTTGTTATTGAGATCTTAAGTACTTTTTTTTTTAGATCTTAAGTTCTTAACCATTAATTTTTCTTATTACAATGGTTGCAGGAGCCCTACCTTCAAAACTGGGGACTAACAATTCTAAGGAATGTGTTAATAAATTAGATAAAAAGATTGGCCAGGTCCATGGCTCATGCCTGTAATCCCAGCACTTTGGGAGGCTGAGGCTGGTGGATCACGAGGTCAGGAGATCGAGACCATCCTGGCCAACATGGTGAAACGCTGTCTCTACTAAAAATACAAAGATTAGGCTGGGCGTGGTGGCGTGCTACTCAGGAGACTGAGGCAGGAGAATGTTGTGAACCCAGGAGGCGGAGCTTGCAGTGAGCGGAGATCATGCCACTGCACTCCAGCCTGGGCGACAGAGGCAGACTCCATCTCAAAAAAAAAAAAAAAAAAGATGGCTGTTATTAAAAAAACAGAAATTAACAAATATCGATGAGGATGTGGAAAAATGAGAACCTTTTTGCATTGCTGCTGGGAATGTAAAATTGTATAGCCACTGTGGAAAACAGTATGACATTATCTTAAATATATAATTGCCATATGATCCAGCAGATCAAGTTCTAGGTACTTACTCAAAAGAATTGAAAGCAGGGACTTGAACAGGTATTTGCACACCCATGTTCACAACATCATTCACAGTAACCAAAAGGTGGAAACATCCTCAGTGTCCATTGATAGTTGAAAGGATAAACAAAATGTAGCATGTACAATGGAACATTATTTAGCCTTAAAAAGGAGGAAATTTTGATGCATGTTGTAACGTGGATGAAGCTTGAAGACATTATGCTAGCTTAGTCATAGGACAAATTTTGTATAATTCCTTTTATATGAGGTTCCTCAGAGTATATGTAAATGGATGATAAGTGTATGAAAAGATGCTCGTTATCAGTCATTCAGGAATGAAATACCACTGCAACCCACTAAAATATAGGTTGGGGCAAGAGTAATTGCGTTCTTTGCCATTAAAAGCTGCAAAAAAAAAAAGTGCTTTTGGCCGGGCGCGGTGGCTCACGCTTGTAATCCCAGCACTTTGGGAGGCCGAGGCGGGCGGATCACGAGGTCAGGAGATCGAGACCACGGTGAAACCCCGTCTCTACCAAAAATACAAAAAATTAGCCGGGCGTGGTGGCGGGCGCCTGTAGTCCCAGCTACTCGGAGAGGCTGAGGCAGGAGAATGGCGTGAACCCGGGAGGCGGAGCTTGCAGTGAGCCGAGATCGCGCCACTGCACTCCAGCCTGGGCGACAGAGCAAGACTCCGTCTCAAAAAAAAAAAAAAAAAAAAAAGTGCTTTTGCACCAACCTAATAGCTGTAATCAAAAATACAGATTACCAAGTATTGGCAAGGATATAGAAACTGGAGTCCTTATATACTGCTGGTGAGATTGTAAAATGGTGTAGCCACTTTCCAAAGTTAAACATAAATTTATGGTATGACTCAGCAATTCTACTCCTAGTTATCTACACAAAAGAAATGAAAACATACTTTCACAGAAAGACATTTGTATGGGAATGTTTCTAGTTGTTGTACTCATACTAGCAAAAAGTGGAAACAATCCAAATGTTCCTTAATTGGTGAATGGCTAAACAAAATGTGATGAAATGCTATTCAGCAATAAATGGAATGAAATACTAATACATACTACAACTTGGAAAAACCTGAAGTATTAAGTGACAGAAGCCAGGCATAAAAGACTGTCAGTTGTATGATACGAAATGTCTAGAAGAGGCAATTCTCTAGAGGACAGAAAGCATTATCAGTGGCTGTTAGGCTGGGACATGGGATTGGGAGTGGGGATTGACTGCAGATAGGCATGAGGAAACTTTTTGGGGTAATGGAAATGTTCTGAAACGTGCTTGTGATGGCTGCACAGCTGTAAAAATTTACTGAACATTATTCAACTGTTTTTTCAGAAATATCGGAAGGTGTGCCTAAGTGCGTCTGGGAAAGTTAGGGAAGGCATCACACAGAAAGCATCAGCTTGAGTGGTGCATTAAAGAAAGGGTCAGGAATGAGTGAATACTATGTATCACAACCAGTGTGAACCAATGTGAAACAGAGCATGATTTGTTCTGGGAATTAGGGAAGACTTGTCTTTGGTACACCATGAAGTTTGAGGCTAGGACTGTCAGAAGATAAGGTTAGGAGTGAACTTAGAGAAGTATAATTTATCCCACTTATAAAATGTTAGATTCTAAGGTGTTGGTAGTAACCTGGTAAGAATATCCATGGATTATTGTAGGCCTGTTCTTGGTATGCTTTTGTATTCATAAAGTGTTAACATGGTATTGAAAATTATCAGAATAGTTGAAATGTTTTGCTATTCTTGAACGAAATCATGGTACATCTAGGATACTAAGTTCTACTTATTTTTCAAGACCCAGTTGATGTAAATGATTTCTGGTACATCTTACCTAGTGTCTTTTCACCCCTTGCAAGGTCTCTGCTCTGTGTTTTGCTACCTCTGTTATAGTACTCCCAGCATAGTATCATAATGCTTTTCTTCTGAGACTCTAAGATCTTTGACAGCAGAGAACAAAGACATTTTCTTCAGTTTTATAACTGCAATGTCTGGCATGATGTTTGGCATACAAAACATGTTCAGTAGTAAATTTACTTCCAGAACTTTCAAAGAAAGGCCAGCCAGGCATAGATTAAAGGGTTGGAGGGAACTGTGCATGAAAGTCTACAAAAGCACTGGAACGACACAAGGTGAAATTTTATAAACTTTTAAATGATTTGACTTTAGGTTGAGATAGACAATTCCCCATCCAGTTTTTGAATTCTGATGTTTACCTTTCATTGTTTCTTCTTCTCTTAGGATTTCAGAGCTAGAAAAGGCATTGAGAGTTTATACAGTCTTTTTTATTCACTTTATTACCTTAAGCCAATTACTTAAATCTTTCTAAGCCCCAGTTTCCTCATCTGTAAAATGAGGAAATAATACTTACCTCATTGTTATAAAGGTAGAATGATATCATATTTATGGAATTTTTAAGGGTTCAATTCATAGGTTTAATCCAGGAAGTGGTTAGAAATGACAAACTGAATGAATTATTCAGATTTTACCACAAATGTGTGGCTAAATTTGGGCAGGAATATGATGTCTTCGATTCTAATCCATATTTTCACAGTGTCATGGTTGGTATATCTTTCCATACTAGTGACCTTCTCCCTTTTTTTATTTGCAGTTTCCTATTTGATTTGGGCTGGATAACAAAATCACAAGGTTAACTCTTTCAGTACATGCTTATTAGGCATTGCTAAATACCAGGCATTGGGATAGGTATAGGAAAATAGATGAATAAGAAGTGGTCTCTGTTCTCAGGGAGTTTGGTGTCTGGAAGGTAGAAGGTAGACATTCTAGAACCATAAAAATTAAATACAGGGCCGGGCGCGGTGGCTCACGCTTGTAATCCCAGCACTTTGGGAGGCCGAGGCGGGTGGATCACGAGGTCAGGAGATCGAGACCACGGTGAAACCCCGTCTCTACTAAAAATACAAAAAAATTAGCCGGGCGTGGTGGCAGGCGCCTGTAGTCCCAGCTACTCGGAGAGGCTGAGGCAGGAGAATGGCGTGAACCCGGGAGGCGGAGCTTGCAGTGAGCCGAGATCGCACCACAGCACTCCAGCCTGGGCGACAGAGCGAGACTCCGTCTCAAAAAAAAAAATTAAATACAGTGTTTAATACCATGGTAGACAAATTTGGATGCGGTAAAGAGCATTTAAACAGCATATCTTGGAAGGTGGACACCTGGGGGTTCTGAGTAGGTAAACAGAAGAGGTGAGTAATCACCAAGTGGATGGAGCTGAAGGATATGAGAATAATTGGCTTAATTTTTTTGGAGTGTGTCATGGAGCATAAACTAGACCACAGGTATAGTTTATTTGCAGTGGAACCAGGATTCCAGAGATTACAGTGAAATAGACTTGGAAGGGAAAGAGCACAGGAAGGGAAGTCAATGGATAGGGAGTACAAAGAATATGAGGATTAGAGATGGCAGTGTTAACATTCTTCCAGCTCTCTATTATAGATTCGAAGTAATTACTTTTCCCCTCTTAATGTAAAAGGCTTTGAGATTGTTGCCATCTGTTACAACCAGCTGTTCTTTTTGCTATTATCTGATGAACCTTACTAGAATAGTGTCATTCATTAATGACTTGGGTAACTGGACATTCTTCCATTCCTGTTTAGCCCATGCGGTTGAACCCTTCAACAGCATAGCCTAGGACTAGGTTAACTATAACCCCATGTGAATGGTCTATGAATATTGAACATGATACTGGAAGATGAAGACATTGCAATTTGGTATGATATGTAAGCTTTTAATTCTTTATATATTTAATGTCTTTGTGTGTGTGTATATGTGTAGGTTAAATGTATCTTTAGAATACAGTATGAAGAGGTCTTGTATATTCAAAGGCCTATTGAAGAAGACAGAAGAAAATTTTTTCAAGAATTGATTCTCAATCAGGCATCAATGGCTCCACCACGAAGGAAACATGCTGGTAAAGTTTGTAAAGCCTTTAGGAAAATGGGAGGGATGGAGTTAAGAAATACCCTTTCTTGGAGTCAGTTTATTTTAGCCCTTTCTTCTTGGAAGTGAGGACAGTTTGTCAGGTTCTGTTTATCTTTAGATGACATGTGGAAGTGTCCATTGCGTTCACCTGACTTGAGATTGGGAAGTATAGCCTTGTTAAAGCTTTACTAAACAGGACTTCTTCTTATGACTTCAACCACATCCTCTGGTAGATTTCACATTATGGGGCTCAAAAAGTCAGAAAAAAGTCTTCAGTTCTCCTCTGTTTTAGTCACAGTAAGTACCCAGGAGTTGAACTGGCAGGTTGTGAACACCAGGTGTTGTACTCATTACTTTTTGGGCCATGGTAGATTTGATGGGCTAATAGCTGGTTAGAACATTTGCCCTTTCTAGTTTATTTATTGATTGACTTTTCAAATACTTATTTAGGACCCATTACATTTAATGTTGTATTCTAGCCATTTGAAAATCTATCCTGGCTTTGTTTTAAGTGTTAGATTTTTCTTGGATTTGGACTCAGTAATTTTAGACTCAGGAATTGAGCTTAAGAGGTACCTCAAGAATTTGTCAGATTTCAGTTCCTAGTAAGGGCTGCATTCTAAGCCCTAGTAAGGGCTGCATTCTAAGCCATTCAAAAGAGATTTTCTTTTCCTAATCTTAAAGATGTGTAAAGGATAAGATCTACTTGCTTAATCTTTCAGCCTCTTCTAGGAAGTAGCAAACCTGTTTGGTAAAAATTTTTAAGCCTCTTTAGCCTCATTCCATCTTTTATGTTTCTTAGAGCCCTTCTGGTAGGATACTCAATACATTTCCCATCCCTGCCAAGTCCTTATTTTTCCATATTCTTTTTACTTTGTTTTTCATTGGTTATATTATGTAAAATTTTAATAATTTTATTGTTCTTTAGTGGCTCCTTTCCAAATTTTATTGGTGTTTTAAAAATGAACACCTGTCAAATTGCTGTAGTTATGGTTTTTTCCCTCCCAAAACCCTGGGAAATTGAATATGTAAATTATACCTTATTTATGTTTATTTTGTTGCTTCCTGTTAATCTAAATATTTCATTATGAAAATGATTTATTTCAATCTTTCATGCTTCTAGATATATTTAATCTCATAGATCTGAATTTTCTGTGTTTATGATTGATATAATTCTTTTTCATTTGCTTCTGTTGACTTTCGCTTTTCATCTTAGGAGCTATTTAGAAATCAGTGAAAAATTCTTAGAATTTTAATTCTGAGCTTTAGTGTGATATCAGGGGAAATCTTTTAAAATTAGAGAACGTTATAATTAGGAAAGTTAATACTTTACCTTTTAAGAAGATTTTTTGTTTTTCTTAGGATAGATAGTGAGTACCATGGATTTTACATATGACACTTAGGACTGGTTTTCCATCTGCTTCATGACTGTGGAATTCTTTTTTTAGTTCCTTTTTTTTTCCTCCCTGCAGGTGCCATTCACTATCCCTACTCTGTTGTACTGAGGGCAGGAGACCTGCCTAAAATCAGAATTCTTTTGGGGATAGGAAGGTTCAAATATTACTTGCCCATTATACTTTTTATGCATATAAGGCAATACCATTTTAAGAAGCAGTTTTTAAACAAGGTTGACTTAAGAAAATCAGTGTGTAATACTTTACTTGGAGATATTTGTGTTGATTTGAAGTATTTCTCAAAGTTACATATAAATAATATTTCAAAATCAAATTATTTTGTTTTTTAAAGGAGTCCTGTTGTGAGTTATTTTATAAAGTGAAGCTATTCCCTTTTTGTTTCTGTGCAAATTTTTACTTGCCGGATTTGCATGTTTCACACATATAGTCATGCGCTGCATAATGACGTTTTGGTCAACGATGGACTGCATATATGATGGTGGCCTCATACAATTATAATACTGTATTTTTACTATACCTTTTCTGTGTTTAGATACACAAATACAACTGTGCTACAGTTGCCTACAGTATTCAGTATAGTCACATGCTGTCCAGGTTTGTAGCCTAGGAGCAATAAGCTTTACCATATAGCCTAGGTATGTCATAGGCTATACCATCTAGGTTTGTGCAGGTATACTCTTATGATGTTCACACAATGACAAAATTGCCTAACTGCACATTTCTTGGAATGTATCCCCGTTGTTAAGCAACACATGACTGTATTTGTAATTCTTTTCTTTAAAGAACATTTTGAGAGAATGCCAAAAAAGGGTCCTGGCCCATGATGTTGGAATCTTAACATTTTCTTCTGTTTTCTCTAGCTCTTTGTGCTATGGAAGTGCTTCCTCTTGCACTACCTTCTCCACCTCGTCAATTATCAGAATCAGAAAAAAGTCGAATGGAGGACCAGGAGGAAAATACTTTAAGAGAGTTGCGGTTGTTTCTCAGGGATGTAACCAAGAGGCTGGCCACAGATAAACGCTTTAACATCTTCAGCAAACCGGTGGATATTGAAGAGGTCTTGTTTCAGTAGTGTGCAAACAGTGAAGTTGAACTGGCTAAAAGAAAAAAATATTGACATCTTTTTTTGGAAGGAAAAAAAAGCAAAGGCATGGATGAATATTACCCCTAGCCTATAAAATTTTAATCCATGTGATAACTACCGATGTCATCAGCAAACATCTGGTGACTTTTGGATGAAATTAGCGACCAATTTATATTGTCCTCTTAATTATTATTAACCTTTGTGGTCTCTTACTCTTCGATTTAAGAGGATTAAAAGTTGCCTTAGTCAAATATCCATACTAGACTATTTTTATTCCAGGATAAATTCTGCTCTCAAAGAGTATATTGGTATTAGCCAATCAATACCAGTTAATACTGGCATTTCCCAAATTATGTATACCTCATCAAAAGAGGTAGCTAAAAACCTGAAATTTCTTTGTCTTTCATATTTTGGAAATGCCTGTGGCTGGGATGCTGTTTGAAGTTAAAACATATCCTGTGCAACTAAATTATTTTTCTTTCTAAGGATTTTCTCTGCTCCCAGTGGAAAATTTCTCACTTTATATGTGTATTATTTTATGTGCTTGTGGGAGCATGGTTTGTGATGATGAGAAAAGAAATTTTCCATTTGGGAATCTAATACTATCAGCTACATTTTTGGTTTTTGTTTTATCCTGGGATAATGTAGTGTGTGGATGAACCCAATGTAATCTTTACTGGCCTCTTTCTTATAGTTCAGACTCCATGTTTGAACAGCTTTGGTGTTTTTAGTTTTTTATTCATTTCTTTTTTTTTTTAAAAAAAATGAATTATGAGTGATTCAGAGTTTGATGTTGTATCCTAATTGTGAAATCTGTGCTTTTGGACCTGAGCGGATTCCTTTGAAACCATTACCTCATCTGTTACTGAGAAGAATAAGCTAGCATTTACGTTCCTCCCCGCCGGCAAGTCTGAAAATAAATACTTTCTCCCCTTTTTGGAATGAAGAGACTATCTATAATTTTATTTGTACCTTTATCCACAATACACTGTTTTTTTCCATTTGATCCTCTTTTCACCCTTGTAGGATCATTATTATTATTCTTACTTTGCACTTGAGGAAACAGACTTATTGGCAAGTGACATAGCCAAGACTTGAAAGTTTTTTAAAATTCAAAGCCCACATTCATTATCATAGCTACTTTATATCTTTCCACTGGGATAACAGGACATGCCTAATTGGCTTTTTAAATTAATAAATATCAGTTTATATTTCTGGGACATTCCCCCCCATAGTGTTTTTAAATAATCTTAAAACTATCAGCCAATTAAAAAATTATTTTAAATAAATGTGATATGTGTGTGTGCCCTTTCTTCCACTCCCCTATTTGGTATATTTGGACTCTTAACACTTCTTAAAGGATAAGGGCTTGCCCCCAACTCAACCTCCCATGCTGAGAGTAAACCAATTTTGCTTTTGCTCAGGAAAACTCTTTTCTTTCTAATCAGAGAAGATTTGTCAGATTTTCAAATGCCATCTGTAATAGTTTTATAAATGATGGTAAGGTAGTATAAGGGGATAGAAAATGTTGATCAGATAAATATTTTATTTAGGGTTATATTTCTCTTGTTTTCTCCTTTGTCTTTCTTCTCAGGTTCGTTCTGCTCTTAAGCTGAGAACATAGGAGTCTCTGGGAAGGATAGAGAGGGGGAAAATAAGATAACCTAAAACAAAAGTTTTTATTTAACTAATGAATTTAAAGTGTCTGAAAACTTCATCAAATTCCAAAGCAGACTGCAGAGAAAACAAAACTTTAGAAAATAAATGTTAAATTTAAAATTAAGCATAGGGTGGTAACATTTATAGTCTTTAATAATATACATTTTATAGTGCTTTTTAGTTTATAAAACAGTTTCCACTTGTACACAGGCATTTATGTCAAATACCAGAACCAGGAATCCAGTTAATATCTTCTGAGGTAGTTTGTTTCAGTATAACTCTGCTACCTCCCTTTTAGGGAGATTGACTGGTTTTTCAGCTCCCAAAAGGTGAAAAATAAAACACACATAAACTTCTACTTAATATTTTTTATAAGTAATCCTAAATATTAAAAAACATAAAAATTACATATATGTGCGTGCATGTGTGTGAATGTGTAAATTTAAAAATAATGGTATCGATGCCATCTGAAACTTCATAGAGAAGAACTTAACCATCTCCCCAGAAATCTTTCCTGGACTAATTTTAGACATTACTGCTAAGACTGCTGTTACAGCAAACCTATTTACTTGATTTGAGATTTGCATTGGGGAAGGCAGTAGATACATAAGTTGCTAACACTTTTTTGTGGTCAGGGATACTCAATTTATTGGGCAAATCGTGACTTAATATCTCCTGTTGAGGGTTATCTCACAGAAAATCAGCACAGAAAGCAGCATGTTTGTTTGTTTGTAGATTTCTTTATACTTAGGGACAAATCCAGCAAATCTCATACTGGTTAGGAAAACTATACTTAATTTTCTTATATAATTGACTCTAAATGTTTGTGATGACCCCAAAGGAGTGGAAAATACTTTCCATGAAATAGTTCACTGTAGAAAACTGAAAAAGAAAATTTTTGTTGAAAATTTAAAGAGATTTATCAGAATAACTCACAGTATGAAAAGTCTTTGCTTTTTATTGTCCTTTTCTTTTTCTTGAAGTCATATTTATTGATGCTCATTGGGTACTTTTGCCTATACATTATCTTCCCGGATATGCCCAAAGGATTAAAAAAATTAAAAAAGCTGACACGGTTTCAAATTTTAAGAGCAGAAACATTTCAGAGTTGATTTAGGTATGACTTGGAAACTGAAGTTTTCATGGAAAGTATGGCAGATAGTAACTTTGGTAGCATAAATAGCCTGCAATTTTATCTTTATAAATTATTTGATATTTAGATTTAATTTTTAAAGAACTTTGTTTTTATTTTGTGTTTTTATGAACTGAGATGATATGAAAAACCAGAAGTAATTTTTATTAAAATATCTTATTTGTTTTAGGTTTCAGATTATCTTGAAGTAATCAAGGAACCAATGGACTTATCAACAGTAATAACTAAAATTGATAAACATAATTACCTGACTGCAAAGGATTTCCTGAAAGATATTGACCTCATCTGTAGCAATGCTTTAGAGTATAATCCAGATAAGGATCCAGGAGGTAAGGATGCATAGGGCAAGGTTCCCCTTGATAATCAATCAGAAGACAGTTTACCGTTTAAATACTAAGTCATGCCTGTGTTCTAGATAGATAACTTTCATGACCTGTTGTTTTTCAAAACTTCTTAATAAGAAGCTAATAGCCTACATAAAAATAATGTGTTTAAAGTAGAGAATTGTATAGTTGTAGGTATTATTTTCAGGGGTTCGTTTCTTCATTTACCTTCTACTTTTTATATTTATATTGTGATTTGAGAATTTAATTGAAAATACATTAGTCAACAATTGCAGTGCTGATAAAGATTTGGAATTTCGAATTCATGGGAATTCATAATAGGATCAGTTTATGTGTCAAAAGATCCTTTTATGTGGAATGTTATCTGTTCTTTATGTAGAATGTTATCTGTTCTTTTGATTGTTGGGATTTCTATGTAACTGTGTTATTTTACTCCTAATCCATCCTGTATTCAAGTGTATAGTCCCAACTTTTGTTATCGCTCTCCAGGTAAGACTGCCAGGAATATATCTGCCGTAAAACAAAAAGAGGGGATTTATTATACTGAGGAAGAATATGTGTCATAGGGAACCATACAGGATTTGGACTTGTGTTAAGTAATTTGGTTAGAGTATAAGGAAGTGGGGCTTTGCAGTGGATTAGATGCTGTTAGAAAGTAGGAATAATTTTAAGAACCTAGAAGGCAAGAAAATGGAGCAAGGCTAAAGCTGTGATTGATAAAGAAACAGCAGTTTGCTGGGTGTGGTGGCTCACACCTGTAATCCCAGCACTTTGGGGTGAATGGATCACTTGACCTCGGGAGTTAGCAGGCCAGCCTAAGTAACATGGCAAAACCCTGCCTCTACAAAAAAAATACAAAAATTAGCTGTGTGTGGTGGTTGCGCACCTGTAGTCCTAGCTACTTGAGAGACTGAGGTGGGAGGATCACTTGAGCCCTGGAGGTTGAGGCTGCAGTGAGCTGTGATCATGCCACTGTACTCCAGCCTGGGCAACAGAGCGATAGCCTTTCTCAAAATAAAAAGGAAAGAAAAGAAAAGAAAAAGAAACAGCAGCCTTTCTCAAAATAAAAAGAAAAGAAAAGAAAAAAGAAACAGCAGTCATTCATATTAGTCAGGATTATGTTTGGTCATTGGCTATTATTGTTTATTTTTATGTTTTTGAGATGGAATCTCCCTCTGTTGCCCAGGTTGGAGTACAGTGGCATGATCTCAGCTTACTGCAACCACCGCCTCCTGGGTTCAAGTGATTCTCCTGGCTCAGCCTCCTGAGTAGCTGGGATTTCAGGCACCTGCCACCACATCCAGCTAATTTTTGTATTTTTAGTAGAAATGGGGTTTCACCATGTTGGCCAGGCTGGTCTCAAACTTGTAACCTCAAGTGGTCTACCAGCCTCGGTCTCCCAAAGTGCTGGGATTACAGGCCTGAGCCACTGTGCCCAGCCTGATTATTTTATTTATTTATTTATTTTTTGTGGTCAGGACAATGTTCATGTTTTGTCTGTGTTTAGACATGATTAGACGGAGTGGTCTAATTTTTCTCTTGACCCATCATGAGCACAGGGTGGCCTTGTCTGATACTGGTGTTCTGTGAAATTGTTTATGTTTAATTGTAGTACCCTGAGGCCTAGCTGATAGTGCCAGGCCAACTCCTGGCTGTCAGGAGCCACTTCTTGCTTTTTCACTCTATTGAGAATTCTATTTATTTTATAGGTAATACTAAAAAAAAAATGCTTCTTATTTTAAAAACATTCGTTTAAGTTTTTGTTATCTAAAGATATTTAGAGTATAATTTGTGCTTTGTTTTGTTTTCTGTTTGAGACAGAGTCTCACTGTGTCACCCAGGCTGGAGTGCAGTGGTGCGATAGTGGTTCACTGTAACCTCCACCTCCTGGATTCAAGTGATTCTCGTGCCTCACCCTCCCGAGTAGCTGGGACTACAGGCACGTGCCACTACACCCAGCTAATTTTTGCATTTTTAGTAGAGATGGGGTTTTGTCATGTTGGCCAGGCTGGTCTTAAAGTCCTGACCCCAGGTGATCTGCCCCTCTCGGCCTCCCAGAGTAGTGGGATCATAGGTGTGAGCCACCGCGCCTGGCCTGTGCTTTGTTTTGTATCTGTATTTTGAGGCAGTGGTTCTCAATCCAGGCCATATGGTAAAATGACCTAGATTTCTCAATTTCACATGAAATTAGATATGTTTTGCTTCAATTTCAACCATAATAAATCACAGATTCTATAACTGCAAAAACTGCAATTGCTTTTGCATTAACCCAGTAATTTCCAAGTTAGGAGGCAGAATAAAATTTTGCATGGCTGGATTTTGTATGTAACAGTTTTTCAGCTTTATGTTATTTGCCTCTTGTAGTTTTTGTTGTTTGTTTGCTTTACCTCTTTTTATTTTATATAACACACACACACACGCACACGTATATACTTTTTTTTTTGGAGACAGCATTTTGTTCTGTTGCTCAGGCTGGAGTGCAGCGGTGTGACCTCATCTCACTGCAACCTCTGCCTCCTGGGCTCAAGTGATCCTCCCACCCTAGCCTCCCGGTAGCTGAGTAATACAGGCACACGCCACCACACCTGGCTAACTTTTGTATTTTTGTTTGTAGAGAAGAGGTCTCGCCATGTTGCCCAGGCTAGTCTCAAACTCCTGGGTTCAAGTGATCTGCCCACCTCGGCCTCCCAAAGTGCTGGTATTACCCATGTGAGCCAGTGCACCCAGCTTATATATGTCTTATAGAAAAATATATGACAGTAGAACAAAGAAGAATATTAAAAACGTATAATTCCATCACTTAGTGTTTTTTCTGTTTCCTTCCCCATCCACGGATATACTGTATGTAGAATATATACATGCATCTTAGTTTTACTAAAATGACTAGGATTTTTGTAAATTTTGTCATTCCTATAATATTTTGTGAAAAGCTTATTAGTTAATTAATATATTTCTCCAACATTATTTTAATCATATGTAGATCTCATATAACAGTTAATACCCGATTGTTGGACGTATTAGATTTTTTAGTTTTTTCCTCTTTTATAAACGCTGATAAATATCTTTGTAATGCAAATTTTATGTTGATTCTTAATTTCCTTAGAATAAGTTCCTTAAAGTGAAATTTCTGGATCAAAGAATATATATCTTTTAAGACTTTTAATCTGTACTATTAAAATTTTCTCTAAAAATTTTTAAAAATTATACCAGCAGCGGGCCGAGTGCAGTGGTTCATGCCTGTAATCCCAGCACTTTGGGAGGCCGAGGCGGGTGGATCACGAGGTCAGGAGATCGAGACCATCCTGGCTAACATGGTGAAACCCTGTCTCTACTAAAAATACAAAAAATTAGCCGGGCATGGTGGTGGGCGCCTATAGTCACAGCTACTCGGGAGGCTGAGGCAGGAGAATAGCATGAACCCGGGAGGCGGAGCTTGCAGTGAGCTGAGATCACGCCACTGCACTCCAGCCTGGGCGACAGAGTGAGACTCTGTCTCAAAAAAAAAAAAAATTATACCAACAGCATCAGGGCCACTGTTAGCCACTATAGCAATTTTTGGTAAGTAAGAGAACCTTCTTCAGTTGGATGCCATCCTGTAACAGGATGGATAGTAAAGCATGGTCTGGATGTCAGCCCCATTTCACTCCCTTCCCTTGCTGGGGTCCTATGTGAGGGTACAACCTGCACAACTGTATATGTAGTGGCTTTGAGCAGTGTGTGAGAGTGCATGTGTGCCTATATCTTCAGCCTGGTTTTCACGACACAGAGACTGCTGTTATTGCGTAATAGGTAATGAGAATATGGGCTTTGGATTTAGACCTAGGCTTTAGTCCTATTTCTGCTATTTCCTAGCTCTTTAACTTTGATCAAATTAAGCCTTCTAAATTTTAGTTTCCTCATCTGTAAAATGGGGATGATAATAACATTCTTTAATTGGGGTGGTTGTAAGAATTAAATGAGAAAGTGTATTAGGTTGAACCTTATGAAATTGCCATTTTCATATGGTTCATCCTAAATATCTTAAGCCTTTAGCAGAGTAGCTGGGACATGATAAGAGTTCCATAAAGGTTAGCTATTGGTATTTGTATTCTTATGATCATTATTTAAATTGTGCTTTAATTTTTTTATAAGTTGGTTTCTTAGTGGGTACCTGCATATTTGCTCTAGAATGACCCTTTATACTTTGTGCTTATTGCATTCCCTGGACCATACTTTAAATGTAATTCTATTTTGAAACAAATCTAAGGGCTGGTAGTGAAAATGAATTTAAGTGCTTAGAAAAAGCCAGTTGAGAAGATCAATCCGTATTTTTCCCTTCTCAGTAATTAATTATAACCATGTTGATATTAATATTTTAGGGAAGAAGTAATGGTTTCTGGTGCATAATAATATTTTACTACAAAATGCAGTTCCACAATGAAAGAATATGGCTCTGCTTTCTTCACTTGTTCTGATACAAAAAGTGATATAGTTCAAAGGCATTATTTTGGCTGTGTTTAGATTTTTTTCATATCTTTCATCAAGCAACCTCTTTTTTTTTTCTTAGCAACAGAACCACTTGTTATGTTCCAGAAAAACATCCTCAGGGTGTGTTGTGTAGCAAGTGGAAATTACATGAATGTTGTATTACGTTTACAAGTTCCCATGAGTATTTGGAAGCCTACAGTGTTCTCTTTTGCAGAACACTTGGCCATCTGGGGAAAAAACTAACATATACATAGAAGACAAAAGCCAACATTTTGAAAGATATACATGTTGCCTAAGTGTTGACCCAGATTCTCTCCCTTGAGGATGATGGGAACAGAAATTAAATGGTGAGAACAAGAAGAAATTGACCTGTGTTCTAAATGTGACCAGTATCAGATATTTGGCCCTAATTACTACAGTATAGATACGTGATATATTACGTTTGGCTCATCCCCATTCTCGGTCTTGCAGTGCACCCCTCCTATATCCCCCAGGCCTATTCATATGCTACATACCATCATTTGACTAGTTTTGCTGAAATTTTGGCCCTAATCTTTTAGTTGTCTCAAAATCTTCTATGTTGTACAAATTGTGTAGGATTAAAGCCCCCAGATTCACTCAAACTTTTGGAGCCCTCTGTGTTTTGCTCTTAATACATTTCTAAATTTATCTGCCATAGTTGTATTTCATGAGTTGTTTCAACCAAACTCACTCATTTTTCTGTTAGTGTTTATGAGTACTATCTGCTAATTACTGAGCTGGGTGCCTAGACTACAAAGATGACTCTGACAATTCTTGCTTTTTGAGACCAAGATATAATATTTTATATATATATGAGTATTATGATAGATCCATAATGCCTACTGGATAACTACTATGTGGCAGGCATTATTCTATATGTAATTGTATTAGCTTACTAGTGCTACCATAACAAAATATAACAGAAATTAATTTTCTCACAGTCCTAGAGGTTACCAATTCAAAATAAAAGTGTCAGCAGGTTGGTTTCCCCTGAGGCCTCTTTTCTTGGCTTGCAGATGGCGGCCTCCTTCTCTCTGTGTCCTCACATGGCTTTTTCCCTATGCCTGTGTACCCTTGGTGTTTCTTGGTGTGTCCAAATTTTCTCTCCTTATAAGGACTTCAGTCAGATTCGATTAGAACCCACTCATATGTCCTCATTTTAATTATCTTTTTAAAGGCCTTGTCTCCAAATACAGTCATATCTTAAGGTACTGGGAGTTAAGCCTTCCACATATAAATTTTGAGGAGGTGCATTTCAGCCTGTAACAGTTATATGAAACACAATCCCTACTATATAGAAAGTCATCAATTTTTAGAGATGATAAATACACTTATCAAATTATTGGTGATTGTAATAACAAATATTATTAAGATAAAGGGATACCATAGAGGTGGCAATCATGAATAATGTCTTAAGGTGCCAGCAGATGATTATAAGACAGTGTTATAAGGTCTTCATTAGAAATATGTTACCAGGTTAGTGGAGCACAGAAGAGAAGACACTACCTGGAGATTAGCAAGATTGGGAAGGGCGTTGATTCTAGGCTGAGGAAACAAAGGTATGAAAAAAACAAGTCTGGAGAATAGAGTGCCTCCGTGGAGGAGTAGTGGGAAACTAATTTGCTTCTCTACTCACTGACTCAACATTTATTGAGCATCTGTTTATTAAATATTCTCTGTGTATAAATCCTGTTTAAGGCTAGAGATACACAGATGGTTAAGACACAGCCTTGACCTTTTAGTATCAAATTTGGGGTAGAGGTCAAGGCAGTTGTAAGATGGAGGTTGGAACATCAGTTAAGATTTAATTGCAGTGGCTGCAGGGATTAAATATAGAGGTCTTAGTGACCAACCATTTAAATATGGTGGACAGAAACCTAGAATGATCCCTGAGGTTTTGGTCTGGTGAGAGGAATCTGGGAAGGTAAACCAATAGAAGAACAGATTTATGGGCAGGATGTCAAATCCAATTTGGGACATGTTAGTATGAGTCATATTTGGTACACCCAGACGAAATGCAGACTTTATTTATGTATGTATATATGTATGTATGTATGTATGTATGTATTTATTTTTGAGATGGAGTCTTGCTCTGTTGCCAGGCTGGAGTACAGTGGCGTGATCTTGGCTCACTGCAACCTCCACCTCTCAGGTTCAAGTGATTCTCCTGCCTCAGCCTCCCCAGTAGCTGGGATTACAGGCGCGTACCATCACACCCAGCTAACTTTTGTATTTTTAGTAGAGACGGGGTTTCACCATGTTGGCCAGGATGGTCTCGATCTCTTGACCTTGTGATCCGCCTGCCTTGGCTTCCCAAAGTGCTGTGATTACTAGTTGTATATTTGGTTCTGGAGGTTGAAAGAAGTGGGCACGAGATATGGTTGGGCGTCATCATTGTAGAGGAGTGAATGAGATTTCATAGACAGTGTGTAGAATGAGAAGAGAGAGGAACCCAGGAGGGCCCCTTTTCTAGGAAATATGGGTCCCAGTTCTTGCCCAGTGTAAGTCCCAGTCTTACTGTTTCAGGACCTTTGTCAAATGTATTGCCTCTACTGGGAGTATTTCCATGTTTTTCTTTTTAAATCAGTTTTACTGAGGTATAAGTAACATACAAGAAAATGTACTTTTTAATAGCACGTAACTTTTAAAATCACATATAGTTTTAAAATTTCATCTACCCAGCTGGGCACGGTGGCTCATGCCTGTAATCCCAGCACCTTGAGAGGCCAAGGCGGGCAGATCACGAAGGCAAGAGATTGAGACCATCGTGGCCAACATGGTGAAACCCCATCTCTACTAAAAATACAAAAATTAGCTGGGCATGATGGTATGTGCCTGTATTCGCAGCTACTTGGGAGGCTGAGGCAGGAGAATCGCTGCCGGGAGGCAGAGGTGCGGTGAGCCAAGATCGCGCCACTGCACTCCAGCCTGGCAACAGAGCAAGACAACATCTCAAAAAAAAAAAAAAAAAAATTTATCTACCCTTCAGGGAATACTAAAATGCTAAGTTCATGAAAGATTTTTCTGATTTCCTTCCAGTTGTAAGTAACCCCTTCATCTCTGAATCTCATAATGTAACTTTTCTGAGACATTTATTACTTTTTTGCCCATAGTTATTTGTTTACTTATCCTTATCCCTTATTTTAGACTCTAAGCCGATTGAGAACAGGATCTGTATAGGCATCTTGTGTAAAGCATGTTCTTAATAAATGTGGCCAATGAGTAAATTTTATTTATTATTCTAATTTTATTTACTTATTTATTTTCAGACAGGGTTTTGCTCTTGTTGCCCAGGCTGGAGCACAATGGCACGATCTCAGCTCACTGCAATCCCCGCCTCCCGGGTTCAAGCGATTCTCCTGCCTCAGCCTCCTGAGTAGCTGGGATTATAGGCATGCACCACCACGTCCGGCTAATTTTTGTATTTTTAGTAGAGACGGGGTTTCACCATGTTGGTCAGGCTGGTCTCGAACTCCTGTCCTCAGGTGATCCACCTGCCTCGGCCTCCCAAAGTGTTGGGATTACAGGTGTGAGCCACTGTGCCTAGCCTCTATTTTTAGATACTAACTCAAGGAATCTCAGATTAAGTAGAAATTATAAAATGGAGACATGGTAACATTCTGTGGAAATATGCATAAATACTAATAATATATAAATATGACCCGAACCAGTAGATACAGTTAAAATTTTTTTTGTTTTTTGTTTTCTTTGGAGACAAGGTCTCACGCTGTTGCCTGGACCTGAGTGCAGTGGCATGATCTTGGCTCACTGCAGCCTTGACCTCCTGGGCACCAGTGATCTTCCCACCTCAGCCCCCCAAGTAGCTAGGACTACAGCTACAGGACTTACCACCATGCCTGGCTAATTTTAAAATTTTTTGTAGAGATGGGATCTTGCTATGTTAACTATGCTGGTCTCAAACTCTTCAAGTGATCCTCTTGCTGCATCCTCCCAAAGTGTTGAGATTACAGGTGTGAACCACCATGCCCAGCCAAATTTCTTACTTATGAAATTATTTGGGATGAAAAATCATACCATAAAAATTAGCTTTTCTTAAAAATATGGTTACTCTTAATAATTTTATTGAACAAAATCTCAGGTAATGTACTTCTGGGATTTTTTTTTTCTTTATAATGAACTAAAAGTGAAAGTTTACTAATTACAAAAGAAACATCAACACAGTGAAATTGCTGTTACTTTCATTAAAGTAGTGCTTCTGTTAATTTTATAGATACTCATCTATATGTCCTAAGTAGCCATTACTTTTTGCTGAGGACAAATGTAAGTGGTAATATCTTTATTTTATAGATGAGGAGATTGGGGCTCAGAGAGATTATATAATTACCTGTGTGCAAACCCACAGATATTATATGGTACAACTGAATGGATTGAGAGCTGTCTTGACTTCAAAGCCAATATGTGGGGTTTTTTTTGCTGTGCTTATGTAACTTGCAAATTTCATGGATTTCGACAATCTTAAAATCTTAAAGTATGAGACAGTGAAAACTCATAAATATGTAGTTTCTATTCCCACACAATTTTAAACCTAGAGTTTTAAGTGATGAGTGAGTCTCTGAATCCACAAACAAAATTATATTCATGTGCAGTTTTCAACTTTTATTCTATTCTTTTTTTCCCTCCCCCAAGAGGGGGTCTCACTCTGTTGCCTAGTCTGGAGTGCAGTGGTGCGATCATGGCTCACTGTAGCCATCATAGCTGACTTGAGCCATCGACCTCCCTGGCTCAAGTAATCTTCCCACTTCAGCCTCCTGAATAGCTGGGACCACATGAGCCACCAAGCCTGGCTAACTTTTTAATTTTTTGTAGAGATAGGGTCTCCCTCCGTTGCCCAGACTTGTCTCAAACTTCTGGCCTCAAGCAATCCTACTGCCTCAGTCTCCCAAAGTGTTGAGATTACAGATGTGAGCCATCATGCCCAACCATATTCTGTTCTTATACGGATCCAGGTCAAAAAGATTAAGAACCTAGGATTATCATAGACATCCCTTCTACTTTGAATTTGTGATTATATGCTATGTATAATCTTAGACATAGTTTGTGATTATATGCTATGTATAATCTTAGACAATCTTCTAAACAATGATTGAAAAGAATTGTAATGATAGGCACATGAAAAAGCAATGCCCTGGCCAGGTGCAGTGGCCCACACCTGTAATCCCAGCACTTTGGGAGACCGAAGTGGGCAGATTGCTTGAGCCCAGGAATGTGAGACCAGTGTGAGACCTGGGCAACATGGCAAGACACCATCTCTACAAAAAATACAAAAATTAGGCAGGCGTGGTGGCGCATGCTTGTGGTCCCATTAATAGCTGCTCCGGGCACTGAGGCAGAGAGGACTGTTTGAGGCCAGGAGGTTGACGCTGCTATAAGACATGATCATGCCACTGCATTCTAGCTTGGGTGACAGAGTGAGACCTTGTCCCCCCACCCCCATCCCCCTAAAAAAGCAATGTTCCCTCTCAAATGCAGATTTTTTTAAAAGAATATATTCCTTGTCTTCCATACTAGTGGGAAATTTTTATGGAATTTTTTTTCTTCATTTATTCTTTTTTCTTGCTTAATTTAGGGTAGTGCTGGGATAGAAGATACACTTTATAAAAAGCAGAAAGACCAATCATTGAGTTATTTTAGAGATAATATGCCAGATCCATGCCTTTAGATTTAATCTTACCTTTTTTTTAGTTTCTTTTCAAGCCGAGGTAGAAAGCCAGTGGTGGAAAGTTGTGGTATTGCATAGGCTACAAACATTGTATTGTCAACTTGAAAGTATAGCTACTTCTAAGGATGTTGATGTTCATTGTAGTTTTTTGTTTATAGTAGCTAAAATTAGAAGCAACTTAAAGCTTCCCCAAAGAGAACAATACTTTTGAAAAATTAAGGCACATCCTACTTTGGATTGTTGCACAACTATTAAAGTTTGGTTTTCAAAGAGTATTTAAAAGACACCAGGAGACTTCTTCTTTTCTTCTTCTGGCCAAGATGGAGTAAAAGGGACTCGATTTGTTTACCCCCTCACATGAAACAATGGAAAAAAAAAAGAACAAAATATATTTAAAGAAAAACTGTTTGGAAGGCATTGGACACCAGGCAACACAGGACAGTGATTCCCAAAAGATAGAAACAAATAAGAGGAGTAGTGTGGTTGCCTGGAGACGATTTCCAGACACCAGCCCCAGGAGGAGCAGCCCAGGTGTATTCTGGAGGTCCTCTGAATTGAGGAGCCAGACCTGGAATCTGAAGAGGCCACAGTGGTTTGTGTTTGCAGGGCAGATTACCAGAAAGAAGAAAGCTGCACAGAGAGAACACTGTGGCTATCTCCAGGAGGTCCTATCCTAGTGTTTAACTAAGTACTGGTTAGTGCATATGTGTGAGAAAACTATCTGAGGCCAGAGAAAGAGAGGGAATATTCCTTAAAGTTCACACAGGGGCCGCAATAGAGTTAGAGCTAATAAACCAACAAGGAGATAAAATGAAATCATAAAAAGGTATACAGTAATTCCAAGAGAAGTGAGAAAAAGAGGAAAAAGGGAACAAAAAACATATAGGCCAAGTAGAAAATAAATAGTGACCATATCAATAATCACATATATCACATTAAAAGTAAATGCTCTAAACCAGGGGTCAGCAGACTATCATTAAGCTGACAGCCTGTTTTTGTAAGTCAAATTTTTTTACTGGAACAAAATTATTCCCCCCATCCCCGCTTTTCAGTTCAATGATAAATGATGTCTACAAAAAGCCTACAGTTCTCATCATACTGGTGATGAAAGAGTAAGTACTTTCTCCCTATGATCAGAAACATGACCAGGATGTCTGCTCTTACCACTTCTGTCAACATTAAACTGGAGCTTTCAGCCAGTGCAGTAAGGTAAGAAAAAGAAATAAAGGCATCCCTACTTCCAGAAAGAAAGAAGTAAAACTGTTGTTGTTTGTAGACGTATGATGTCTACATAGAAAATCCTATGGAATACTTAAAGAAGCTTTTAGAACATATAAGTGAAGTTAGGGTTGCAGGAGACAGGATCAGCATGTAAAACACTTGTTTTTCTATATCCTAGCAACAAACAGGAAATTGAAATAACATCAAAAAATAACATGAAATATAGATAAATCTGACAAAAGGCATGTAAGACTTATACATTGAAAACTATAAAATATTGGTGAGATAAATTAAAGAAGACCCAAATAAATGGAGATATATGCCATGGCTTATGGATTGGAAGACTCAACATTATGAAAATGTAATTTCTCCCCAGATCGAACCACAGGTTCAACACCATCCTATCAGAATTCCAACAGGCATTTGATAGAAATTGACAAGCTGATTCTAAAATTCATATGAAGATGAAAAGGACCTAGAATAGTCAAAACAACTTTGAAAAATAAAAACAGCTGGAAGACTTAATACTCTCTTATTGTAAGACTTAAAAAGTTACAGTAATCTAGACAGTGTATATTGGCATGAAGTTTGACAAATAGGTCAATGGAATAGCATAGAGTCCTGAAATAGATGCACACATAGAGGGTCAATTGCTCTTTGACAAAGATATAAGGTCAGTTCAATGAAGAAAGTAAATTCATTTCAACAGACAGTGTTGGAACAATTGGATATCAGCATGCAAAAAAAGACTTTGTGTACAGAAGTTAACTCACAATGGATCACATACCTAAATATAAGAGCTTAAAACCTATAGCCAGAATATTAAGTCTCAGAATTTAATAATAACCCAATTTAAATAATGGACATAAGAGCTGAAGACACTTTACCAAATAAGGTATACGGAAGACAAATACACACATGAAAAGATACTCAACCTCATTAATCTTTTTATTTACTTATTTGTTTATTTGTTTATTTTTTGGAGACAGAGTTGCTCTGTCACCCAGGCTGGAGTGCAGTGGCATGATCTCAGTTCACTGCAACCTCTGCCTCCTGGGTTCAAGCAATTCTGCTGCCTCAGCCTCCCGAGTAGCTGAGATTGTAGGCACACACCACCATGCCCAGCTATTTTTTTTGTATTTTTAGTAGAGATGAGGTTTCACCATTTTGGCCAGGCTGGTCTCAAACTCCTGACCTCAAGTTACCCGCCCGCCTCGGCCTTCCAAAGTGCTGGGATTACAGGTGTGAGCTACTGTGCCCGGCCAACCTCATTAATCTGTAGTGAAATGCAAATTAAGACCACAATGAGGCTGGGTGCAGTTGCTTTCACCTTTAATCCTAGCACTTTGGGAGGCCAAGGTGGGTGGATCACCTGAGGTCAGGAGTTCGAGACCAGCCTGGCCAACATGGTGAATCCCTGTCTCTACTAAATATACAAAAATCAGCTGGGTGGGGTGGCACACACCTGTAATCCCAGCTACTCCGGAGGCAGAGGATGCAGTGAGCCGAGATTATGCCACTGCACTCCAGCCTGGACGACAGAATGAGACCCTGTCTCAAAAAAAAAAAAAAAAAAAACAGTGAAGACACCATTAAACACTTGTAAGAATCGTCTAAAACTGAAAAAACCATATCAAATGTAATCAAGGATGTAGAGTAACAGGAACTATGATGCACTGTGGTAGGAATGTAAAATGGAACAGCTGACTTGGAAAACAGTCTAGAAGTTTCTTAGAATGTTTAACATATGTATTATAGTTGTCCCTTCATGTGTGTGCTTCGGAACCTGTGAATACAAAGGGCTGACTGTACCACCTCATTTTTTAAATTTATTTATTTATTTATTTATTTATTTATTTTGAGACGCTGTCTTGCTCTGTCACCCAGGCTGGAGTGCACTGGCGTGATCTCGGCTCACTGCAACCTCCGCCTCCCGGGTTCAAGCAATTATCTGCCTCAGCCTCCTGAGTAGCTGGGATTACAGGCGCCTGCCTCCACGCCCAGCTAATTTTTTTGTATTTTTAGTAGAGATGGGCTTTCACCAAGTTGGCCAGGCTGGTCTTGAACTCCTGACCTCGTGATCCACTCACCTTGGCCTCCCAAAGTGCTGGGATTACAGGCGTGAGCCCCCGTGCTCGGCCACTACCTCATTTTATATGAGAGATGTAAGCATCTGGGGATTTGATATCCAAGGGGAGACGGGGTCCTAGAACCAATCCCCTGCGGTTGCTGAAGAACTGTACCTATCATTTGACCTAGCCATTCCACCCCTTAGTATTAACCCAAGGAAAATTAACATGTATATTTCCATACAAAGGTTTATTCATCAATGTTTATAGTGACTTTGTTTATAATAGCCAAAACCCAGAATTATCGCTAATGCCCACCAGCATGTGAATGGATAAACAAATTCTGTTATACCCATATAATGGATTAGTATTCAGCACTAACAAATAACGAAGTACAGATAACGTGCAAAAATAGGGACAAATAATTATTTTTATGCTTAAATATGCTGAGTGAAAGAATCCTGATTAAAAATATTCTTTGTGATTCCACTCGTATATATAATTCTAGAAAATATAAACTGATCTATAGCAAGAGAAAGCAGATCCTTTGTTGCTTGGGAATAGAGGGCTGTGGGGAAGGGTGAAGGGAGGAAAATCAATGGTCACAAGAAACTTTTGGTGATGATAGATATGCTTATTGTCTTTTTTTTTTTTTTTTTTTTTTGAGACAGGATCTTGCTTTGTTGCTCAGGCTGGAGTGCAGTGGTGTGAACATGGCTCACTGCAGCCTCGACTTCCTTGGGCTCAAGCGATCCTGCTGCTTCAGTCTCTCAAGTAGCTGGGACCACAGGCATGCACCACCATGCTTGCATAATTTTTGTACTTTTTGTACAGGGTGGAGCAGGTAATTGGAATAAGTCAGAGTGGAGACACGGTGGCTCGCCATGTTGCCCAGACTGGTCTCAAACTCCTGGGCTTAAGCAATCCTACTACCTTTCCCTCCCAGAGTGCTTTGACTACAGGCATGATCACCTCCCCTGGCCCATTCATTATCTTTATTGTTGTGATAATGTTATGGATGTGTACTGATATAAAAATGTGTCAAATTGTATACTTTAAGTATGAGCAACTTACTATATATCTATTATGCTTCAATAGATCTATTTTTAAACTTAGGGAAGTACAATATGTTAATAATGCAGATTACAAAATCATTGTGGTTTTTGTTCATAAAGAGAATTGTTGAGACACATATTCATGTGCCTACATGGTATCTCCATTGGGATATTTTTTAGGCATCTCCAAACTGAAATGTCTGAAGCTAAACTCTTTAAAATTACTCTCTAACTTCTTTTCCTTCTTTCCTCTCTATTCTGGTGTTTTTTTTTTTCAATTTGTTTGTTTTTGCATCTTTATAAATAGTATGTCCGTCTCCTCATTTTTCATGCAAGAAGCTAGGAAATCATCTTTGATATTTATGTTACCCTCTTATCTACTTTATCACCAAATTGTATCATTGAGAGCACATTTCAAATCTGTAATCTCATCTTTCACCACCACCACCACCATTACCCCAGTTCAAGTCATCATCCTCTCTCACTAAAAAAAAGCCTAGTGACTATGCTCCCTGGTGTTATTCTTGACTCCCCTCAATCCAGTGATCAGAAAACAGCCACAGCAGATCTTTTCAATGATTTTCATTGCTCTTAGGATACAATCTGAAATCCTTTCAATATGATCAGTTCCGCTTTGCCTCTTGCTTATTATGTTCTGTTATAAATAAAGTTTCAGTACTGCAAAAAAAAAATAGCACTCAAATATAAAATTTTCTTTTTAATTCTCATCAAGGCAAGGTCTTCTATAGAAGGGTGCGCCCTTACAGATGGAGTAATGGTGGGCGCCCACTTGGACAAGGGAGGGGAAGGGGTTATTATTCCTGATGCATGTGGCCCCCGTTGCTGTGTTGTTCTCCTGTTGGCTAGGATTAGACCACACAGGCTAAACTAATTCCGATTGGCTAATTTAAAGAGAATGACGAGGTAAGTGGTTTGGTGGGAAAAATGGTTATGACAGAGCAGGTAATAGGAATGAGTCAGGGTGGAGCAGGTAACCGAAAAAGGTTGCTTTATGAGGAAGTTAAGTTTAAAAGTAGAAGGCAAAGAATTGAACATACTGACATATTGATTCTTTGAAAAGAAATTTAGAACTCATAACACTACACTGGCTACATTTCAGTTTCTTGAAATCTCCAAACTCTTTACTGCAGAATTTTCTCACATGGTATTTTCTGAACCTGCACTAGTTTTTTGTTTTTTGTTTTTTTTCCTTACTCTTTCAGTAGCTACTCCAGTCTGTGCTTCAAGTGTCAGTTTAAATGCCTGTTCTTTAGAGAGGCTTCTTACTGACTCGCTCAATCTAAATTGGAACCCACACCAGTACCCTGTAGGTTTTCTTCATAGCTTTATTCAGGGTGTTTTGCTTTTGAGTTTTTTCTTTTTTGGAGGGAGGAGGTGTTAATTTGGATGTATGAGATTATTTGTTCCTGTAGTGGTCTGAAAAAGTCCTTGAAAGTTGATACCATGTATGTTTTGTTCACTGCTGCGGGTGGCCGCCCTCCAGCTTTCCCTGGTGCAGTCGACAACATTTGTTGAGTGAATGTTTAGAGAAAATGTGTTGGAAGTAAATATATCATTGGTTGCCTTTGAGTGGTGCATGTTTGGTTTTGTAAGATTACCACAATGAGCCATAATAACTTTCAAATCAGAAAGTTATATAGTATCTCTGTAACTTTGTCTATACTGTTTGCCTTTACTAGAGAGGAAAAAGCAAATGTTGTTTGCAATTCTGGATTCCTGCTCTTGATACTGTTAGAATATTAGTTACCTTGATATATTACTTGCCTTTTCATATTTCTGAGTTGCACCGGTCTAGGGGGGCACTGTTTATATTGTATTGTTTATGAATGGGAACTTCTGGATTAGTGTGAAGCAGAGGCTCCTCTTTTAGTATCATTTTAAGTATAGTTTACCTGGAACCATGTTTATGCTTTTCTCCTGGATCTACCTACAATGTATATACCATCTTGTGCCCTTTAGCTTAGAAAGCCTCTGTATTTCTCTGTTTTTGTCACATTTAAAAAAATAAGTCACCTTTAGGATATATTGTATTCTTTAGCATAGTTTTGACCAATGTCAACTTAGGGAGAAATTTAAGATTTTTTTGAATTGCTAATATTAATCTCTGACGACTCTGGGGCTGGGCATTTGGTAAATATCCTGTAAATACTTTTTAAATTTTTACTGAAAATCACATATTTCTGTTTTCAGAAATTTGAAACCATGTATCTGTTTCTTGTAATTCTCCAGACTGCTTCAGAAATGGTAATAGGTTTAGTCCTTCAAAGTTCTTAAAGTATAATTTTCAGAGAATTACTAACTCGACTGAGTAGCTCAGTATATTTATTTTTTTACCCATACTTTAAATGAACTTTTTCTCACCTAGCAATGCTTTTTATAATTTTGTTTGTATTCTTTTACTTTTTAAGATGTCCTTTGTTAATGTTATTTTATTTGTTTCTATAATAAATATATACCAACTTTTTTAACAGATAAAATAATTAGGCACAGGGCTTGTACCCTGAAGGACACTGCACATGCTATCATTGCAGCTGAATTAGATCCAGAATTTAATAAACTTTGTGAGGAAATTAAGGAAGCAAGAATAAAAAGAGGTAAGTTGTAGAAATAAACTTGGTACTGAAGCCTAGTGTGCTCTGTTCAGGCCAAGAGTCCTTGAACGATGTTTCTTTAGGATTGCTGGTATTATGAAAGTAATGTATTTAATGTATTTATTTAATTTCTGATACTAATGTGTTATGTAAACTCTCAAAGATATTTTACAGCTTTACCTACTGTGAAAGTTTTAGTGTGATAGTGCATATTACAGAAATAAAGTGTTTCTTAGTGAAATTTGTTTTGTAGGAGTATCTCTTTTTTAAGAATTGATTTCTAAATGGATTTAGATATTAGATATGAAAAGGTTTTATTTTTCATCAGTTTACTTTCTGGTACTTTAAAAACATGTTTAGGTATACTGTTTTTCCCACCCTAGTGAAATTTATATGCAATTTTGTTATTAGAAACACAGAATTAGCAATTGTAGTTTGTCGATTCAGTTTATAATCTTGTCCTTGAGGAACTCACATTTTAGTAGGAGAGAGAGAAATGTAAAACCAATCAAGTACAGTGTGTTGTATGCACTGGTTGAAGCATGTTCAGAGCACAGAGATGAGACCTCCCAGTAGGGAACCCAGCATTTTGATCAGAGTAAGGAGTGAATTTAGAAGTGTTCTCTCTAATGGACTAGGGAGGCAGTGACAGAGGAGGAGGAGGTGTATTGCTCACAGAGAAAACAGTAGCATATGTAAAGGCACAGAGGTGTGAAATAGCTTGATGTATGTTAAACTGGTATTGCTAAAGAAATACAGAATGCTGGAAATAGGGCTCAAGAGGTGCGGGGTCCAGGACACAAAAATTATGAAGAAACTTTTCTTCTACCTTTTTAGAGAGCTCTTCCCTGACCACCTAATCTGATAGAGGCTTTGGTAGCATTTGGCATTATATTATTTGTTTTTTGGTCATGTCCTCCTTACTTAGGATATCAGCACTTTGAATGTCTTGTTTATATCTCTACTCCAGTCCCTAGAACCCTGTCTGGTATAAAACAGGTTTTTGGTAAATATTTGAATAAATCAATGCCATGCTAAGGAGCTTGTAATTTATCTTGTAGATCAGTGTTTTCAAAAATGTCTGCCTATTACCCACTTCAGCTTAGACCTATGAATTAGATTCTCTGAGAATATTAAGGCCAAGAAATCTTTATTTGAACAAACTATCCAAGAGTTTTTATGTACACTAAAGTTTGATAGCCACAGGCAGTAGAAATTATTGAAGGATTTTAAGCAGTGAAATGAATTGGTCGAATTGCCTTGGCGGGAAGAAGTAACATGGTTTCAGTGTGCCAGGGTAGGAAGATGAGAGATCAGTTTAAAATCTGTTGGAGCCCATTTGAAAATGGTTTGGCAATTTCTAAAAAATTAAACATGGATTTACTGTATGACCCAGTGATTCTACTCTTACGAATCTACCCAAGAAAAATGAAAATATATGTCCACATAAACACTTGTATGTTCATAGGAGCATTGATTATAATAACCACAAACTGGAAACAACCCAGATGTCTGTTAGCTGGTGAATGGGTAAAGAAAACATAGGATACCCATATAAGCACGTACTACTTAGTAATAAAAGGGAACAAAGTACTGTTACACAGTACAACATGGACGAACTTCAAAAACATGCTGGCTGAACACGGTGACTCACGCCTGTAATCCCAGCATTTTGGGTGGCAGAGGTTGGAGGATTGCTTGAGCCCAGGAGTTTGAGACCAGCCTGGGCAACATGGCAAGATACCATCTCTACAAAAAAGTGAAAAATATTAGCTAGGCGTGGTGGTGTACACTTGTGATCCCAGCCATTTGGAAGGCCGAGTTGGGAGGATTGCTTGAGCCCAGAAGGTTGAGGCTGCAGTGAGCCATGTTCATGCCACTGCAGTCCTCCCTGGGTGACAGAGCAAGATGTTGTCTCAACAAAAAAACCCCAAAACATTATGCTAAGTAAAAATAGCCAGACCCAGAAGACTACATATTGTATGATTTCTTTTATATAAAATGTCTAGAAAAGGCAAGTCTATAGAGACAAAAAGTGGAGTAGTCATTGCCTGGGACAGTTATCTAAAATTGGATTGCTGTGGTGATTTTACAGTTCTGTACATCTACTAAAAACTGTTATTGTACGCTTAAAACAGGTAATTTTTATGTTATATAAATTGTATCTCAGTAAAGCTGTTGGGGAACAAAGACCTGTTGTAGTAGTCCAGGGTTTTAATTAATGAAGTAGGAAGGGAGTTAGAAGAGATTAATATAAGTGAGATGTAGCCGCAGGGATGGAGAGCACTGTGAAGTGAAGGAAGAATAAAAACTGGCTGCCATATTACTGGTTGACTGGCTTAGTAGATACTAATACTCCCAATCTAGATAGGGAATATATAAGAATGAACTGTTTTGTTTTGTAGGGAAAGATAAACCAGTTATCTTTAATTTGATCTATCTTTAGGAAATTCAATTGGAGATGTGAAGTAAGGAGTTGTTTATATGGATCAGAAGTTGTATATCTGGATCAGAGATGTTTGGGCTAAAGATACAGATTTGAGAATTATTATATAATAGTAATCGAACCTGAACACAATGATACTTCACTGGGGAACGTGTAGATTAGAGTAAGAAGAAAAGTGGTTACAGAGAGAACCTGGAGAAAAACCAACTTAAGGACCACATAGAAGAAATAAATCTCTAGTGAAGAAAATTAAGATAGAATGATTAGTCTTAGGAATATAATGCAGGACAACCAAACTGACTGCAGTGTGGTGTGACAGGAAGCAAATAGCATTTTGAAATAGTTCACGGGAATGGGGTTTAGTAGCCCAGTAGACTGTTGTACATTCTAAGATGGCAGAGGTCATTATTTTTGGATAATATATAATCTTATTGTTCCACAGTCATAATAATGTAAAATGTGCTCCTTTGTGAATTAAAATGAATAAAAATAGGGCCCCGTTGGGGATTAAGTGTAAACATGGCCTGCCAGATTGTTTTATTTTTATGATTTTATATCTAAGTTTCTTACCCATCTTAAAATAAAAGACACTGCTTTCATTAGAACTGCAAACTGCCCAAGTATAATTAATGACTTTAAAACTCAGTTTTGTATTTGAGGTTTTTTTTTTTAAACCTTTTGGTTTATGTAGCTGGGAATATTTAAGGAGGTATTGCTTATCTTCCGCTTGCAGGCTTATCAGTAACATCAGAACAAATAAATCCTCATAGTACTGGAGCTCGGAAGACAGAAACTAGAGTCGAAGAGGCATTTCGGCACAAACAAAGAAATCCAATGGATGTGTGGCACAACTCTGCAAATAAATGTGCATGTGAGTATTTGAGCTCATGTTATCCAGTAGTGAGAACAACTGAGAATGATGTAGATATGTTAGGAATTGGGTACAAAACAAAGTGCTGCTGTTTTCCCATAGCTCTTTTAATCTCTTTTCAGAAGTGAAGAAGAGCTTGTGGAGTAAATGCTGAATCAGAAATATATTTCTTTAACTTTATTTGTTGTTTTCTATCCCTTTTCAATATTATTTGCTATGACAATTGAACTAGGCTTGAATATTTTCGGTTTTAAACTTTGGTTTTTGGATAGCCATGTGGAGCCGGTAGAATTTTTATCCGTCCCTGTCCTTATCCTCCACTCCTTGTGCACTATGCAGGATGTTCTCTTTAGGGTGGGAAATGGACACTCCCGCGTGTGGGTGTGTCTGATCTGGCAACAGGAAGTTGATTTTTCTGAGAGACTATTTTGTGTTCAGTTTGAAAAATTGGCACAGCCTTCTTTTCTTTGTAGTTTTTGTGAGATGTAGTTAAAGGGAAAATTCGGAGATTTTTTGTACTCATTCATGTTGATCTATAACATTTCCAAAAGACAAATGTTAATAAACACCGCGTCTTTCTAATAGAGTCCTTCTGTTTCACTAAAGATAGCCTTCCTTGGAAGATACATGCTGTTTTTCTGGTATAAAGATGATAATCCAGGTTAAGTATCCCTTATCCAAAATGCTTGGGACCCAGAAGTGTTTTGGATTTTGTTTTTTTTTTTTGGATTTTGGAATATTTGCATTGTACTTACTGGTTCAGCATCCCTAATCCAAAAATCAGATATCTGAAATGCTCCAATGAGCAGTTACTTTGAACGACATGTCAGTGCTCAAAAAGTATTGGATTTTGGATACTCAACCTGAACTACTCTGTCAGTAAAGCTAGCTATAATATGTTCTTTCACCAGTGGCATTGAATTTGAATGAATAAACTATACCCACCTTTTTAAAGCTTGCCCCCTTTTGGTAAGTGGCATTTGTATATGAGAAAGTTTGAGAAAGGACTTAACGATGTCTTGAAACTGATTAAGCCTATTTGGCGTAGTTGTATTTCAGATCATCAGTTGGATTGTGTAACGTAGTACTCTAATTTAAACTTTGAAATTCTTTACATTCTGTGCATCTGCTACAAATATTTATGAATGAAAATGCATTGAATATTCACTTTAAGAAGTTTTAAGTGCCTTTAAATATTTTTAAAACTTTTTGAATCTACAAATATGAGTTTTGTTTTCTCTTACCAGTAGATGGCATATGCGACCCGTAATTTTTCTGTTTTACATTAACTTAAATAAGAAATCTGAATGTCCCTAAGGCATAGTTGCTTTCCTAAGGCCTTAGTTTTGGAAACAAACTCAGTGACGCTATAAAAATTGACTCTAAAGATCGTGTCTCTAATGGACTTTTCACACAGAGCACCCCGATGAAGGAAGTGGGGTGTGTGTGTGTGTGTGTGTGTGTGTGTGTATTAATTTATTTATTTATTTATTTATTTTTTCTTGAGACAGAGTCTCTCTCTGTTGCCCAGGCTGGAGTGCAGTGGCTCAATCTTGGCTCACTGCAACCTCTGCCTCCTTGGGTTCAAGCAATTCTCCCACCTGAGCTTCCCAAGCGACTGGGACTACAGGCGCCCACCACCACGCCTGGCTCATTTTTTGTATTTTTAGTAGAGATGGGATTTTACCATGTTGGTCAGGCAGGTTTCGAACTCCTGACTTCAGGTGATCTGCCTGCCTCAGCCTCCCAAAGCGCTGGAAGTACAGGCGTGAGCCACCGTGCCTAGCTGGAAATGGTATATTAAGCATTAGGTCCACAAATACTAATATATACTCTTGCCACATGCCAGGTACTGTGAAGATACATCAGTGACTAAAACAAAAATCTCTTCTTGTGGAGCTAATATGATCTGTTTCTCTTATTTTGCCAAAATTATACCAACCATTAGAAATAATTATATAAGGAAGAGAAAAATACCTCCAGTCCTACTTCCCAAAGATTAAGAACATTTTCTCTTACCATATTAGCCGGGTCTGTCCTGGAGTAACTTGCTTCAGCAGGGTTCCCAGCCTTTGCTTATGTACTACATGTCAGGTAGTTGAGGTGACTCTTGATTGAGCAGAGTTCAGCTTCATTTTGTTCTAGTTTCATGGCTTAGGAAAGAAAAAGGGAACCTATTGTACTTTCAGTTACGTGGTTGGAGAATAAGAGAGGTTATGGTGTCAGGAATGGCCTGTCAGGTAGTAAAAGCCTAATAGCGCTAACTTTCAGAGTCAGAGCAAGCTGAATGCTTTTTATTTTTCATATGGACTAGATTAGTTTTTCTTATAGCTAATGGGATGTTTACAAATGCCCATCACCTGAGCCTGTGTACCAGATTTTAACAGTAGATTAATACAGAAATTTTCTTCTCCATGCTAATTACCCTGTAACTTTAAATTATATAAATAGAAATTAATAGGGGAAAAGAATGAAGAGTTAGTGCTAACAGGATTACAGTTTTGAAGGAAAAATACATGTTGAGCCAAATGACTAAATAACTTGAATTTTGGAGATGATTTCAGAAACCTTTGGAAGATATATTCTTAGGTAAGAAAGAAGAGTAATATTTATAACTAAATTTATCTATTTCTTGTGAATTTACAGAGATGCAGCAGGAATTAAAGATGAAAGGACTAAATAAGTATGTAAATACACTATACACTGTTGATAGATTCTAAATTCATATTAAGCAGTGTGAATATAAGAAACAAGGGTTGTCATTAAAAGACCATATTCCTTTCTGTCTCTATAAAGCAATTTTTAAACTACAGATTAAACAGGCTACAGTTAGTGATTTCATATTTATATTTTCTTTAAAAAATATCTTTGCCCAGGAAGCTTTTCAGCTTTGATGTATTAAACATATATATTGTCTTTTTTTAAGTTAAAATTATTACGTTCATAACCACAGAAAAAATGAATATTTTTATTCTCTGATACTTTCAACAAACTAGTATTTAGAATTTGGGGTTAGATACCAGAAGTGATTCAGCTCTAGCATAAGTGGTTTGCTTTAATAATTTTTGTATTTAAGTGTTCTGAAGAACACTTAACTGTATTATGCAAGTGTCCCAAATTATAAAATAAAAGTTAACTTTTTGTTTATTTAAGGGACAATGAGGTAGACTTGCTTAACCATCTACCTCAATTTGATACATATGTGAGAAATTAAAAATTCCAGGGTCCATTAATACCTAGAGGCCCTCGCTGCCTACTCATAAAGCTCATGGTAGTTTCTAGCATCTAAGAGTATAGTCCTTACAACTTTTGTAGGCCTCCCTTTTCGCATAAGGGACCAAGTATTTATTTTTAGTGTTTTGTTTATGTTGTTCTCGTTGCCTTGATAGCAGAGGGCTTAGTTTTCCTACATATTCTCAAATAACTTTGCAAGAAATTGATGCTGCTGGGTGAACTGTTTGTGCTAGAAGAGATTAACAGTTGGCTCACCAAATTGTCCAAATAACCTTCATAAGGCATCTATCCATGGTCATACCTAACTTTGGGTGATTCCTTTTTCTGGAAGGAGAGGTTTCTTTGTGAGGATACCCTTAAGTGTTCTGTTATGCTATATTGAATCATGTCTTTGTTTTCTTTCATGATTTAGGAGCTACCTTTTGCTAGCAAAACATCCACCTTCCTGGTGGAAATCCAGGGCTTTGGCCCAAACTTTCTCTCAGCCTGGTAATGTGGTCATTCTTTAAATGTGTATATTATATGCGTGGCTTTTGGATGTTGAAAATTTAGGAACAGTAGTAAAGTAGGATCTAGGATAGTAGAAAAGATTAGTGCTGAATAAACTCATACAGGAAATACATTAAAAAATGTTTTATTCTGCAGAGTTCATCCCTGACTTCATATCCATTCCATTTCTAGGTTGCAAGGATTAGTCAGCATGAATGTCAAGAGCTAAGTAGTTTTTGTTCGTGTGTTACATCAGCATGGGTTTACTTTCTTTTGAGTCCTGTTTAATAAACATGTAAAATTGGTATTGCATTCCAAGTTCTACATATCTTTTTTCCTTCCTTGTAAAACAGTTCGGGTTCGGAGAAAATCAAGGCGGAGATCACAGTGGGGTAAAGGAATTATTAAGAAAAGGAAAGTTAATAATTTAAAAAAAGATGAAGAAGACACCAAATTTGCAGACTATGAGAACCATACGGAGGACAGGAAATTATTAGAGAATGGAGAGTTTGAGGTAAGCACTGATTGCCATGAGGAAAATGGAGAAGAGACTGGAGACTTATCTATGACCAATGACGAATCATCCTGTGACATCATGGACATGGACCAGGGGCAGAGGCTTAACAATGGAGCAGGCACAAAAGAGAACTTTGCATCTACCGAGGAGGAAAGTTCAAATGAATCTCTACTGGTCAACAGCAGCAGTTCCTTAAACCCAGAGCAGACCTCCAGGAAAGAGACTTTCCTTAAAGGAAATTGTCTAAATGGTGAGGCTTCCACTGACAGTTTCGAAGGAATACCAGTTCTGGAATGTCAGAATGGCAAGCTTGAAGTAATTTCTTTCTGTGATAGTGGAGATAAATGTAGTTCTGAACAGAAGATTCTTCTGGAGGACCAGTCAAAAGAAAAACCAGAAACTTCGATTGAAAATCATGGAGATGATCTTGAGAAACTAGAGGCACTGGAATGTAGCAATAATGAGAAGTTAGAACCTGGCCCTGATGTGGAGGTTAAAGATGCAGAACTGGATAAAGAAGGTAGAGCTAATATTTGAAAAATCTTCTGAAGGTTTAAACTCCAGAGTTAATTCGTTGCGTATTTTATCTGGTTCCCAGTAGTAATAGTTGGTGAATAATTATACCCCTCTGAGGATCTGTTAAAGTTTTCATCCTGTTCTCTAGAAAAGCGCACACACACACACAGAGGCATGCACCAAATTTTGCTGTAAGTTTCAGAGGGTGTATCATTTCGAGTGCATTGCTTTACTGGCCGCTTACTCTTCTGCCTCCTGCCTGATTATCACCCCTAGCCTCAGGGATTTATGACTGAAAGCTGAGTAAATCCACAGGTGTTAAGAAGATGGAATTCCAAGAAGAATTATTGTCATGGGCTGGGTGTGGGCAGAGAAGACTTGGTGATAATAGCAGTATGATATATTCGGAAGAGTAATATAGACCTAGATTAAATTACCACTCTTGTTCATTATAATCATGTGACTTTGAGCTCATTATTTACACTCTCCAAGCCTATTTATTCATCTAGGAAATTCAACTTCAGAATGGTGTTGTTGCAGGGATTAAATAAATCGTGTATTTTAATTGCCTCTCATGGTAACTGGCACATACTAAGGTATATTCATTCCAGGCAGTCATTATTAGTTGAATCCAAGGGCTGTTCAGTCTAAAAGCCTTCATTGCTTTGTAAGTCCAATAGTGGAGGAAAGAAGCAGAGTGATCATTGTCAAGTTTACCTTGTTGTCAGGGAATCAGAGTACTCTCCCAGCTTCTGACTTCTTATGGCTACATGATTCATTTAAGAAGCAGCAGAAAGAGGGAGTTAAGGGTTTCCAGTCTGTCTTTGTTTATCATTATTCTTTAGCTCATAGCAGGGTCTGGGATGAGTTGATATCTACCCTGCTCAATATACATTTCCTTCCTGGATAGGTACTCTTATAGGAGGCCATCCTGAAATTATATTATTTTCTCTAAATTGTGTGGAGTGGAGTACCCAGCTTCAGCCTGGGATTTGGGCTATGTGGGAAAAGTTTTTTTTTTTTCTGCCAATATTTTAAGTCCTTTAGCAGAGTTAGGAAGCAGGAAAATATTATTCAAAGTCTAAGAATTCCTTTATGGATAAAGAGAAATTTACTGTTCTTAAATGCTACCTGTTAAACATTTATCTTATTCTTCAATATTTAATACTAAAATAGTTTTCAGAGCAGTATTCATTCTGGGCTATCAGATAGACAGAACTTTAAAAATATGTTAAAGCTAGGGTTAAGTAATGAATATAACAGCATGGGAAAAGTGGAGAAGGAATCTGGTATGAGGCCGAATGGGTGGGGATAGAGGAGTCTATTTTAATGCTGATTTCTATGAGATTTCCATAAGCGTGCTGAAAAAGGCTTAAATTAACATTGTGTTCAGTTGGTGATCTAAACACTGTAAAGATAGTTGTTGTGTAAAAGTTTGACCTGAAGCTTTCATTTGGAATTATCAGGACAGTATCCTAATCTGAGTTTTCAGGCCTCTAGAAGTCCATGGATGTAGTAATGAGGATCAATATGATTTTAACTAAGCTCCTAGCATATGGTAATTGAACTATGAAGTCTTTCACATTAAAAGCAGCCTGAAATATAAAATTTCTCTGATATATCATGATACATGTTTTTGAAGGCAATACTTTGGTTCTTTTGCTGTTTGTTTTATAAAGCAGGCATTGAGAAGAAGGATGAGTTTAAAGACTTGGGAATAAGAAATAAGAGGGCTGATGTAGGATGGAGGCGGGTCCCTGCATTGAGACACTTAATAAATATGTTCTCCTTAGTGTCCCTGACATGGCCACATCCTGTATGAAATTCTGAAACAGTCCAAGTTTGTCTTTGTGTTCCTTCCCCTCACTCACCCTCCTCTTAAGAGTAGTCCTACTTAGGGGAGCACAGGGCTCCATGGTCTACCCACCCTTTGTACCCCTCAGAGTGCCTGGGTTCGTGAAATTATGCTTAGCCACCATAAAATTTCTGTTTGTTTAGTGTGGCTGGTCTCAGCAAAATGTGAGGAGGAAAGTAATTAGATTGTACTAATTTACTCTAAGGTAGGAAAGAACACCAGCCCTATTACACTTTTAATGGGTTTATATTTTTAAGAAAAAAATGTTAAACTCTGGATCAATTTCTAATAGAATTTTAGGCAGTGTAACAGGTAAGAAATTTCAGGCAATGCTGAAGGGAATATTTTAGGTTGGGAGGCAAATGTGTAGACAGGTGGGCCCCACTTTTGTTAGTATCTGCTTTTCTAGGTTGCTTCCCTTCTTGTGGTTCTGAAAGCTCCCAGTTGTAAAATGATAGCTGTCAGAGAGAAGGCTGTTTGTTAAGTCAGTGCTTAGAGGTGAAGATTGCTTTTATCTTCCTTTTAGTGGATATGCTTATTAGGTGATACTCTAGTATGACTTGGCTTTTTAAGTTGCAGCTTAGTTTTCTTTAATTTGGGTTACTTAGTCGTACCAATAAAAAATCTACCACATTGGGTTGCTTTAAAAAAAATCACTTAAGAATACACCCTTCCTCATTCCAAAAGGGATTTGTGTGGTAGGTAAAAGAATTTATAACTGCACAAGACTGGTTTTTCTTAACTTTTACTTGCTGCAGTGTATTTTTTTGTCTCAATTATAGGTGCTTCTAAAGTAAAGAAATACCGTAAATTAATTTTAGAGCAGGCAAAAACGACAAGCCTGGAACTGGTTCCAGAAGAGCCATCTGAGCCTGTGCCTCCTCTTATAGTTGATCGTGAGAGATTGAAGGTAAGCTTAGCTATTCCCAGTCAGTTTTAAATGAATGGATGGAGATTTGAATGTATTTGTAGGCAGTTGAGTAAAACTGCTTTAACCCTGAAATATAAATGCCTCAGAGCTCCTAGTAAAAAAGAGTAATGTGTATTTTAAGGAGTTGAAAGATATGGGAATAGTCCAAGATATTCTAAGGGAATAATTTTAAGCCCTCAAATCTTTTACATCCTAGCTTTATGGTGTCTATTGACTAGCCATTTGAATATACAATTTCAGTTTGACCAGTGAAATCAAATTACATTTTATTCTCTTCTGTTTTTTCTTAGAAATTGCTTGATTTGTTGGTGGATAAAAGCAACAATCTGGCAGTTGATCAGCTTGAGAGATTATATTCTCTTCTTAGTCAGTGTATCTACCGTCATCGTAAAGATTATGACAAATCACAACTTGTAGAGGTAAGTGTTTAGTTTATCTGTAGAATAAACAAACATTTGATTTTACTTGTTCCAAAGAAAAGAGAAAAAATGTTGTTTTGCCTACATCTATGTCTTTTACCAAGTAACTGAAGAATGTTTTGAAGATTTGAGACGAATCATTAAGAGTTACAGTTTGAAGAATAAAGCCTTTCTGTACCATTGTGACTCTGGAAAGAAGTAATCTGGGGTTCCTTTTTTTTTGTCAAAACACAGAAATCCATGATTCTAGGGTGGTAAATATGCAGAAATAGTATGTCACAATTCTCTCCCTACTTGCTTATAACTGACGTGCCAATTGAGCCTGTCACTTGGGCTTGTTGGATGTGGTCATGGCCCCACACTCCTTATCACTGCTTCCTAGGTAGCCACTGCCGATATAAAGGCGTTGGCATGGGCAGTGAGACCTATTTGCCATTAATGGTTGGAAGATAACTCAAAAGTCATCTTATTTTAGTCAAATCTAGTCCTATAAATTAGCCATATGAAGGAGTGACTATCCTTTTGCTTAGATACTTTTAGAGATGAGACATTCCCTTTCTAGACAACTCTGAACCAAGGGAACTTCTTCCTGTATAAATATGAGCTTATATCTTTGTTTATATAATTTCCATCATTAAACTACACTTCTGCCTTCTCAGGTCATCTGAGCAAATGTAATCACTCATCTACCCGCAAAATGGCTAAATGACTTAATTCAACTCTCTTTGTTGATTTGCCTGTTAGTTTGTTTATCTGGTGGTCTATCTATTAAATGTTTATTGAGTACCTGCAGTGCCAGATGCTGTGCTGGGTGTTTGGAATGCAAAAAATGAGTAAGACAAAGTCTCTGGGAATATTTTTAGTATATTAAAGATTTATATGTAAAGGGTATAGTTATTTTTCATGTGTAATTTTCTTATTTGGCAATATATGATAAAACATTTAGCAGGAGTGATTTTTGTTGACCACATGGAAGAACTTGTTGATCAGATGATGATCTGTTAATACAGCCTATTAGTTTTGCAGAGATGTAGAATAGAATTTCTTTGGAGCTGTTTAAAGGGAAGGAAAAAGTGCAAGTGTCTTAGATGTATTTGACATTTGCCCACCTGAATAAAATGTGCAGCGTAGAGTTGTTCACATTTTTTTTTAAATTCTAGAACTTCTTTGTTCATATGGTTGCAGTTTTATTAGCTTGAATGCATTAAATACTCCTCACCAATGAAACATCTCAGTGTGGAATCCTAATAATCTAGAGGCCTAGTTTAGGGAGGGAAGGGATTGATAACAGAATCAGCAGTGAGTGGCTTTCATGGTGGTAGTGATGGAAGCCACTCATTCTGGCTCTTTTTAAATCCTGTCTTTTCAGCTCTAGTTGGAGTGAATAGAAGTGGGAACACAATGCATTCTGCTTTTTGGCATAAGTTTCTCTATACTGAATGCGTTCATTTTACTTTGGGAGTTAGTGAAATATAATGAGGAAGGAAGGGCTCAGTCTCTGGAGTGAGGCTGCCTGTATTCAAATCCTGATTGTCACCTGTTAGCTGTCAAATTATTTATTCCCTCTGTGCCTCAGTTTTTTTCTCTGTAAAATGGGCCTGATAGTAATACCTTTGTTCAATCTTCAATGTTATGGGAGTTAAAACTATATATATAAATTATATATATATATGCATACATATAAATACAAATATTTACTTATATTTATGTATTTTATATATAGAAATCTCTTAGTAAATATCTGGCATAATAACTTACTCATTAAGTGTTGCTATCATCATCCTTATATTCATATTACTCATATCATACCTCATACTGATATTACTGGCATAATAAGTTAGTTATTCGTTGAGTGTGACCATCATCATCATCATCCTTATTTGCCTACATATAAAATAAGAGGTACTTGGAAGTATCTAGGGGAGATAGTCTTAATTACCTATGGTATTATAATCAGGAAAATATTCAAAGTTTAACCTGTATCTCAAATTCATTCCCTAAAAATTTAAAGTGAATTCTTCCATAATGAGGAACACTTTTATCTTTCCCTTAATAGATAACATGCATTTTTTTTCCTTTTATAGGAGATGGAAAGAACAGTTCATATGTTTGAGACATTCCTATGAACTTTTCAAGATATGAGTGGTTTATCCTCTCCAATCTGCTCCTCACAGAGCAGTCTTCTGAGCCATTCAATTTCAAATTGCACCAATTATGTGCAGAGCCTTGGTGTAAAGTGCTCTCTCACTCATTCTTTCTCTCTGTTGAATTTGGTGCTATTGTCTCAGGTACCTGAAACCAACCAGCCTACAAGAACCAAACAGAACTTCAGAAACATGTTGTATTTTCCACAAATAAAAAATACAACCCCACAGCTTGGAGATTTTGGTGCTACAGAAACTGCTCTCGCTTCTGCTCCTCTTTTTGTGCACTCTCTTTTGGAGACTCCTCTCTTAGGGAGCAGACCAGCAAACAGGAGGAAACTGGATGGGGGCAGTTCTAACTGTGTTGAATTGTTTAAACAGTGGGCAACTTTTTTTTTTTTTTTCCTCCATTTTACCCCTTTAATCATATTTTTCCCCCATCTGGGTAATGGACTGAAACCTGTTTTAGAGTTGGCTATGGTCTGTTCTGGTGGGAAGCTGAAGAAACTGGATGAAATTAGGTCAGGCTCTTTAGAACTGCCTTTAACGTGCCTTTTTATTCATTTGAGGAAGATAAGGCTAAAAGGATGGGCTGTTTGAAGCAAATAAATTAGAAATCTTTCTTTGATCACAACCTTGAAAATAAGTTTTGATACTCTATGTCATTGAGAGACAACCAGTGTTTGGGTATGAAATGCCTGTCTTAAAGCTCAATCAAGACACCCAGTAAGCCACATAATATACTAAAATGGTAAGTTTTCTTGTAAGGTCTGTTTTGGTTTAAGAAACATGTAATAACAACAATGAATAATACACAGTCCACACACACAAAAAAAACAAAAAACAAAACTCCACACGTTTTGGTATTGCTAACAATGATGACTAGAAAATAAATAGATAGTGGCCATTTTTTCTTCTGTCAGTGGCAATTTAATAGTTACTCATGTTTGAGTTCCCAGAGAGAAATGATTTTCATATGTAGTAAATTGTTATTTTGCTTTAAAGCCAGGACTTGCCAAATGGACAGAAAAGAGAGGAATTAATCAGAAGCTCCATAAAATTCATTTTCTGTATGCTTAATTGCAAACGAGCTCTGGTATGGTCCTTGAATAACAGTATTAATGTTTAAATCCCATCTCCTAAGCTTACCTTCACAACTCTTCTTTTTGATTGGAAACCATTTTGAATCTTGTTGAGTGATTTCTGTGAATTGTGTGTATCTGAAATTAATTATGGGTTACTAGTTTTACAAAAACTTTCTACAAATTTGGAGACACAATCTAGGCAGTTGCAACGAGGCAAAGGATGCAGTGACTTTTTTTTATCAGATGATTTTTAAACAAAAAGAAAATTTTGCCAACGAGTTGGCTTGGTATCTTCATTCATTGTAGCCGTTAGCTGCAGGTGTGTCTTTCCAATATATGCAACACATGTAGTTTGGGTTTTAATTAGGGCAAATGGTCTTGGACTACTGCAGAGATTCTGAGCTACCTCAGCTTTTTGTATTTTAGTTACCAACGGTGTTTACAGAGTCCTGTAATCACTTTGCCACTGTTTACATCCTGAAGCTAAGGTACTTGTCTCCTTGTCTCTGGCTCTTTGTAGTGTGCAGAAAGCATACTTTGGCCATAGCCTACTGCAGTAATCCAAAGTGCTTCTTTGCATTTACATTTACATCTAACGCCTTCTAATTCTAGCTTAATTTTTTTTAAATGCCACATGTTTTCTTTGTACCTAGTCTGTGAAATTTCTGTAATATCCAGTTAGTCATACAAGTCAAGATGCTACCCCTGTAGACACACTGTATTTTTAAGGTGGGCAAGTGCGATTAACGATGAACCATTTTAAAGGGGAGGTTATTTGAAACCTCTAATTTGATTATTGGGAGGATTTTCATGCTTTCTTTAGTATTTATTACCATCATACCGATTCAAACTATTTTATTGTCTAATACATTAGCATTTTGTATTTTGATGGAAATTGTTACAGAATTTAAAGATTTGATGAAATAAGATGTAGCAGATTTTTTGTAGCAAGTTTCTGGTAAAAGGGTTTTTTGCAAGTCTCAGGTTCTTGCTGCACTATTTTTTTTTAAATATTTATTCCAGTTATTCTAATTCAGAAGCATTCTTTTCAAGTAACAGCAGCACTTGTGAAAGGAAAAAAAAACGCACACGTTTCTTAGTAGGTTACTAAATTTGTACAATTAATTAAGATTTTAGCCATCAGTGAGTTTGAAAAGGGAAATGTATTTATTTTCAGCATTAAAATGCTTCCAAAAGATCAAGTTGCTTTTGTTTGTTTGTTTTTTTAACCATAATGTAGATGGGGAAATTGGAGGCAACCTCAGTATAGGAACTACCACTTTGAACAGTTTAGGTCTTAAAGAGAAAGTCAGTCTAATGCCAAGGGGAGAACAATGAGCTGAAATTGTACCAACTCCTCTGGCCCTCTTCCCCTCAATTAAAAAAACACGCTTACCAGTTTTGCTTATTTTACAGATATCCGGTGGTTCTATAGTTTAAAGCAGCTTGTGAAATTATCTAAGTGGACTCAATTTTGTTTACGTTTCTGTAAGTTTTTCATTTTTGCTGTATAGCATTGGCAAAAATATGTACAAATTGACCTCTGTTCTTATTTCCTATTGTGAGCATTATAAATGGTAAGCTCCTATGTAAAACCTTGCTCTCAGATGAGTAAAATATGTATCACAGCATAGCTCAGCAATAGTTCATGCTCAGCTGTGGGGACCCTGGGAGCTTTTTGAAGATGATGGAACCGCACTAGGGTTGAAACTGATGGCTGTGGAGTTAATTGTGTTTTTGAGCTTGAATCTCACCTGTGATTTTTTTTTTTTAAATGTTGTTTCATGACTTGATTTTTCTCATAAGCCAATGTATTTGTAGGTTTACTGGATTTTATTTTTAGGGAGTGGGTAATTTCTTCCATTTTTTGATTAAGTTGGTTCAGCTATGGTGCTATTCAGTAGGTATCTTCAGTGTCAGGTCCCGTAGCTGAATGCCATTGTTATTATAATTATTATTTGTAATCACATTGTAAGCTTGAATTTGGGTTTGTACCTGCATCTTTTGTATTCTGTACATCTGGTTACTTAGACTTTGGGAGTCCCATTTGGTTTCAGTCATGTATGTCTACTTTGTAGTTTAAGTAGACTTCATCAACTATGGGCTATTTTGGGTTTGTAGTTTTAATTTAGAATTGTGTTAAATTGATGTTTTGCATTTGACTTCATTTTACATTAGTTGAAATAAATTATTTAATTTTTGAATTCTGGAATTTGAACATTTACTGTAATTTGTAATATAACTGCTGTGAAATACTTGAATAAAGATGACAAGAAAAACATGTCTTTCTTTAGCTTAATTATGATCACTGTTGGCTACAAATGCAGTGCTACTTTTCTAGCTGATTTAGACTTTTAGAGAGAGGCATATTGCTGTTTATTAAGCACCCAAAAAGTTGTGTTGTATGTTCCTTTTAGATTTTAAGTACACCTCACGATGTTTTAGCTGAAAGCTTTTTATGTTGAAAAAGTGTGGTTTTAGTTTTAGTTGAAGATTGTCTAAAATATGTTGTATAGAAGCAAATGGATTACTTCTGAGATTTCTTTTTCTAGCTGGAAGACTATCTGATAACATATGATCAGGTCATATGGTTCATTAGTTTAAAATGTTTTCCTTTTTATCGGGTTGTTATCAGCATACTTTGTACAGTATCACCACATAATATGGACAGAGATTTCATACCAGAGTTTTGAAGGGCTTACTTCAAGTGAATAGAATGTTCTTGGCTTCAGAATACCTATTTTTCCTGTGTGCCTTGAGACACCTTTTCTTGTTCCTGTAGTACACTGATCTTCCTCAATATAAATCCTTACTTTTGTTTTTTGAATCACAGTAAAAAAGATGGATTTTAGTTAAGACTTTGTTTTGCCTGATTTTTCAGATTCTATAATTTCAACTTTTGTATCAAAAGATTGGTAATAATAAACTTGCAAAACATTTTTAACACTGAATGTTTAGATAAAGAGCTTATAATTTGAGGCTCAATCAAGTTTTTTGGACTCTGGAGATGAAGTTAAGTTTTATTTATCTAGTTTTAGTTTCCATAAGACTCAAAACTACAGTAAAATCTGAGGCAAATCTTTAAATATTTCATGTTATCCCTGTACCCTGACACCTACAAAGTTCTCTAGTGACTGTTTAAAAATATGCATTCCCTCTTTTACCTCCACATTCATATGTTTGTTATGTGCCTGGCATTTTGCCAGGCATGCGGGATACACAAATAACATATTCCTGTTCTCAGGTAGCTTAGAGTCTGCCAGGGGAATTGGTATATATACCAGTAGTAATGATTCAGTGGAATAAGTGCTTTAACAGAAGGGACACAACGTTCAGAGTTCTGGGAAGGGAACCAATTACGTTTAGGAATGGGGAAAATAAGGAAAGACTTCAGAGAAAGTTGATATTATATTTGCTCTTCATCTCTATCTGGCTTTCCTAGAGTCGATCCCCACTTTACCAGAATTTGTTCTTGTTTTTTTGTGTGTGTATGACCTTTCATATTACATCAGAGGTATTGTTACAGAATCTAAACCCTGCCCATATTTCAGGGCTGTATAGTATTATATATATAATATACATATTATATATATGTGTGTGTAATATATATTACACATATGTATATATATGTCATATGCTGATCTTCAGAAATTAGCTATGTTTTGTACTGCATTACATAGTAAGTTACTATGCAAATATAATATATAAAACTTAGTAATTTATTCATGAGGGAAGGGGAGATAGAAAAGTATTATATTTCTTCTGTATTCCCTATAGGAATTTGAATCAGTGCAGGATTCAGTAGGTACTTATTTAATTCCTTTAGATTTGCATGACATAGAAGGCTCAAATTTACCTTAATCATTTTTTCATTCATTTATAAAATACATAGTGAGTGCCTACCATGTATCAGGCACTGTTGCAGGTGCTAGAAATAAAGCAGCAAACTAAACAGAAAAAGTCTGTGTCTTCATGGAGCTTAAATTCTTTCTGATGTTGTGTGCCAGGTTTCTGTCATGGTTGATCAGAGTTCCCATTATTTTTTAAAAGTGTGGTGCTCTTAAAAGCTCTTAAAGCACTTTTAAATTTCATTAAGCAGTGAATGAAGCACTTTGTTATTAAAAATTTGCCAGGAACTCTGCTTTTTCCTTCTTGCTTCCCTTATATTCCCTATCTTGGTGAGAAACCTAGCTGTCAACCTGAACTTTATCTTCTTTATGACCCATCTCATTCTAATCATGCAGCACATTCTGTTTATTTATTTTCCCCCTAAGCGTGTCTCATACCTATCACCCTTTCTCCATTGCTGTTATCTTAGTTTGGGCACTGATCCTTTTGTTTGGACTAGTGTAATAGCTGTCAGTTCAGTAAACATTTAAGCATTTATTCATTGCCTACAGAGTGCTAGGCATTGAGGGAGCATAAAGATGAGCAAGACATTGTGTCTGTCTTCAAGAAGATTTTTATAATGTAATTTAACATACTTACATCATATTTACTAGGTGCTGGAGACTATTCTGAGTGCTATACAGACACAAATGCAAATTCTTTTCATCTTTACAAGAACCTTATGAGATAGGTGCTATTATTATCCCCATTTTACAGACCAGGAAACTGACTTATAAATTAATTTGCTCAAGGTCACACATCCAGGATTCAGATGTAGGCAGTTTGGCTCCAGAGTTGATGCTTTTAATCACTATGCTTGACTGCTTCTTGTGGGGGTAGACAGATACACAAACATCATTTCAGTCTAATATGGCATGTGTTAAGATTGAATTTTGTATTAGGCACTGTAGGTATACAGCAGAGGAGCATGTAGCCTAACCTCAAGGAAGGCTTTCTAGTTCCTTGCCTGAGCTGAGGCATCAGGATGGGAAAGGATTTCCAGGCAGAAGGAACAACAGAAGCATAGGCTGAGAAGCGAAATAGCATGACAGCTGCAGGGGAAAGTACAGGCAGTTCTCTGTCATCATAGGTCAACATCTGTTTCACAAATTTATTTGAGCAACTGCCATTTGCCAGAGCACCATCCTTGGCAAGGGTGTTACAGCTGAGGACAGGACAGCAAGGTCCTTGCTTTTTGGAGCTTAACAATCTAGTCAGCAAAGAGTAAACAAACAACATGTTACCTAACAGTGGTAAACGCTTGGATGACAATAAATACAGCAGTAGTATTAGTAGCAGCAGACAACTGAGTGCCAGGTATTATTACAAGCAGTAACCATTCAATTATCACAGCAACGGTGGGAGGTAGGTACTGTTGTTGGTCCCATTTAATAGAAGGGGAAACTGAAATAGAGAATGCTTAGGCGACTTGCCCAAGGTTACACAGCTAACATCAGGTTGGGGGGTCCTATCTTGTGGTGTGGCTTTAGAGCTTGAATTCTTAACCCATCAATCATTAAGGTGAATGATACATTCCTTTGCCCGTATTCAAGTTTTTCTTCCTTCCTTCCTTCCTTCCTTCTTCTCTCTCTCTTTCTTTCTTTCTTTTTCTCTCTCTGTCTCTTGCTTGCTTGCTTTCTTGCTTGCTATGGAGTCTGGCTGTGTTGCCCAGACTGGAGTGCAGTAGCACGATCTTGGCTCACTGCAGCCTCTGCCTTCTTGGGTTCCAGTGATTCTCTTGCCTCAGCCTCCTGGGTAGCTGGGATTAGAGGCATGTGCCACCACCCCTGGCTAATTTTTGTACTTTTTGTAGGGACGAGGTTTCACCATGTTGGCCAGGCTGGTCTTGAACTCCTGACCTCAGGTGATCTGCCCGCCTTGGCCTCCCAAAATGCTGGGATTACAAGCGTGAGCCACCGTGCCTGGCCTCAAGTTTTTCTAGGAATAAACATTTTTTAAATAGTAGAATACCACAGAGAATAATATAACATGCATGTTCCTACCACCCAGTATTAAATGTTAACAATTCATCATGCTTGTTTTAGTTCTTTTTTGAAAAGAAAAAATTTCAGAGAAGATTTAAATCTACTTTCTACCCATTCCCAATCCCATTCGTTTTCTTTCTTTACTTTCTTTTTTTTTTTTTTTTTTGAGATTTGCACTCCCATTTTTATTGTAGCACTATTCACAATAGCCAAGACTTGGAAGTAACCTAAGTGCCCATCAACAGACAAATGGATAAAGAAATGTCATAGATATACACAGTGGAATACTATTCAGCCAGCCATAAAGAAGAATGAGATTCTGTCATTTGCAACAACATGGATGGAACTGGAAGTCATTATGTTATGTGAAATAAGCCAGGCACAGAAAGATAAACTTTGCTTGTTTTCACTTATTTGTGGAAGCAAAAAGGTAAAACAACTGAACTCATGGAAACAGAGAGTAGACAGATGATTACCAGAAGCTGGGAAGGGTAGTGGGGAGTGGGGTGTAGGGGAGTGTACAAAAAACTAGTTACAAAGAATGAATAACACCTAGTATTTGACAGCACAACAGGGTGACTACAATCAGTAGTAATTGAATTGTACATTCTTAAATAACTAAAAAAGTATAATTGGAATGTTTGTAATGCAAAGGATAAATGTTTGAGGGGATGGATACCCCATTTACCATTATGTGATTATTACACATTGCATGCATGTATCAAAGAATCTCATGTACCCCATAAATAGATACACCCACGTACCCACATAAATTAAGAATTAAATTTTAAAAAATGAAATAAAATATGTGGCCCCACCATTATACATGTCATTATGCATTTGTTCAAACTCTTAGAATCTACAACACCAAGAGTGAACCCTAATATAAATCATAGACTCTGGGTGATAAGGATGTGTCAGTGTAGGTTCATTGTGTGTAACCAGTGTAACATTCTGACGAAGGAAGTTGACAATGGGAGAGGCTATGCATGTGTTAGGGCAGGGGAGAAAGGGAAATCTCTGTTCCTTCCACTCGATTATGCTATGAATCTAAAACTGCTCTAAAAATAAAGTCTATTTTTAAAAAAGTAAAATACTTAAGAATGCCTTTAACAAATAATGTATAAGACTTCTATCATCGAAAATTTTAAATTTTTATGGGGGCATTTTAGAATATTTAATAAATAGAAATATGTACCCTGTTTTTGAACAGAAAATCTAACATTATTATTATGAGAAAACAACTTTTAAGCCACCCTAATAAAATTACATATATTGTATTACATATATAGATATATATGATGATAGTGGTGGTAGAAAAGGGACTTCAGAGACTATAGTATGTTTCAAAAATGTATATGAAAAGATAAGAATAGTCAGAAAATTTCTGGGAAAAAAAGGAATAATGATTAAGGCCTGGTTTTATCAGATATTGAAACTTACTATCCAATTACTACTGCAGCATAACAAACCACTCCAGTTCTAATGGTATAAAATACCCATTTTGTTATGTCCATGAAATCTGTGGGTCAGAAATTCAGTCAGGGCACAGGGATGGTGGAGGATTTCTGTGAAGCCTCAGTTGGAGTTGCCTCTGTGGGTGGGGGCCAGAATCAGAGGCAGCTTCACTCACGGGTCTGCCTCCGGAGCTGGGATGACTTGTAGATGCAGCTCAGCTGTAGCACCTACATGTGTTCTCCATGAAGCCCAGCTGGACTATTCCTCTGGCTTGTAAGCTCCTTCGGCTTCTTTGAACCAGAAAGTCACAGAAAGAGATTTCTGTGTTGGTTCCCAGAGAGAAAGGTAGTAGGGCCCAGGAAGGACCGTGGTCAAAAAGCATGCTCTGAGGACACACTTCTACTGTGAGAGTTATCTAGAGCATCTGTGATGGTCCTGTAGGCTTCTGAGGTGATCAGGCAGTGTCAGTCTTCAGCTGCTAAGCCGAGAAGATCTGGGAAGGAGTCAGAGAGCCTTGGGCCAGAGTTTCGGGGGCCCTGGAAGTGGCCGCCAGGTGAGTTGAACAGTCCGATTTTCAGTGGGGTCCTGCACAGATGGGACACGGCTTAGGAGGGATCCCGGGCTGTGGGCATTCCTTGGCCCAGTGGCCAGATTTCTGGCACTTGTAGCAAGCTCCTGGGGGAAGAGGTTCTGGAGGAAACCCTGGCAGCTGCGGTTCAGGCGTTTGGAGTTCTTGTGTGCTGGAGAGGTGGCTGGGGTTTGTCTCACAGTGGAGGCAAGGAATTGCAACTCAGAAATACATTGCTGCTTGGCTGCCTCTATTATTGTACACCTTGAAGGTGAGGTTAATTAAGTCCTGTTGTGGGGTTTGAGGGCCGGAATTTAATTTGTGGAGCTTTATTTCATGTCGGGAGCTGATTGGGTAATAAAATGCATATTGAGAATAAGACGGCCTTCTGACCTTTCAGGGTCTAGGGCTGTAAAGCGTCTCAGTGTTGCTGCCAAACAAGCCATGAACTGGGCTGGGTTTTTATATTTGATGAAAAAGAGCCTAAACACTAACTGATTTTGGGAGAGGTCAGATAAAGAAAAAGGAGCATTAACCTTGACTATGCCTTTAGCTCCAGCCACCTTTTTAGGAGGAAATTGCTGGGCAGGTGGGGGGAAGGCTAGTCGAGGAATGAAACTGTAAGCTGGACCAGGTGTGAGGAGGGGAGGTAATAAAAAGATTATAGGGTGGGGGAGCAGAGGCTGAGGAAGAATTGGGACCTGGCTCAGCCTGGTGAGGAGGGGAGACGTCAGATGGGTCTGTAGAAAAGGAAGATTAGAAAGACTCAGCGACGCTTGGGGTTGAGACTGAGGGGACAGGTGGCAGGGAAAGAAGGAGGATCTGGGATGAGTTGCATTGGGAACAGACTAGGGAGGGAACAATGTATAAAAGAATGCCTGGACGTCAGCCACCTCAGACCGTTTGCCCATTTTACGACAAGAATTATTTAGATCTTGTAGCATGGAGAAATTGAAAGTGTCATTTTCTGGCTATTTGGAACCACTGTTGAGTTTATATTGGGGTCAAGCGGCATTGCAGAAGAAGATAAGGCATTTAGGTTTTAGATCAGGTGTGAGTTGAAGAGGTTTTAAGTTCTTGAGAACACAGGCTAAGGGAGAAGAAGGAGGAATGGAGGGTGGAAGGTTGCCCATAGTGAAGGAGGCAAGCCCAGAGAAAAGAGAGAGTAGAGACACGGAGGGAAGAGGTTCGGGGGTTCTTACCTTCCAGGAAAGCGGGAAAGGGGTTGGGGTGCAGAGATAAGAGGTCAGGGTGTGGAAATAGGGGATCAGGGCACAGAGATAAGAGGTCGGGGTGCAGAAATAAGGGATGGGGCACAGAGATAAGAGGGGGTGTGGAAATAAGGGATTGGGGGTTCTTGCCCCCTAGAAAAGCGGGACTTGCCGCTAAGGTTGAAGGAGAAGGGGTTGAGGGGTTCTTGCCTCTGCCCCAGAAAAGTGGAGAAGGGGTAGAGACACGGAGAGAAGGGGTTGGGGTACTTGCCCCTCCCCCAGAAAAGCAGGACTTGCCACTAAGGATGAAGGACCAAGGCAGGCATCCCTGTGTGGTCTGACACCTCTGAAACCTGGGTGAATAATCAGAGAGGCGTCCCTGCAATGATTAAACACCAAGGGAAGGCTGCCTTCCCTAGTCTGTGACCAGCGCCAGAGTTTTGGGTCCACGGATAAAAAGTGTCTCCTTTGTCTCTACCAGAAAATGAAAGGAAATTAAGAGAAGGGAGAGATTGAAGTGTGGCACCAAGATTGAAAGGAGAAAGAGGTTGAGGGATAGTGAGGGAGGTTGGAGAAGAGAGTAAAAAGAGGCCACTTACCCGATTTAAAATTGGTGAGATGTTCCTTGGGCTGGTGGGTCTGAGGACCCGAGGTCGTAGGTGGATCTTTTTCACGGAGCAAAGAGCAGGAGGACAGGGGATTGATCTCCCAAGGGAGGTCCCCCGATCCGAGTCACGGCACCAAATTTCATGCACGTCCGTGTTAAGAGACCACCAAACAGGCTTTGTGTGAGCAATCCATTCGTTTTCTTTCTTTACTGGTGGCAGCCACTGTGATGATTTTGACGAATATCCTGTCTGTGTTTTAAATTATTTTATTTGAGAAGGTAATAGTATGCGACTGGAGCCAGACTGTCTGAATTTGAATCCTAGTTATGTACCTTCTTGGCTATGCAACATGTGACAAATTATTTCACCCCTCTGCAGGTCAGTGTACTTATCCATAAGATGGGCCACAGTGATAGCACCAACCCCATGGTGGTTACTGCAATGATTACATATTTGAGTGAATATACGTAAAGCACTTAGAACAGTACCAGGCACATAGTAAGTGTTCAAGAAATTTCAGTCATTCTAAACATTTGTATGTGTCTATAAACATTGTTTTGTGGGTTTAAAAATGTCTATAAATGGGATTAACATCTTTGAAATTTATATATTTTAAAGTCAGAAACACATGTATGTAGTTTAAAGAATGAAGTAGTTCTAGAAGGCTTGTTATAAAAACTAGCAGTTCCCTGATTCTAGAACCCTCCTTCTCAAAAAAAAAAAAAAAAAAATTTCTCCGAGGAGCCAATTGTTTTCAACACCTGTAGCTGATTATTTGATGTTTCTAAATACTATTCTTAGATGGCTACTTTTTATTTTCCAGTTTTAGTCATTTTCTTTTGATTTCCCACCATTTAAATTATAGTAATATCTGCCCTCACCACACATTTCACACTTCTTGTCCTCTCATCCTCCCAGTTGTTAATAATTTTGGTCAGATCATTATTCAGTATTTGCATTATTGTGTCTATGTAAAAATTATTGACAGTGGAACTATTTAGTATACTATGATGATGTTTCCTTTCTTGTATACCTTTTTGTTAATAATAGTCTTCGTTGTATTTATTTACCTGTTTTTTTTTTTTTATGTATAATCATGAGTTTGAACTCAGCACACCTTTATTCCCAGCATTTTGGGAGGCTGAGGCAGAGGATCCTTGAGCCCAGAGTTCAAGACCAGCCTGAGTAACATAATGAGACCCTGTCTGTACAGAAAAATTAAAAAATTAGCCAGGCTTGGTGGCATGCACTGTAGTCTCAGCCACTCAGGAGGCTGAGATGGGAGGACCACTTGAGCCTGGGAGTTTGAGGCTTCAGTGACCCAAGATCGCAGCACCTGCGCTCCAGCCTGAGTGACAGAGTGAGACCCTGTCTCAAAAAAACAATTTTAAAAACTAGTTTGTTCCTCAGTTCATCCCCAGCAATCCAACTCTCTCTCTCTGTCTTTTTTTTTGAGATGGGTTTTTGCTCTATCGCCCAGGCTGGAGTGCAGTGGCATAATGTCGGCTCACTGTAACCTCTACCTCCCGGGTTTGAGCGCTTCTCCTGCCTCAGTCTCCCAAGTAGCTGGGATTACAGGCATGCGCCACCATGCATTATTTATTTTTATTTCGTAGAGATGGGGTTTCACCATGTTGGTCAGGCTGGTCTCGAGCTCCTGACCTCAAATGATCCATCTGCCTCAGCCTCCCAAAGTGCTGGGATTACAGGCATGAGCTGCTGTGCCTGGCCCCAACTCTCTTGTTAGTATCACCAAACATGTAAAGTATTCTAGCATTTCATTTTCTTGAGAAAATTTCTCGTGGAACATTCTAACCTTTTCCAATTTTGCATTGGTGTACGCCAAGGTCTTGCATAGCCATTTTTTTTGGCGGGGGGGGCGGCTAACATCCTTCACCTTTCTCTTGCACTGAATCTTATATCTGGACTTTTCTCATTTATATCCTATATTGCTGCTGAGAAGTCGGTGCTTTTCTGCTTATTGTTTTGTTTTCCTGATTTTGTTTCCTTCTCCTAAAGCTTTCGTAATTTTCAGTTTTCCTCTGTTGCTCTGGAATTTCACAGACCTGTCTGGGTGTGTGTCTAAATGTTACACTTTTCTTAGGCCTCTCTACTCTGGAAAATCATGTCCTTTTATTCTGAGAAATTTTCTTGAGTGAATTTTTCACTTCTAGAACTACTGTTATTCAGATCTTGGCCCTTCTACAATGTTCTGTTATTCCTTCCTAATTTTTACTTTGGTATTTAGTTTTTAAGAGCCATTTGGAGTTCTCTTGATTTTTTAAGTAGCATTTTGTTTTTGTTTCATGGGTACAAGATCAGCTCATCTCTCTGAGGGTATTCATGATGATTTTTTCTTTGTTTTTCTTTTCCTTGCATAGTCTCTTTTTCCTCCAAGTTGTTTTTCCTGTTTGTTTTGGTTCCCGTTTAGCATTACAAGTTTTCCTCAAATATTTGGTAATTCCTTGCTATCTGCTCTTATTTAACAGTGGGGGACTAAAAAGCTGCTTTCAGAAGGCAAAAATCTCCAGTTAGGAGAAAGCAGAGTCTTCCCTGGGAAATAAAACCAGCCCAAGAGAAGAATGCTGAAAATGGTAACATTGGGGGGTTCCTTTATGGAACTGTTCAGCTAGATCAGCTGACAGAGTTGTATAGATGAGAAATAATTAATGCAAAGTTGCATAAATATTGGCTACTTTAATAGTATTCTCTGTTTTAAGAACTGACCCTGAAACTTTGTAGTTTGCTTGATTATCACAATAGAAGCCTCTCAGTGGGAATGCTTAGTGTTGTGTTATTTTTACAAATGATTTAGAGATTTTTGAATACTTAGATGTAATTCTTTTGTTTTCTCCTACCTTTGCCCTCCTACCCTTATTTTCCTTCCATTAGGCCAGTATATTAGATAGAAGAACTCAGAGGGAATTAAAGAGTTCTTTGCAAGATTTTGCACAGATGGTCCCCTCCTCTACAGAAGCAAGAGTTACCTTCAGAGTGCTTGGAGGTGATGGAGTTGGGCTTTCTTTCACCTTTCCTTGACTTAATGCCAGCTGTTTTCCTGACAGCACCTCTTGTTCCAGAAACAAATGATTGGTCTGTGTAGGACCACTTGGGTCATAAGACATCCTGATTTTCCTACTGAAATTTCTCCTTCTTACTGGAATTCTGGTTGTCTAGAATCTTTTCAAGTTAGTATTTTGATTAACAGATGAAGCACAGCTTCAGGGAAAGAAATTCTGTGCCAGCTAGTCCTTTTCTTCTCCTCCTTGATGAGCTTCAAGCCATGGAAGGTAAAGGAAGGTGAGAGTGGAGGAAAAAGAGGTGGGTAAAATGGAAAATTAATACTTTTCTTGCATTTGTGATATCTTTTATAAGTTGAAAGAAAAGTTATCTAGGCCTTTTTTCTACCACTCATCTGCTGATGATATGGAAGTTATTAGTGACCGTTCCATTCAGGCGTGCATCACAACAATGCTTTTAATATCATATAGCATCATAGATTAATTGCTGGTAAGTTGCTAAGTAAGTATTGAATTTAAAGGGCCAACATTTTTATGAGTTGTAATGGTTTGAAGAGTTAGAGTTCAAAGAGTAAGTTTGGAAAACTTGAGTAGACCAGTTTAGAATCAAGGGTAAATACAAGGGAGTATGGTGGAAGATAATGCTGTATAGGTAGTTTGGGGTCTTATTATGGAGGACAAGTGTAAAGATATTTGTATTTTATCATGTGACAATGTTTTTGAACAGCACCATGACATGAAAATAGAATTTTAGAAATATTAATTTGGCAGTAATATATGAAATGGAAAGTAATGACTTCCTTTCAACGAGATACAGTAACTACCTACCATTTGCCAAGTATGATAGACACTGAAGTTACAAAGCTAAGTAAAACACAGTGTCTGCCCTTGGAAATAACTGTTCAGTAAAAGACATATTAAGAAAATTAAGAATAAAATTGGTTAAATACAATGATAATGGTTTAGTTGAGGTGCTGTGGGAGATAGAAGAGAGGAACTGATATGGTTTGGGTTCGTGTCCCCACCCACATCTCATGTTGAATTGTAATCCCCAGTGTTGGAGGAGGGACCTGGTGGGAGGTGATTGGAACATGGAGGCAGACTTCCCCCTTGCTGTTCTCATGATAGTGAATGAATTCCCACAAGATCTGGTTGTTTAAAAGCATGTAGCACTTCCCGCTTCTCTCTCTCTCTTCCTCTTTCTCTGGCCATGTAAGACATGCCTGCTTCCCCTGCATCTTTGCCATGATTGTAAGTTTCCTGAGGCCTCCCCAGCCATGATGCTTCCTGTACAGCCTGCAGAACTGTGAGTCAGTCAAACCTCTTTTCTTTATAAATTACCCAGTATTGACTGGGTACGGTGGCTCACACGTGTAATCCCAGCACTTTGGGAGGCCAAGGTGGGCAGATCACTTGAGGTCAGGAGTTCGAGACCAGCCTGGCCAACATGGTGAAACCCCATCTCTACTAAAAAATACAACAAAATTAGCCAGGCGTGGTGACACGTGCCTGTAGTCCCAGCTACTCGGGAGACTGAGGCAGGAGAATCACTTGAACCTGGGAGGTGGAGGTTGCAGTGAGCTGAGATCGCGCCACTGCAATCCAGCCTGGGTGACGAGCGAGACTGTGTCTCAAAAATAAATAAATAAGTTACCCAGTATCAGGTAATTATCTTATACCAATGTGAAAATGGACTAATACAGGAACTTGACCCAACCTAGTAATGCATGGAAGGCTTTTTTCCCACCTGTGGATAAGTTATCTTAACAGCATCTCAAAAAATGAAAGAATGCAATAAAAATCAGGAAAGAACACCCCAGGCAGGGGAAACAGAAGAAAGGCATAGAAACAGGCAAACAAGTTTAGGCAACTATGGGTGTTTCTAGTGTACTTTAGAATAAAGCAAAGTAAGGAAGAAAGTAGCATTAGAGGTCAGTAAAGACTTTAGATATTGTTCCTATATTCCAGGTGAGAGATGCTATAGGCCAGGACTGGGGAAGGTATAGTAGGGATGGTGAGAAAGAGATCATTTCTAGGAAATTTAGAGATAGAATCAGTAGGACTCAGTGATTGGATGTTGGGATGAGGATAAAGAAGGGACCTGGAATTGCTCTTAGGTTTCTGCCTGGGTGATCAGATGTTAACTGAGAATGAATGAGAGGGAGGACCCAATCTGTAGTGAATACAGTATTGGACATTTTGGCATCCAGGTGCAGCACACATTTAGATAAATATATCTAAAGCTTGAAGAGGGTTCAGAACTGGAGACTTTAAAGGTTAGCTACCTATAAATGATTGTTCAAACCATGAGCACGAATCAGATCACTTAGGCAGCTTTTGAAGTGAAATGAAAATGGCAGATAGAGAAACAGCAAAGTTTAAGCAGCAGGTAGAGGATGTCTAACAATTGAGACTAATCATACCTTCTCAAAAGTGGGACAGCCAAAACAGTGGGGTCACAGAACTTGAGGAGACGATTTTATGTTCAAAATGGACAACAGTATCAAATGCTCCAGTGCAGGTCAGTAAGATATTATAGGTACTAAAATGCTGCCAGGAGATGTGGCAATTGGGTGATCTTTGTTGCTTTGAGGAAAAAGGGAAGGAGTGAGAACATAACTAGACAGGGACACAGGGTTGAGGAAAGGATTTTGATAAAAGTGAAAAAACTGAGCATGTTCATACACTGAGAGAATGGAGATGGTAGGGGTGGTGAGAATAATGATAGCGACTAACACATAGTGAAAATGTCCAGGCCTCCTTTAAAGGGCTTTGCATCTGTTAACTCCTTTAATTTTGATATCGGCCCTATGAATTAGATACTATTATTATCACCTTTCTGCTAATGAGGAGAGCTAGTCACAGAGAGATTTTTACTTGCTGAAGATGAGACAGCTAGTTAAATAGCATAACCAGGATTTGAACCCTGAGATTCTGACAAAAGAGCCTAGTTATTTACCACTGTCCTATATTGCCTTGATAGAAAGATGGAGATTGAAGATGGGTAAGAGGAGTGATATTAATGGGTCAAGATTCCAAAAGAGACTAGAAGAAGTGTTGGTCTTGAATAAGAGTATTTTATTCCAGAAAATCAGAAACTGAGGGTATAAATAGAGATGGTAAGTTTTGGGGGTACAGTGGGCTGTTGGGAAGTTTAGGAAATTAGTATCTAATAACATCAATTTTTTCCATCAAATATTTATGAATTAACACCTTTTTATTATAAAATATAACGCATACATGGAAAACTGCTTGAAACAAATATATAGGTTAATCATGAATTTATAAGATGTAACCACTACTCAGGTACAGAAAATAACATTGTTAGACAATCCAAAAGTGCTGCCTGTGCTCTACTCCAGTTGAAATCTTTTTTCCTCCAAATGTAACCACCATCCTAACGTTTATGGTAATGACTTTTTTGCTTTTCTTATAGTTTTATCACCTGTGTGCATTTTTAAATACCACATTTAAGTTTTTTTCTCCTTTGTCATTTAAATCTCTTAATCTACAAATTCCTCCTCAATCTCTCCTTTTTCTTTGCCATAATTTGTTGAAGAAACCAGGTTTTGACCTATTGAATTTCCTGCAGTCTGGATTTTGCCAATTGAATCCCTATGGTGAGGCTATGTTCATTTATCTTTTGTATTTCTCATAAATTGGTACTTGGATCTAGAGCTGTGCCATTCAATATGGTAGCTATTGAGCACTCGAAATGTGGCTAGTACAAATTGAGATGTGCTGTGTCAAAATGCACACTAATTTTGAAGATTCATTACAAAAAATAATATGAAATATCTCATTAATAGTTTTTTTTTTCCCCCTAGGAGACAGTCTTGCTTTGTCACCCAGACTGGAGTGTAGCTATACAGTCATATCTCACTGTAACCTCCAACTTCTGGGCTCAAATGATTTTCCTGCCTCAGCCTCCCGAGTAGCTAGGACTAAAGGCACATGCCACCAATGCCCAGCTAATTTTTTTATTTTTCACAGAGGTGGGGTCTTACTGTATTGCCCAAGCTGGTCTTGAACTTCTGGCCTCAATCCCAAAGTGCTTGAGCCCCAAAAGATTATAGGCATGAACCACTGCATCCTGCCCTTAATAGTTTCTTTACTGATTGCATTGAAATAATATTTTGGATATATTGGGTTACATTTATTAAAAATAATTTCCACCTTGTTATTTTTACTATTGATAATGCAGCTACTAGAAGATTTAAATATATGTGTGGCTGGCATTGTATTTCTATTGGACAGCACTGATCTAGAGACTTAACTCTGGTTTTATTTATTATTGGTTTTTGCAAGACTACTTCATAAGTGGTTGTGTGTTCTCATTAGGAGGCACATAGAGTCTGGTTATCCTCCTTATTGTGATGTCATCAGTGACTGATATTTGATGCCTAAATTCATTAGAGCCTGCAGAATGGTGAGTTCTAACGTAATCTTATTCCTTATTCATTTATTAGTGGAAAATGCTATAAAGAGAAATATTTCTTTGTCTGTTATCTGTCTATCCAACAGTGCAAGTCACATAGGAAAGGTAGGATTAATGATAGATTCTTTGCCTTTAGTAACTAGTTTTCAATGAATTTAATGAATTATTTCCTTACCAATCCAAAGGTGATGAGTTAATTTGGTATTATTGCAAATTCATAGATTTAAATATATTTGATGTATTACAATGCATTGCTATTATGATGCTTATTACTGCTAAAATGGTCCCATTTTTGTCCTGTCAGAGTCTTTTCAAATTGCCCCCTGAGTCCTATTGACACAACTCTAGCAATCTTTGTAAGTTTGTAATCTCTGTTTCATCTGTAGTGATATCCCCTCTTTTGTTCCTGATATTGGCAATTTGTATCTTTTCTCTTTTTGTTTTTTTCTTGATCGGTTTCTTTTTATTTATCTTTTCAAAAAAACTAGTGTTTGATTTCATGGATTTTTTTGTTATTGTTTCTTTCATTTTCTGATTTCTACACTTCTTGCTTTGTGCTTAGATTCTTAAGTTGAAAGATTAGATTATTGGTTTGAGAACTTTCTTTTCTAATATAAACATTTAATGTTGAAAATTTCTAAGCACTGCTTTAGCTGTATTCCATACATTTTGACATGTTGTGTTTTTCTTTCCTTTTTTTTTTTTTTTTTTTTGAAACAGAGTCTTGCTCTGTCACCCAGGCTGGAGTGCAGTGGTGTGATCTCTGCTCACTACAAGCTCCACCTCCCGGGTTCACACCATTCTCTTGCCTCAGCCTCCCGAGTAGCTGGGACTACAGGTGCCCGCCACCACACCCGGCTAATTTTTTGTATTTTTAGTAGAGATGGGGTTTCACCGTGTTATCCAGGATGGTCTCGATCTCCTGACCTTGTGATCTGCCTGCCTTGGCCTCCCAAAGTGCTGAGATTACAGGCGTGAGCCACTGCGCCCAGCCTGACATGTTGTATTTTCATTTTCATTCAGTTCGGAATATTTTCTACTTTCCCTTGAGATTTATTCTTTGACCCCTGAATAATTTAAATGTATATTGTTTAATTTTAAAATATTTGGGATTTCTCAGATTTTGTGTTAACACTTTCTCATTTAATTATGTGATAGTCAAAGAATATACTATGTATTATTTTAATTCATTTAAATTTATTCTGGTTTGTTTTGTTACCCAGAATGCAATCTATCTTGGTGAATGTTTTACATGCACCTGAAAAAAAACTGTGTATTCTGTTGTCATTGAGTGGAGTGTTCTATTAGTAGCAGTTATATCACATTGATTGCTCATGTTGTTCAAGTCTTCCATATCCTTGCTGATTTTCTGTCTACTTATACCAGTTACTGAGAGAGGAGTGTTGACATCTCCAAGTATAATTGTGGATTTGTCTGTTTCTGTTTTCAGTTCTATCAGTTTTTGCTTCATATATCTTGAAGCTCTATTGTTAGTTGTATCACATTTTGGATTGTTATGAGTTCTTGGTGAATTGAATATTTTATTAGCATGTAATATTCTTCTTTATCCCTGGTAATTGTCCTTGTTCAGATTCTACTTTGTTACTAACATAGCTACTTCATTCTTTTTTAAACAATAAATATTTGGATGATATAGCTTTTCCCATCATTTTACTTTTTTCCCCTCTAGACTTTCATCTTTCCATATATGTGTCAAAAGTCAAAATTACAACAAATTTAGTGCAAATACTTAATTTGCTTTTATTGGCAATTCTAGGATGGGGCGACATCTTATTCCATAAAACAGAATGGATATTCTGATGAGTTGCACAGAGGAGGCTGGCTTTACAAGCAGAAAAGGGCTGCAGAAAGCAGAAATGGAACAAAAGGGAATTATTAGCATCAGTTAGTTCAGGTTACTTTCTTACACGGTTAAAACAGAGGGGGACTTCCTTATGCTAGTTCAGACAAGCCGAGTCCCCTTCTGGTTAGTTGCTGTGAATCTCCTGTTTCATTTTGTTTTAATTGGCTCATTTCAAAGTTCACTGTGATTACCTTGCACTTAATATGAATGACTCCATTCTGGTTTGGTCTGATCTTAGGAAGGAGCTCAGTCCAAAACAATAGCCTCCCACAAAATTCATTTAGCATATTTAATTTCTGATATGGTTTGGATTTGTGTCCCCACCCAAATCTCATGTTGAATTGTAATCCCCAGTGTTGGAGGAGGGACCTGATAGGAGGTGATTGGATCATGGGGACAGACATCCCCCTCATTGTTCTTGTGATAGTGAGTTCTCACAATATTTGGTTGTTTAAAAGTGTGTAGCACCTCCCCTTGCTTTATCTTCCTCCTGCTCCTGCCATGTAAGACATGCCTGCTTCCCCTTCCGCCATGATTGTAAGTTTCCTGAGGCCTCCCCAGCCATGCTTGCAGAACCATGAGCCAATTAAGCCTCTTTTCTTTATAAATTACCCAGTCTCAGGTATTTCTTTATAGCAGTGTGAGAATGAACTAATACAATTTCCTTCTTCAGCAAGGAGAATTATGTCTCTTATTATCCTTCATATATATTTTGGAATTTTTTAATTCCCCAAATACATATGAAGTAGCTAAATAAGAATTAACCCATATCACCAAAACAAACAAAAAACACCCCCTACTAACTAGAGTTCAAAATTTGATTGTAGTGTTTTTTGTCTTTAGGCTGAGGACATATAGTGTAAATATTGTTTTCAAAAGTTAGTTGGCTTAATCTCCCTTTCCAACACCATTTACTCTGATTATGTTATTCTTTGAAACAAAATTTAGTTAGTTTCTTTTGGTTTTAGTTCATGTTAGGTTTTAAGGTTCCTCCTATCTTTGTTGATTTTTTTTTGTAGTATGTAAAATATTAACATAGTCACAAAAGTCATAACTATGCCAACAAGTTAGATCCAGAGAAGTGTCAGTGCCCCAACCCCTCTACCATGTACCAATCTCATTAGTTTATCTACCTGGTGTTTCTTTTGCCAAAATAAGTGTTGTACATGTGTATTTTATTTCCCCTCTTTGTTTATACAAAAGGGAACGATTATATAGATACTCCTTTGCATAGTTTCAAAAAAACTTAATAGACCTTTTTTTTTAAAGCAGTTTTAGATTTACAGAAAAATTGAACATAACATACTGAAAGTTCCCTTACATCTCGTCTCTCACTCCACCCCCTGCCCTATTTCCCCTATTATTAACATCTTGCATTAGTGTGATGCATTTGTTACAATTGATAAGCAAATATTCATACATCATTATTAACTAAGGCCCATAGTTTGCATTAGGGCTCACTTTGTGTTTTACATTCTATGGGCTTTGACAAATGTTTAATACCATGTATCCATTATTGCAGTATCATTCAGAATAGTTTTGCTGCCCTAAAAATCCCTTATGTTCCACTTACTCATTCCTCCCTTCCTGCCTCTGACAACCACTAATATTTTTACTGTCATCATAGTTTTGTCTTTCTAGGATGTTATATAGTTAGAATCATAGAGTATGTAGCCTTTTCAGATTTGTTCATTCACTTAGCAATATGCATTTAAGGCTCCTTCATGTCTTTTTGTGGCTTGATAGCTCATTTCTTTTTAGCACTGAGTAATATTCCATTGTATGGATATGCCAGAGTCTGTTATCCATTCACGTGTTGAGGCATATCTTGGTTGCTTCCAAGTTTTGTCAATTATGAATAAAGCTGCTACACATATTCATGTGCAGGTTTTTTTTTTGTGGGCATGTTTTCAACTCATTGGATATATATATATAAAATCATCATGATTGCTGGATTATTTGGAAAGGGTACGCTTAGTTTCATAAGAAGAGCCAAACTGTCTTCCAAAGTTGCTGTGTCATTTTGCATTCCCACCAACAGTGTTCTTGTTTGTCCGACAGTTTGTCATTTGTCCGACAGTTTGTCAGCAGTTAGTGCTATGTGTGGTTTGGATTTTGGCCATTCTAATAGGTGTGAAGTGGTGTTTTGTTGTTTTAATTTGTAATTCCCTAATGACATATGATGTTGAGCATTTTGTCATATGCTTACTTGCTGTCTGTAGATGGTAAGGTGTCTGGTTAGATCTTTTGCCTATTTTTAAATTGTGACGTTTGTTGAGTTTTTAGAGTTCTTCGTTTTGGATACCAGTCTTTTTATCATGTATGTATTTTGCAGATATTTTCTCCCAGTCTGGGGCTTGTCTTTTCATTCTCTTTGCAGTCTTCATCATTTTACTTTTTAACTTATCTATATTATTATATTTCAAGTAGATTGCTTTTAGAAAGAAACTTTGATCTTCTTTGTTTTTTTAAAAATCTAATCTAACGATGTTTTTTTAATTGGTGTTTAGATAATTTACATTTAATGTATTTTTAAAAGTTTTTGGTAAAATACACATAGCATAAAATTTGCCCTCTTAACCATTTTTAAATGTATAGTTCAGTGGCATTAAGGACATTCACATTGTTGTGCAGCCATCAGCGGCATCCATCTCCAGAGCACTTTTCATCTTGCAAAACTGAAGCTTTGTACTCATTACACAAAAAGTCCCCATTTGACCGCCTTCATATAAGTGGACTCAGGTAGTATTTTTCCTTTTGTGTCCGGCTTATTTAATTTAGCATAGTGTCTTTAGGTTTCATCTATGTTGTAGCACATGTCAGAATTTCCTTCCTTTTTAAGGTTGAATAATATTTCATTTTATGTATAGTTGACCCTTGAACAACATGGGTTTGAATCATGCAGTTCCACTTATTTGGAGTTTCTTTCACCACTGCCACCCCTGAGACAGCAAGACCAACCCCTTCCTCCTGCCTCTCTCCCTCAGCCTGCTCAACATGAAGATGACAAGGATGATACTTCCAGCTAATGAAAAGTAAATACATTTTCTCTTCATTATTATTTTCTTAATAGTACTTTCTTTTCTCTAGCTTACTTTATTGTAAGAATACAGTATATTCACGTTAACACACAAAATGTATTAATCAACTGTTTGTGTATCAGTAAGGCTGTTAGTCAACAGCAGGCTATTAGTAGTTAAGTTTTTGGGGAGTCAGAAGTTACACATAGATTTTTGACTACACATGAGTCAGCACCCTTAAACCTCATGTTGTGGAAGGGTCAGCTGTATATAACAAATTTTGTTTATCCACTCATCCTTTGATGGACACTCGGGTTGCTTCCAGTTTTTGGCTGTTGCAAATAATGCTATGAACATGAGTATACAAATATAACATGAGTGTGCATGAGTGTGAAGTACCCGCTTTCATTTCTTTTGTGTGTATATCCCAGAAGTGGAATTCCATTTGTATGGATCATATAGTAATTCCATTTTTAGTTTTTTTGGGTGTGTGTGTGTAGTGTCACTCCCATTTTATTTTTTTAAGGAAATTGTCATACTGTTTTCCATAGCAGCTGTATCATTTTACTTTCCCACCAACAGTGCACAGGGTTCTAATTTCTCCATAATCTCACTGATACTTATTTTCTGGGGTTTTGTTTGTGTGTGTGTTTCATATAGCAGCCATCCTAATGGTTGTTAGGTGGTTTACATTTTTACATTTAATGTAATTATTTATATGTTTGGATTTAACTCTACCATTGTATTGTAGGTTTTCTGTTTGTCTCTTCTGTTTCTTATTCTTCTGGATTCTTTCGGATTATTTAAAGTTTTAGTATTTCCTTTTATTTCTTTATTAGCTTCTTGGCTATATTTCTTCATACAGCTTTTAGGGGTTTCTCTGGGGCTTACAATATACATACCTAACTTTTCACAATGTACCTAAAGTTAATATTTTTCTACCTTAAGTAATATATGGAAATCTTCCAGCCATATGTTATAATTGACATATGAATTACATTTACATACATTGAAAACTCTACTAGACAAGGTTATAGTTTTTGCTTCCAATAGCCACAAATATTTTTAAGAACTTAAAGGGTAAGACATAATATGTTATATTTACACAGATATTTATTGTTTGTGTCGCTTTTCCTTTGTTGCTGAAGTCCAGGTTTTATTTTCCTTCCACCTAAAGAATTTCCTTTAGCATTTCTTTTGGAGAAGGTCTAGTAGTGACAAATTCTTAGTTTTCCTTCATTTGAGAATTTCTTTATTTTGCCTTTATTTCTGAAGAATATGTTCACTGGATCTAGAATTATGGGTTGACAGTTCTGCCCTTTCAGCTCTTTAAATTGTTATTTCATGGCCTTCTAGCCTCCATGGTTTCTAATGAGAAATTCACAGTCATTTGAATTATGATTTATATATAATGCATTGTTTTTCTCTGGCTGCTGTTAAAGATTTTTTTTTTCTGTCTTGATACTCAGCCACTTGGTTATGATGTATCTAGGCATAGATTTATTTGAGTTTAACCTGTTTTGGATTTGCTGATCTTTGTATATCTGTAAGTTAATATATTCTACCAAGTTTGGGAAGTTTTCAGTAATAATTTCTTTAAATCGCCTGTCTGCACCAATATCTTTCTCCTTTCCTGTTGTGATTTCAGTGACATGAATGTTAGACCTTACAGTATTGTCTTGCAGGTCTCTGAGGCTCTTTTCAATTTAAAAAAATAGATACCTTTCTCTGTTATTCAGAATAGAGAATTTTCTTTTTACTTTTATTTTTTGTTTTTTTAAATTGACAATAATTGTACATAATCATTGGGTACATAGGGATGTTTCAACACATACAATATATGGTGATCAGATCAGGGTAATTAATATATTCATCATATCAAACATTTATCTTTTTTTTGGGAACATTCAATATTCTTCTAGCTATTTGAAACTATATATTATTGTTAGCTATAGTCATTCTGAACTGGTATAGAACACTAGAACCTATTCCTCCTATCTAGCTGTGATTTTGAATCCTTAACAAATCTCTCCCTATTCCTCCCTTCCCTCTACCCTTCCCCATCTCTAATATCTGCTATTCTACTTTTCGTTTTCATGAGATAAACTTTAACTTCCACAGATACAAGAGAATATGTGGTGTTTAACTTTCTGTTCCAGGCTTCACTTAACATAATGTCCTCAAATTCCATCCACGTTGCTGCAAATGGCAGGATTTCATTCTTTATTATGGCTGAATAGTATTCCATGGTGTATATACCACATTTTCTTTATTTGTTCCTCTGTTGTTGGACACTTGGGTTGTTTCTGTATCTGATTCTGTATCTTGGTTATTGTGAATAGTGCTGCAACAAATATGGGAGTGCAGATGTCTTTCCAATATAATGATTTCCTTTCCTTTGGGTAAATTCCCAGTAGTGGGACTCCTGGATCATATGGTAGTTCATTTTCAGTTTTGTGAGGACCCTCCATACTATTCTCCATAGTGACTGTACTAGTTTGCATTCCCACCAATGATGTATAAGAATTCCCTTTTCTCTACATCCTCATTGTGGTTTTGATTTGTATTTTCCTGAGGATTAGGGATGTTGAGCATTTTTTCATATATTTGTTGGCCATTTGTATGTGTTCTTTTGAAAAACATCTGTTCAGATTCCCTCCCTCCCTCCCTCCCTTCCTCCATTTCCTCCCTTCCTTCCCTCCCTCCCTCTCTTTCTCCTTCCCTCCTTCCTCCTTTCTTTCCTCCTCTCCCCTCCTCTCCCTGCCTCCCCTCACCTCTCCTCTCCCTGCCCCTCCCCTCCCCTTCCTTTCCTTTCTTTTCTTCTCTTTCATTTGTTGTTGTTGTTGTTTTTTGGTTGAGACAGGATCTCACTCTGTCACCCAGGCTGGAATGCAGTGGTGCAATCATAGCTCACCACAGTCTCGACTTCCTGGCCTCAGGTGATTGTCCCACCTCAGCCCTGTGGGTAGCTGGGACTATAGGCACATGCCACCATGTTTGGCTAATTTTTTGTACTTTTCGTAGAGATGGGGTTTTGCCATGTTGCCCAGGCTTGTCTCAAACTCCTGGGCTCAAGTGATCCTCCCACCTTGGCCTCCCAAAGTGATGAGATTACAGATGTGAGCCACTGTACCTGGCTATTTGCCCATTTTTAAATCAGATGGTTTGTTTTTTTTCCTGTTAAGATGTTTCCAGTTCCTTGTATATTCTAGATATTAATCCCCTGTCAGATGAGTAGTTTGTAAAGCCTGTAAGCTTTCTTCTAAGAAATCTGTTGTTAGTCTAATGGAGATACCCTTATATGTGACTTGACAGTTTTCTCTTGCCTCTTTTAAAAATTTTTTCTTCTTTTTTAACTTTTGTCAATTTTATTATAATGTGTCTTGGAGAGGACCTGTTTAGGTTGAATCTGTTTGAGGTTCTTTGAGCTTCCTGGGCCTAGATGTCCATCTTTCTCCCAAGACTTGGGAAGTTTTCTGCTATTATTTCATTAGATACATTTTACTCAACTTTTTCCTTTTCATCTCCTGAAATGCCCATAATATGAATATTTGTTTGCTTAATGGTGTCCTATAAATCTTCTTCATTCTTTTTTGTTCTTTATTATTTATTTTGTCTGTGTTATTTCAAAAGACCTGTCTTCGAGTTCAAAAATTCTGCTTGGTCTAGTTTGTTGTTAAAGCTCTCAGTTGTATTTTTTCATTCACTGAAATCTTCAGCTCTAGGATTTCTGTTTGGTTCTTTGTGTTAACTACCTCTTTATTAAACTTCTCATTCAAATAATGAATTGTTTTTCTGATTTTGTTATCTATCTTTATTTTCTTGTATCTCACTGAGTTTCCTTAAGATTATTTTGAATTCTTTTTCTGGCATTTCATATATATATATATTTCCTTATAATTGGGATCTGTTCCTATAGAATTATTGTTTTCTTTGGAGGTTACATGTTTTCTTTGGAGGTTACATGTTTCCTTGCATTTTCATGGTTGATGTGTCCTTATGCTGATTTCTGTGGATCTGGTAGACAAGTTGCCTCTTCCAATTTTATGGAGTAGGTTTCATAGGGAAAGATTTATTCATATGAATGAGTCGTATCAGTTTGGTGGGGGTCATTGGCCTTGGTTCTAGGTGGACACAGTAGTGTAGTCCTCATATAGTTTCTTCAGCTGCAATCCACACTAGTGGTGTTTGCAAATTTCTCAGTGGCCTAGGCTGAGAATTTGTGGCAATAGTGGCCCAGCCTTGCCAGGGATGGGCTCACCAGCCTGTTTCTCAGATTGAGGGTGTGTGTGTGTGCACATGGTGGGTCAGCCAGCTTGGGTTCAGGCTCCCTGTGGTTGGTCACTTGGCTGGCCTGGGGGCAGGCCCACAAGGCTGTTTTTCAGGCTTGGGACACAGCTGCATGACTACTCAGTTGGCCTGGAGACATGTCTGCTGAGCATGGCCCATGGGACTATTTCTCTGGCTTAGCATGTGGGCATATAGCTGCTTGGTTGGCCTGGAGTGTGTCTTCTGGGTGGTGGCCCAGAGGGCTGCTTCTCAGGTCTAGGATATGGTAGGATATTGTTGCACAGCTGCTGACCTGGGGTCAGCACACACAGGCTGACCTGGGGGTATGTCTGCCTGGGGCAGCTCATGGGGCTGTTTCTTAGGCCTGGGATGTAGGCACACAGCTGTTCAGCTGGCCTGGGGATGTGTCTGCAGGGGGTGACCCATTGGGCTGTTTCTTATGCCACGGACATTGGTGCACAGCTACTTGGCTGGCCTTGGGGCTTAACCTCCAGGGGCAGCCTATGGAGCTGTTTTTCAGTCCCCGGTATGGGCACATAGCTGATCAGCTGGCCTGGGGCCATTTCTGCCAGGGGCAGTCCGTGGATTTGCTTGTCATGCTCTGATTGTGGGCATAGGGCCATTAAGCAGGTCAGGGACTTGTCTGCATGGGGTGGGGTACCTCAGGGCTATTATGTTGGCCCTGGGTGCAGGCGTTTAGCTGCTCTGCTGGCCTGGAAATGTGTCAGTTGCTTGGAGGCTTGAGGGGTAGGGCACGTAGCAGTTTGGCTGGCTCAAGAGCATGTTCATCCTGGGAAGGACTCCCACACTGTTCCTCTGGCTGGAAGTGAAGATGGTGGGAGTCAGTCTCCTATTGTGCAGGACCAGTGTTAGAGCTGATGCTGGGGCTTTATGCTGCTGGGATGTGGTGGAATGAAGATGGAGCCCTGGTGCTGGAGAGGTGCAGTGGCTACTGGCCTGCAGAGGAGGGTGCACTTCAGAGGTGGCTCTGGTCTCAAGATGGTAGAGTGCTGCAGTAGCTTGGCTCACAGTGGGTGGGGGTGGGGGTATGGAGGGCACACTTTGTGTTCCTAATCTGGGGCAATGCTACTGGATGAATTCCAGGCAGCTCTCCAAACTGGGAGACTGTGGGATTCTCTTTTTGTAAGGACTGCAGGCATCAGCAGTGGCAGTGGGGTTGATGGGGATCTTCTGCTTACCTTTTCCCTGTGATGGGAAGTCCCTCCTGACTCCAGGCAGATCTGATTTGGGCAGGGGAGACAGGGCTGCAGACACTGGGTGCCTCCACACTGCCCTCTTAACTTTTTTTTTTTTTTTTTTGAGACGGAGTCTCGCTCTGTCACCCAGGCTGGAGTGCAGTGGTGCAATCTCTTGTAGAGATCTTGCAACTTCTGTCTCCCGGGTTCAAGTGATTCTCCTGCTTCAGCCTCCTGAGTAGCTGGGATTACAGGCATATGCCATCATGTCCAGCTAATTTTTGTACTTTTAATAGAGATGGGGTTTTACTATGTTGGCCAGGCTGGTCTCAAAGTCCTGACCTCCACTGATCCACTCGCCTCAGCCTCCCAAAGTGCTGGGATTACAGGTGTGGGCTACCACGCCTGGCCTGCCCTCCTGGACTTCAGATCACCATAGGTAGGTCTACACTCCTCTGCTGTACTCCAGCACTCTCCCTTTGACACTCCAGTCAATTCTTAGCTGTTTATTTGTTGTTTTTGCCCTTTGTTGTGGGAAGAATGAATGCCAGGTATCTCTAGTCAGTCATCTTGCTCCTGAGCTCAGAGGTTTTTTTGCTGCTAGGTCACTGCCTCCTTTCTGGCTTTTAGTGGCACCTTAAGCCCAGGTTTACCTCAGCCCTAGTAAATGATTGGAGAGCTGCCCTTTCAAATGAGGGAGGTCCCAAAGGGGATATCCAGGACATGTGGGAAGGTTGGCTAAGGACTCGGGCCCAGGGGACGTGTGGGACGAACCTCCTACAGCATGGTGCTGCTTAACAGACATTTGCTTTGGTGTCTCATTTGGCAGAGTTACAGAGCGGTTTCCAGGGTTGGGGATGTCCTGCCTTCCCACTTTGTCTCTGCCAGTCCTCAGGGATATTTCTCCTTTTAGGTACTTGTGATGCTTTCTGTGGGTTAAGATAAGGACAGGACTCCTGCCAGGAACCCAAGATGGTGGGGAAGCTGGTTGTCCACCTTAATCTCACTTTTCCTGGTGTAGAAACAGTGAGTTGGGGGGAAGTTTTCCATGTGCTTGGTGCCAGGCAGAATGGGGGAAAGGGTGTCATGGATGTGGAAGTCCTATTCTCTTACCATCTGCTTGGAGTTTTTTCACTTCTCTGCAATCCTGAGAACTGTCTCATTTTCATATATGAGTTCTGGGATATTTCTGGTGATGGTCTTGGCACTGTATATTTGTTTTTGGTTTTCTGGATGGAGTGGGGGAAGTGAAACAAGCTTGCTTCTATGCTGCCATTTTGGAGCTGAGAATTTCTTTTAAAGTTTTTAATTATTTCAGCATCTGAGCAGTCTTGTGGTTGGCTTTCTTGATTGCTTTTCCTCCTTAGGGTTGTTTAATGTATTCCTAGTTCCTTGTATGTCAAGTCATTTTGGATTGTGTCCTGAACATTTTGAATATTCTTTATGCTGTTCTGGGCCTTGTTACAGTCTTGGGGAGAAAGCTAACCTTTTTTGTTTTAGCAGACAGTCAACTCGGCTAGGTTCAGACCAAAAGTCCTGGCCTAGTTCCTGTGGGCTGTGTTTCCATTGTCAGTTTAGTTTCCAAAGCTCTGTAGTGCCTTTATATTCAATCTCTGTGTTAGGCTGAATAATGGCTCCCCAAAGATGTCCATGGCCGAATCCCCAGAACCTGTGAATATGTTGTCTTATGTGGTAAACGGGACTTTGCAGATGTGATAAAGGATCTTAAGATGGGAGATTATTGTGGATCAGTGTGTGGGCCCAATGTAATCATAAGGATCCTCATGGGAGAGAGACAGGAGAATCAGGAAAAGGAACTGTGATGGCCAAAGCAGAGGCTGGCGTGATGTGATCTGAAGATGGAAGAAGGGGCCAGGAGCCATGAAGTACACGCGGCCTCTGGAAGTTAGAAAAGGCAAGGAAGTGGATTCTTCCCTAGAGCCTCCAGAACGCAGGTCTGCCAACACCTTGGTTTTAGCTCCTAAGACCCGTTTTAGACTTCTGACCTTCCAGATCATAAGATAATAAATTTGTTGTCTTAAAGCCACTAAGTCTGCAGTGATTTTTTATAACAATCCTAGGACACTAATATAATTCTCCATGTGCACCACGCAGGGGCAAGTCTAAGAACCTGGTGGTGGCCTACATCATAGTTCAGATCTCACAGCCTTTTCCCTCTTGGTCCTGGTCAGTTCTACACATGGGCAGCTCAGGATTTTGTGCAATAATTGAAAGGACCTCTTTCTCCATCTCCTTACTCTCTGTGATCTTCCCCCGACTCTCAGGCTCCTAAGAGACCCCTTTCCTGGTGGTTTGGCCAGAGAGACAAGAACCCTTACGGGTACTTCTGCTATCATGGCCACTGTTGCCGTGAGGAGGCTGATGCTTTCCTAGGGCTCACTTGGGTCTGGGTCTGGAGAGTGTAATGAGAGAGGGTTTTTCTTCTGGGGTTCTGGCTGCCCTAGAGAATAAACTAGGAGATAAGGAGTAAAAGGCAAACCCACCATGTGGGTAATTCTTTGACTTCCTTTTCCTACCCAGTTTACTGGCTTTTTAAAAAAAATTTTCTCGGAGCCCATTAATAATTGTTTTCTGTCTCCTGTTCAAGATTTTTAGCTGTAATCAATGGGAAAGATGCAGTAGAATGTACCTACACCATCCTAACCAGAGCCAGAAGTTTCTTCATTTCTTTGTTACTTAAAAAAAATTCCTGCCCTTCTTTTTCCCCTTCTGTTTGTCTTAAGGCATTATTCATTTTTTATTCACTGTTATGTCCTTTCTAGTTTAGCCTGCATTTCTAAAATAATTTTTTGCTAATTCTCCCTGAGTTATTTTACTTCATTTGTGAGTTTTTCCAATTTTGGGGTTATATGGTTCTTTCATTTCCTATATTATTGTCACATGCCCTTTTGCTTGTGTTGAAGATATTAGGTTGTCATTTTCTTTTGTAGCCATGTCTTTCTGCAGTGCTTTTATTGCCTATGGGGTAGCCTTCTCCTTTTGAAGTCTTTTCTTATATTTATATAGTATTTCCTCTCAATCATTTTGTTATTTTTACATGGAATTATGTTTCTTGAACTTTTAGAAGGAAGCCTGGATTTCATGGCTCTGGAGCTCTCTCTTCTGTTATTTTTGTGAAGTGTTGAAATAAATGGCTGCTGACTTTCTGAAATCTCACTTTGCTCCCCTCACCTCCTTCTATTTGGACCTCTTTTTTCTTTGTTTCTTTTGTCCCTGCGTTGTTCAATTCGATTCTCTCCCTGATACTTTTTCCTTAATCTGGGCTCTGTCCTGGAAGAAGGCTTGGGCTGGTTAGTTTTGAGGATTCACAAGGCTCATCCTTGCCATGGAACCCTTGCACTACCCCGAGAGCTGGGGCACAAAGCTCCTCCCACTGCCCGCTGCTGTCCTCAGCGTGGCCCCTGTGCATTCCCGTGAGTCTCTGTTGGGTTCTCAGTTCCATTCCATGCCAATTACTTTTTTCTACTTTCTTCCTCACACAGGTGCACCACAGAGTCTCATAGGTATTAATGGCGTGTTCCTACTCACTTGGCATTTGGAGTTCCAGGGAGTCTTTACTATTTAATTTTATTTTCGATGTTGTCCAGGAATCTTTAGACTTTTCATCCTGGTTTCTCTGTTTTTAGTGGGCAATTCTGGATGATTAAAAGCACTGCGTGGCCACTGCCTCCATCCTCCTAAGTTATTTTGGTGAAAAGGCGTGTTCTTCTGCCAAGCACAGGTTCTAGGTAGGAAACTCACAGGAGAGAGGTGAAGATTTAGCACAGTCACTGATGGAAATAGGAAAGAGAGCTGTCTGAGAGTAAGGTGAGGGCACAGTTGGAGGTGGGGTCCACGTATTCACAGTGGCACCAACACCAGTCTGTGTGAATGTGGGCTTTTTCCCCTGCTTGCAGCTGTCACCCCAAATAAAACATCAGAGGAGGCTGATAGTTGAATTAAGTTAGGATTGCAGTTTTGTCTTGTTTATCCAACAGAAAGATGACAATGTTAGGGAAGTCAGATAATTTGGGGGAGAAGAATTCCATTCTTGGGAAGTGAAACCAGGGTGGGGCTGCTAAATTGGGAGGCAATGGAAAGGATCAAGAAACTGAATGTCTCTAATGAAACTAAAGAGCAAATGTAGTAGTAGACCAAGTGAATGTACTGGATGGAGGCCTGCCAGAGATTTCATGGGTAGAGCAGATCCAGGTAACAACAACAACAATGAAACGTCCCACGTTAGGTGCAGGCTAATATACCTGATCTCTATAAATTATTAGATGCCCTGGAATTTCCAATTTCTCAACAAATGGTAAATCAGTAAACCTTGCTGTATATTATCACAGCAGTTTAAGAGCCACAAAGATCACAGGCTCAAGAAACTTTGCAAGTATTCCTAAAAATACATAAATAGCTCTAGTCATGTGTCTATAATATGGTATCTACATAGAGCACAGAGCTTTTCTAACATTTTCACTGTGGCAACAAAGCAAAGTTAATTTTGATATGAGATAATAGTCTTTCTAAACATTGTGTATGGTTACTCTTATAGCTGAATATTTCTTGAGAAAGTGTTGGAAATTAATTACAAATTTCTATTTTAGCATTTTAATGAGTGCAAAGTATTTTAACAAGACTTTGCAAACAGAACATCCCTTTACAAAGAAATGTGACAATCCACAGTAACATTAGACTTAGTACGTTACTGAAATAAAGGCTATTTGTGGTGGGGAGTCTCAACTTATGTCACATATTTAATGGAAACATCAGTAAGCTGTCAGCTCTGTAGTTTATCATACTTTAATAAAGAAATTTAACAGATTATGTTTAAAATAGAGCAAAGAAAGGAGTAATTGCCTATCACACTGTAAAAAATCAGTTACAAATCTTTGGAATGTTTCTTTACACTAATTTCCACATTGTTTGAGCTTCAGTATTTAACCACAGAAACAGAAAAGCAACCCTATGTTCTCAAGATTTTATGGCTAGAATTGGATGCAACTTTGGCTGTCTATTAATACCAATGTTAATCTAAATAAAAATATTAAAAAATCTTTTTATGCTTTAATATTTTTTTTTTTTTTTTTTTTGAGATGGAGTCTTGCTCTGTCACCCAGGCTGGAGTACAGTTGTGCCATCTCTGCTCACCGCAAGCTCCACCTCCCAGGTTCACACCATTCTCCTGCCTCAGCCTCCCAAGTAGCTGGGACTACAGGCGCCTGCCATCACGCCCGGTCAATTTTTTTGTATTTTTAGTAGAGACAGGATTTCACCATGTTGGCCAGGATGGTCTTGATCTCCTGACCTTGTGATCCACCCGCCTGGCCTCCCAAAGTGTTGGGATTACAAGCATGAGCCACTGCGCCTGGCCTTTAATATGATATTTTAATGACAATACTAGAATTAATGTGAAAGTTTTCAATTTTTAAATATAGGTGGGACAAATGACTGATTATTCTTTGCTGCAGGTGACTTAAAAAGATTGTCATGTTGTTCAAAATTAACGAAGTATAAAATGTCTAGGAGCCTTTTCCAGAAGTTGTCAGGTCACACTTTTGCAGCTGTCATTGGATATGTGGGTTGGTTGTTTTAGTTTATATGTAGAGTAGTTATTGTAGGTGTGTTTATTGGATTTTTTTCAATTAAAAATATTACAATATGAGTAGAGAGAGACTGAAGTCTTCTGGACAGGTGATTCCTATGAAACATTTTGCTGCATTCAGGAAAGGATTTTATCAACTTCAGAGAATATCAATCTTATTTCTTCTGCTACCATATAAAAATACATACATTTTTCATTTTTTTTGGAGACAGAGTCTTGCTCTGTCACTCAGGCTGGAGTGCAGTGGTGCGATCTTGGCTCACTGCAGCCTCCGCCTCCTGGGTTCAAGTGATTCTCCTGCCTCAGCCTCCCAAGTAGCTGGGATTACAAGCATATACCACTATGCCCAGCTAATTTTTGTATTTTTAGTAGAGACAGGGTTTCACCATGTTGGCCAAGCTGGTCTTAAACTCCTGACCTCAAGTGATTCACCTGCCTTGACCTCCCAAAGTGCTGGGATTACAGGCGTGAGCCACTGCGCCTGGCCCCTATATTGATTTTTCATAAGAAATATTTTGAGGGCCAGGCATGGTGGCTCATGCCTGTAATCCCGGGAGGCCAAGGTGGGCGGATCACGAGGTCAGGAGATGGAGACCATCCTGGCTAACACGGTGAAACCCCGTCTCTACTAAAAATACAAAAAAAAAAAAAAATTAGCCGGGCATGGTGGTGGGTGCCTGTAGTCCCAGCTACTCAGGAGGCTGAGGCAGGAGAATGGCGTGAACCCAGGAGGCGGAGCTTGCAGTGAGCAGAGATGGCGCCACTGCACTCCAGTCTGGGCGACAGAGCAAGACTCTGTCTCAAAAAAAAAAAAAAAAAGTATTTTGAGAATTCTAAATTAGAATTTGCTTCTGAGTCTTCACAAGATTACAGTTACTTTCTGTTGTACTTCTTTCAGGAATGAGGGCAGAATGTGTTGACCTCAGAATTCCATATGATTATTTGAGCTTGTGTCATAATTTAGAAGAGAAGAAAATTTGGGGTTGGGGGTAATGGCCAAATACATTGGGAAAACTCTGCCTTTTGTATCCAGTTTAGTAAAATTCGAATGAATGTTCGTCTGTTTTTGATTCTGAGAAATCTGTAGTAAAGAAACCTATTTAACCTTGATAAACCCAGCATTTCCCAAATTTATTTAATCTCAAAACCTTGTATATCACTGTTCATAGCAGCATTATTAATAATACCTGAAATGTGGAAATAACCCACATGCCCAGTAACTAATGATTGGATAAACAAAATGTATTCATTTTTGTATATATCCATTGTGTGTATCTGTATAATGGAATAATATGGAGCCATAAAAGAATGAAGTGCTGACACACGCTCCAGCATGGATGAACCTTGAGAACACTTTGTTAAGTGAAAGAAGCCGGAAACACAAGGCCAAGTATTGTATGATGCCATTTTTATGAGACGTTCGCAATAGGCAATCCACAGAGACAGAAAATAGATTAGTGGTTGCCTGGGGTTGGGAAGAATGGGGAGTATGCTAATGGGTACAGGTTTCTTTTTGGGGTGATGAAAGTGTTCTGCAATTAGTGGTTATTGTTGCTCAATTCGTGAATATACTAAAAAACCACTTTAAAAGGGTGAAGTGTATGGTATGTGAATTATATGTCAATAAAGCTGTTACTTTAAAAAAAAACCTCCATAAAAAAGGGCTATAGCAACAATTAGGGCAAGAAGTGATAAGGGTTTAAAAATAAGGCAGTGGTGATAGAAAGGGACTGGAGAATTTAGGGAGTGAATTGAAGAGCCTCAGTGGCTGATTTGTACCAACAGGAACGTAAAGGCCCAGGGCTAACACCCTAAGGAGACAGTGCTCATGGGTCCTCTGGTGCCCAGGTTTGCACTTGAGCAGTGGCCGGCTTCACCGAGAATGAAAGAATTCTGTACACATAGTGAATGAAAACCCTTTAACTAAAACTTCTAATGGCAAAAACTGCCATTACTTGTGCACCAACCTAATACTTCTTCAGTCATCTGTAGGCTGCAGGGCTGGCTACAGCAGCATACTTGCTTATACTTTTTCATGTGCTGTTGCCAGTGGAGTTGGGGTAATCTGGCTGGCGCTGCGCACCAGGGCGAGGCAGCCCACGGTGGGAGGTGGAGAAGGCAGTCTTACCGACCTAGTATGAGGCACTCAAAGGCTGTCCTCATTTTCTAGGAGGAAACACACCCAAATAACCTGCATATGTTCTAGAGTGGGCGGCAGAGTGCATGCATGGCAAGTTTGGATGGTGAACACACATTCTTCGAGTCTTATTTTTTTTTCGTAAAGAGATCCATGGGATTCCTCTTTGTGTCTACTCCCAACAGCACATCTCAGTCTTTTTACCATCATGTGAAAACAGCAGGCTCTTGGAGTTGAGTCCTTATGTTATTCAGCTCCTTGACCCAGCTGTGAAAACTTTCTGTATCCTTGGATACCAAGGTCATGATATTCCCTTTGGGGCCGAGGCTGCTGTGGTCAGCGTGTATGCTGTTCTCCCCTCTCCTCTGCTCTCCCAGGCCGAGGCTATGGTTCCACAAGAATGTGAGGAACCCCTTGAGAGTCCATCACACAGTGCAGGCTCACAGCAGGAGTTTCTAATGAGGCGGCAGTGGATGGTCTCACAACTCATTGAGTGGACTCTTTCCTTACCCCAGTCCCAGGTTTTCTGTCTAAAGCCAAAGCCTTCATTATGTTGCGGAGACTCTTACCAGGTGTTTTTAAAACCACTTCTAAAGAGGACTATTTTTAACAGAGCTGAATGTCTATCCCATTCACAGAGTTCTTTGTTTGCTTATTACGGATTTTTGAGGTAGCCTGGGGAGGAGGATTGTACCTTAAAGACTCCAGGCAGACTTGGAGGGGCTGTGTAGCGTGAGCTCCTCGAGTCTCACTGAGCCAGGTTTGAAGGCTTAGATGCTGTAAACCTGCTCTCTGCTTAAGGTCTCAGGGCCCCACGGCCTCACTCCTGCAGTGGGGATAACCATCCTGTGCAGGACTGTAATGAGCACGAAACTCAACAGTGTACATAGAGCACTTGGGGCATGGCCTGACTATAACCGGGCAAGCCACTTTTCTGAGACTGTTTCCTCTTCTTAAAGGGTGAAGATGAGGCCCTATGCCTTTTAGGGTAGTTGAGAGGATAGAATGAGTTAATGTGTGTAATTATGTTGTATACATATATTAAGGTTCAATTAGAGGAGACATGTACAGGGATCTTAATAACCCATTCCAGAGTTTTAGCACGAATACATGGTAGCATATTTTTTATTTGTAATTGTCTTTGTTACTTGATAGTGAACCCTCTCTAACTTCTCCATTGCTTATGGTACCCAAAATAGGAGATGATCTTCACAAAAGAGAATCTCAGACTGAAATTCTGGGGAAAGGGCCAGGTGCGGTGGCTCACTCCTGTAATCCCAGCATTTTGGGAGGGTGAGGTGGGTGGATCATCTGAGGTCAGGAGTTCGAGACCAGCCTGGCCAACATGGTGAAACCCCCATCTCTACTAAAAATAAAAAAATTAGCGAGACGTGATGGCAGGGGCTTGTAATCCCAGCTACTTCAGAGGCTGTGGCAGAAGAATCCCTTGGACCCGGGAGGCGGAGGTTGCAGTGAGCTCAGATCGTGCCATTGCACTCCAGCCTGGGTGACAGAGCGAGACTCTGTCTCCAAACAAACAAACAAAAAAAGTAATTCTGTGGAAAGATTACTCTCTGTCCCTCACTACCCATTTTAAAAAATATATATATTTATATGTTTATTATAAAAATAATGTCATTATAGAAATTCTGGACAAGAGAGAAGAAAAATTGCCCACAATTCCATGAATACAACTAATAGTTTTTTTCTGACTGCAAATCTGGTCATTAAAAAGATACACATCTTACCTATCTTTAGATGTATATCTTATATATCTTTATATACATATATCACGTACCCACAATCATATAAAAAGATACATTGTTTTCTCTTTTCTAAGTGTTTTCCATATGGCGACATGTCTTTAGTATTACCTGTCTCACGGAACTGTGAAGACTTCATGCAGCCAGTGCTTAGCACAGTGTCGGGCATGTTGTTAGTGTCAGTAAATGAGAGCAAGTTATTATGACGGTCATCCCTCAGCATCCGCAGGGGATTGGTTCCTGGACCCCCAGGGATACCAAAGCCCTGGATGCTCAAGTCCCTGATATTAAATGGGGTAGTATTTGTATATAACCTCTGCACATCCTCCAGTGTACTTTAAATCATCTCCACATTACTTATAATACCTAATACAACGTAAAGGCAATGTAGATGGTTGTTACACTGTATTGTTTTTTCATTTGTATTATTCTGTATTGGTTTTTTGACCCCCAATTTTTTCCATGCACAGTTGGTTGAATCTGAATGGGGAACCTCTGGGTATGGAGGGCAGCTGTGTATGACTTTTCTCATAGTTTTATGATGTCCTCATGGATGCTCAGAGTGGATTCACCAGGTCAGGTGTGAATACTCCTGTGGCTCCTGATAGCCGGCGCCTGCCTCATTGCTCTCTAAAAGCGTTGTTTCGGTTGACAGAACCCTTCACTGCTCACGGGCTTCACGGCTCCTCATGAGCAGTTGGAGTCCCTCTCCCCACCATTTTTCTTAGGTTTGGGGAGCTAATTTAGTAGCTAAAAGATGTTACTACCTCACTGTTACGATTTTCATTATTTTAACAACTACCATTGTTGAGCTTTTTTGTTGTATGTTTACTGGCAACGTTTCCTCTTTGTTAGGTCTAAGACCTATTCTCTTTAACTGTTGGAATCACTTAGGCTTTTCTTATTGAATTACATGGGTTCTTTAATAAAGATATAAATCCTTTGTCATATGGATTGCAAATATTTTTCCTGACTGTTCTCTTCTTATTCTGGCTATGGGTTTTAAAAAAATCATACACATGCATAATGTGAACCATCTCCTGTTTGTGGCCGTCACAGTGAACTTTCTCACTATCCACATCAGCTCTGGTGGTTGCACCTGGACGCTCCCCTTTGTCTCATGGACTCCTGATATAGTGGACTCACATGGCTTTTGTGGCAAAATGCAATTTGTTCATCCCCCAGAGTTAAGTCTGAAATACATAGACTCTTCATAGACCCAGAGAATGTGTTTCTCTTGATTTGGGGAAATGAAGTAGACAGGAAAGGAGTTAACAGGATGATTGCTTGATTTTTATCTCAAGTTATAATTTCAGCTCTTCATGACTGGCATCCTCTAGACATTTGCCATCCTTTAGGACTGAAGGTATCACTGCAAATATTTATTTGACAAGAATATGGTCCACTCATCATAAAGCCTCAGCCAGGTTCTCTCAACATCTCCCTCTCTCGCCTACCCTGACCACCGCCTTCCGATTTTCTTTTTGGCAAGGAGACCCTTAGTCTTGGTGAAATTTGTGGATTAATGGTGTGAGGCTCTTCACATGGATGACAAAGCTGACCAATCTGCCTTCTGCGAATCTGTGAAATCTAAACTTCTTTCCCTGCCAGAGGACGGGTACTTCCATCTGGTGCTTTACCTTTTCTCCCGGGGAGGCTGGCACGCAAGTCCTTAGCATAGCAAGGTAGGTCTACACAGCAGCCTAGACAGCAGCCCCAGCCATGATTGAAGAAGGCAGTGAGGCCCCCCAACTGGATTTTAGGATAGGATAGAAATCACCCTGGCTGGGCACGGTGGCTCACACCTATAATCCCAGCACTTTCAGAGGCTGAGGCGGGTGGATCACCTGAGCTTGGGAGTTCGAGACCACCTTGACCAACATGGAGAAACCCCCATCTCTACTAAAAATACAAAATTAGCCGGGTGTAGTGGCACAGGCTTGTAATCCCAGCTACTCGGGAGGCTAAGGCAGGAGAATCACTTGAACCCGGGAGGCGGGGGTTGTGGTGAGCCTGAGATCGCGCCATTGCACTCCAGTCTGGGCAACAAGAGTGAACCTCCATCTCAAAAAAAAAAAAAAAAAAAAAAGAAATCACCCTGTATTCCTCTTCCTGGAGAAAGTGTGTTGTGTCTCCTCTTTGGCTCATGAGCTGGACTTGCCATGTGGCTCTAAGTGGGTCCCCGGCACAGGAGTGATACCAGTGGGAAGCTAACAGCTTTGAAGCTTTCAGTTGCACAAGTGTAATAAGAAGAGCACTTCAATGAAAGGAAGAGCCTCAGAGCCAGTGCCAGCATGTTTGCAAGTCCCTTTCAACTTTGGCCTTCAATTGTCTTCTTGGCTTTTCAACTCTAAATCTTCCCTCAATATGGAGTCCCATCCTTTCTAATCATTAAGTTCTGCACTAAAGTCTATAAGAGAACCCATACAGCTGATGTATGAGGGGTAGAACAGGTTTTGCATCTCTGTGGCAGGACGTTGGCACAGAAAGATTACGTTGGCTTCTAAGTCTAGATCTATAAATATATTTATTATAATATAACAAGAACTTAACAATAAACATATACTATGTACAATGCCATTACAGAGAACCCTGTTTTATATCATTCACAGAAATAGCCAGTTTTGCTCCAGTGTGATAGATGAGGAGAGAAACGGAATTTCAATGTCATCTGTGTTGAGTCTCGCTGACCACTAGAACCTCCTTTGGAGGCAGACGCACACCAATGCTAACATTAGCCCTGCCCCAGGCAGTTAGGAATTTGTGCTCCAGTCCTTGGGTTCACACTTGCACCCTGTTTGACATAAATACTTTAAATGACATACAATGTATGTAGTTTTGTGCTTATTACTTTTTAAAATAATAAATAATATTAAAAACTGCATAACGAAGCTCGGTATCTTGTCCAAGTGGGAGCCACACTCGTAGTGCTAGAAGTTGATGCCCAGTGTTAGAACTGGAATTTTGTGTCATCAAATACTGAAAGATGGAAAGCGTGTCCTGTCTTTTTCTCTTATAAATGGTTGTTATCATGAAATGATGGCAAGTTGACTTCCCAGATATAAAAGTGGTAAATGTGTATTTGGTACCAACTTCAACTCAACAGCGTAGTGGTGGCGGCGGTGGCGGCAGCATTCTTCCTGCCCTGGAATGAAAACTGTTGACCGTGTGAGGTTTGAGGGGCTAAGGACAAGCGGGAAGGCCTTTCCCTTTTGAGCCACGGTGTGACCTCCCTCCTGGCTTCCCTTTTCTCAGGTTCGTATGTGACAAAAAGAGTGGTTCCGCTCATGCCCTCAGGCCTTGCTGCCGTGGCTCCACTAAGAAGGCTGTCCCCATCCTGAGAGCTCTTGCGGCAGGTGCCTTAATATATAGCTATGAATATCAAAAATAGTCTCCTGTGCTTTATAGACGCTTATTCTCCCTCCTTCCCTTCCCACTGGCCTGGGTCCTCAGCTTGACCTCATGGAGGGAGCTGGGCCGGTGTCCTGAGCCAGAACCGGGCTCCTTCTAGAGCAGACTCTTCTTCCTTGGGCACAGCTTTTATGGGGCTGTCTGGGAGTTACTTTTTCTAAAAATAAAATGGGGGCATCGCCCACCCCAGGAGAGATCCTCTATTCTGCACATAGAAAAATGAGAGCAAAAGCCCCCCTCTGGCACTACCTACAAAGAGCTTTGGGAATTCCCACAACATTATCCCTCTTGTGGCCTGCTCCTCCTCTCAGTACTTAAAAATAGCCTTTTGTTTATCAAGAAAATGCCTCAGAAATCTAAATAAGTCATACTGGGTAAGAGAAAGCTAGCGCAATCACTTTGTCCTTCTTCGGCAAAAACACAGTAGAAAAAACCTGTGAAGGACAGACCGCTGTCCCCGTTCCCGGCTGTCCCACGGCTGCCACCCCTGGCTCTGCGTGGGCAGCTGGGCTTCTCTTCGGCCCTGGTGGGGACCAGCAGCCTCCTAGGCCTTGTGATGCACAGTATTGTCCCTTGTTTTCTGTCGGCCACTGAAAGTGTAGATTGGTTAAAAAACAAAAGTAGGAATCAAAGTGATAAGGACACTTTGATCTTATTCCAGGAGAGCCTGATGCCTAATGTTGTTGTAAGATAACTGATCTATGGTTGTTTAGGGATCAAGCTTGCTCTGCAGGAAGGAAAAAACAGCTTCTCTCTCCCAGTTGAAAAATATGTGAAACTCTATTGCACCTGGCAGAGCGAGCGCCCCTGTTCAGGGCGGGCGCCTGCTCAGGAGGCAGCCAGCCCCGCGGCGGGATCGTGGTTCCTGTGGCTCCAAGCGCGGTGCCTCCATTTCATCCAAAGGCGAGGATGATTTTCTACATTCAACGTAGAGAATATTCAACATGTTGAGCGCAGTGAGTTCCTTGATTGTGTTTTGTTGGCCTCTTGTTGGTGTCGCTGGAAAATTATCATTGCGTGGCACTTGCCTCACCAGACTTGTCCACAGTCTTATCGTGGGCTTTCTGCTGATGTCAGCCGCTTTGAATGTATTTCTTTATCACGACGCAGCCGTGTCTGAACACAGGGCAGGGCATGTGGGGGAGGAGGGTCCATGTGTTGGTTGTGGGCTCGTAGGCCTCCATGTTGCCCAGCGCGGGCCCTTCACTGCTGACAATGCCTCCAGTTGCATAAATCTTGCCATCAAGCACCACGGCACTGTTGGAGGAAAGCGGGGACAGAGTTAGACATTTCATTTCCAACTTGGCCCTGGACATAGGTTCTCAACGTTGTGTCCTGTTGTAGGCTGCCTGTGCCTTTTGCAGAAGTCATCTGGGATCTTGCTGCCCTTCTTTGCCCTCTAACCTGGGCTGGCATAAGAAAAACACCTGTCCTCCAGGGCCAGTCAGGAAGCCGTGCTATGCCACCCTGCGAGCGGCAGAAGGCGCTCCCTCCTTGCCCTGCCAGAGTGACTAACCATGGCTGGGAGACGAAAGATCTCTGTGCGGGCACTCAGCTCGGGTCACTGAGGCTTTCTGGAGACTCTTTTGTGTGGCACACGCAGCCTTCCTACTGCTCAAATCAAATTGGGAACATGACTCACAAGAATGACGAGAGAGAATAATAAGGAGCTCAGCTGGAATTGAACGTCAGCCACTTGACTGGGAGCTCCACCTGCCAAGGTGCTCCTGTGTGACCTGGTGCTGTTGCCCACCCAGGATTGCAAGGGCCGGGCATGCTCTGCAGGGTAACCGATGGCTGTGCCTGGACCCCTTCCCTATGTGACACTCACTGGCTTGCTCCTGTTGTCTCAGTCAGCTCCTCTCATCATGAGGGCTCAGCATCTGGCCCCTCTCTGCACTGACTCCCTTAATGCATTTCAGCTACTTCTTTGCAATGACGTCCACATCCTTGTTTCTAGCTGTGACGCTCTTTGATTTCAGCTAATGGCCATTTCTTCCTGGCTGTTCTCCGACATTGGACACATACCTTTTCAAAGGCTCCACCCGTTTCTGAAATCTCTTAAAGAGAACACATCAGTCTGGACTTCTTACCAGACTCTGAAACTTCCAGTCTTCTCTCCCTTAGTTCATGCCATCTGTGGCCCTCATATTTTCCTTCTGTGGTGCACCTATTACCTGATTATCTTGCAAGACCCAGCTTAACTCTGCCATTTGCTGTTAAGTCTTTCCCATTCTTTTTTTTTTTTTTTGAGATGGAGTCATACTCTGTCGCCAGGCTGGAGTGCAGTGGTGCAATCTCAGCTCACTGCAACCTCCGCCTCCTGGGTTCAAGCAATTCTCCTGCCTCAGCCTCCTGAGTAGCTGGGATTACAGGTGTCTGCCACCATGCCCGACTAATTTTTGTATTTTTAGTAGAGGTGGGGTTTCACCATGTTGGTCAGGCTGGTCTTGAACTCCTGACCTCGTGATCCATTCACCTCAGCCTCACAAAGTGCTGGGATTACAGGCGTGAGCCACCGTGCCTGGCCCTTTCCCATTTATTTCTAGTCTCAGAGGAGGTACGGGCATCCTCCCAAGTGGAGCGCAATGCTCCAGTTGTCTGCATCAGTGGACAGGGTAGTCAGACTGTGCTCTGCACACTGCCACCATTAGGGTACGTGACATGGAAGTATGGCTCAAGAATTGTAAAATCTCAATCCAACAGGAGCTTAGCAGTTGTCTGGTCCAACCGCCTGTTTCACAGATAGAACTTCCCCAGAGAGGGGAAGGGATGCGTCCAAGGTCACTGACATGCGAGTAGTAGGTTATATCTTTTCTAGCTATGCTACACAAACAATGGACACTCTAAGTACTTCGTGATATTCCCACACTGAAGATTCTGCAGTTACCTCTGCATAGGCACAAGATGTCTTCAGGAAGCATCTGCTATGGGAGTCCTGACAATGGGGTTTCTGAGGCCCCTTCTTTTTTTTGAGATGGAGTCTTTTCCTGTCACCCAGGCTGGAGTGCTGTGGCGTGATCTTGGCTCACTGCAACCTCCGCCTCTCGGGTTCAAGCGATTCTCCTGCCTCAGCCTCCCGAGAAGCTGGGATTACAGGCACATGCCACCACGCCTGGCAAATTTTTGTATTTTTCGTAGAGTTGGGGTTTTACCATGTTGGCCAAGCTGGTCTCGAACTCCTGATCTCAACTGATCCACCCGCCTGGCCTCCCAAAGTGCTGGGATTACAGGTGTGAGCCACCGCACCTGACCTTGGGGCCCCTTTTTATTCCTTGTTCCTCTTAGTCCAGGAAAGGATGGGGCTGGAAGAGCAGGGACTGGTGTCTCACTGCCACAGGGCCAGAAAGCCTGGGGACTGAGCCACACTCAGCCCTCTACCTTCTCTGCCTGCAGGGGTGGGTTTGTGTGTGCTTTTGCCCAGTCAGCCTTTGGGACTCTGAGCCCCGATCACAGCTCCCAAAGCCATCAGGATCATTCATGTCCTCAGAGTGTTCCCCCAAGAAGTCACTTGTCCCTGTAGGGCATCACGCAGCTCTGGCCTGGCACTGCCTTCCGTCTGTGATGGGGCAGGTGGTCCTGGGGGAAGCTGACCTCACCTCTCACTGAGAACAGGGTAGCCTTGATACCTTCAGGAAATAGTTCATTTCTGCTGGAGCTGGGGCCAGCTGGAGCCCCGGGGTTGGGCTCCTGGACCAGAGGCTACCGTGGGCTCCACCCTACTGGTCTGGGCTAACGCCCACTCCTATGGTTGGAGGGAGAGGGCCACTGCTCTGGGCCTGGGAATTGCTATGGTCACTGAATGGCAGGAAATCACTGTGGTCACACCCCTCCTCCTCCCGCTCCTCCGTCCCAGCCCTAGTCAAGGTGCTGCAGCCTCTCACCTGCAGAACTGGCGAGAGTGGTTCATGTTTGGGCCCGCTTTAATGTTTCCTTTCTCAGGGTCGTAGATGGTGGTGGCTCTGGCATAAGCCCCGCCCAGGATGAAAACGAAGCCATTGAGCGTGACAGCGGGGGCGTACTTGTTGTCTGTGAGGAGAGCAGAGCAGGCAGGTCACGGCAGCTTGTCTCGGACTTCCCTCTCCTTTTCTTTCCCAGAAGACCCTCCAGGGAAGGAAGCTGGAAAGACTTCCAACAAGTGACTGATTGGCCTGGGGACGGGTCCGGGGCCTAGGGGAACCTGGAGCCTTGACTCATTCGCCCTTCTCCAGACACCTGAGCTGGGGGCTCTGCAACTCCTGCCACCCTCTAGATCTGGGTCTGCAGAGCTGTTGGGCTTAGCCTGACTTCTGGGCATGGGATACTGAACACATCAGCAAGGCAGGGGTGCGACCCTGGCCCTGGGCTGAGGACACCACTGGTTCTCACCAATCATTGGGGACTCGATGAAGCTCCACGTGTTGGTCTGAGGAACGTAAGACTGGAGGACGCCAGCAGCTCGGCCTGCCTCGTTCACCCCACCAAACACGTAGATCTTGCCGCCACAGACTGTGGCTGCAGCAGAGTGTACTGCCTTGGGCAGAGGGGCCACCGCCTCCCATTGGTTGGTGATGGTGTCGTACCTGCAGGAGAGGAGAAAAAGAGCCCAGGGTCAACATGGACCTTGTGTGGGGCAGAGGTCACAAGCAAGGGCAGCAGACTGCCATCTGCTCCTCGCCCTCAGCATGGCCAGCATAGCCTGAGATCACACAGCGGTGGGGGGCACTGCGATGAGACACTCAAGGCCTCCTGGGGTCTGGTCCAAACTAGCCCTCTAGGCCTTCCTCTGGAACATCAGTGGGCGCTTTCTGCCTATGGCAGCATCTGCGCAGAATTCCTGTCTCCATCCCTTTGCTCACGCAGTGCTCCCCTCCTCTCTATCCAGCTCAATCCTACCCTTGCATTCCGCAATGCTGGACTGAGCATTTGCTTTATAGCCAGGCCCTGGGCTGGAAACTGGAGAAACGTGCTGGATGAAGCACCATTCCTGCCCTTGAGGTGCTTATGGCCTCGTGGGGAAGGCAGCCAAATAAAACACACAAAGAACAATTACACGCAGGATGCTGAGTGGTCCGAAGGTGAGAAACCCAAGGTGCACAGGGCAGGGGGCACCCAGCAGCTCCAATAGGTCATATTAGCTTCCTGGAGGCGCCGATACCCAGGCTGGGCCTTGAAGGGTGAATAAGCTACTAGCTAGGTGGATGGGAAGCAGGACTGAGTGGGCACAGGGAAAGCATTACAGGTGAAGGGAGAGCAGTAGGCAAAGGTGGCATTTTGGGAGAATTTAGAGTGCAGACAGTCCCCGACTTAGGATTTTTTGACTTTATCATGGTGCAAAACGATTGCAATTTTGATGTAATGTGCAGTATTCAATAAAATCAATGAGATATTTGACATTTTATTATAAAATAAGCTTTCTGTTAGATGCTTTTGCCCAGCTGTAGGCTAATGTAAGTGTTCAGAGCATGTTTAAGGTAAGCTGGCTGAACTATGATGTTCAGTAGGGCGGGTGTATTAAATGCATTTTTGACTTAGAATATTTTCAACTTATAGTAAGTTTATCAGGACATAACCCCATCGTCAGTCAAGGTGCTTCCGTAGTATGGAATGGCTGGAAGTGGGGGGTAGTTAAAAAGAGCCATGTGACCTTCCAAACTTGGAGGCAGAGTTACATGGATCCAAGTGCCTTGTTCAGGTGGGCACAGGTAAAACCCGTCTCTATGAAAATGCAAAGCTAAGGGAGTTGGGCTTTATCTAGAGTGCAGTAGGTGAAGGTTTGCTTGTTTGAGACAGGGTCTTGCTCTGTTGCCTAGGCTAGAATGCAGTGGCATGATTACGGCTCACTGCAGCCTTGATCTTCTGGGCTTAAACAATTCTCCCACCTCAGCCTCCTGAGTAGCCGGGACTACAGGTGTGCACCATCATGCCTGGCTAATTTTTTGATTTGTCGTAGAGATGAGGTCTCCCTATGTTGCCCAGGCTGGTCTTGAACTCCTAAGCTTAAGCAATCCTCCCACCTTGGCCTCCTAAAGTGCTGGGATTACAGATGTGAGCCACAGCACCTGACTGCCCTGAAGGTTTTAAGCAGGGAACTAATGTGATCAAATTTGGCATCTAGAGAGATCACTGTGTCTGCAGGGTGGAGTATGTCCTGGAGTGAAGAGGTCAGAAGCGGGGAGACTAGTTGGACTAGTCTGCACAAGAAATTTGGTGAGATGCGACAGTGGCTTGGACCAAGGAATGACAAAAGAGTATGAGGACAGGAGAACAGAAGGAGGGGGGAATGGGTGTGTTTGCTCATTGATGAGATGCTGGCGCTAAAGGAGATAGTTGCCAAGGATGGTTCAGGGTCTGGCTTGGTGGATGGTGACACTACTGGTGGGACAGGGAGGTTGAGGGAGGAGGGTGATTTCAGTTTTTTTCACAGGAAGTTTACAGTGTTTGTGGGCAACGGATTGGAGATGTGCAGCAGACAGTCAGATATTTGGGTGTGGATTAAATATTCAGCTGTGGGATCTCTGGCACAAAGCTAGAAATGGAAGGTAAGGAGTGCACTGGGGAGATGTGAAGTGCATGGGGGCTGAGGACAAACTGGGGAAATGCAGCCTTTAAGAGGGGAGCTGAGAGGCATCCTCAGAGGGCAGCCAAGGCCCCAATAGGGAGCGAGTGGCTGTGCCCCCGAAGGCGAGGGCTACAAGGATGGAGGATGGAATCTCCAGCAGGCCACTGCTCTGTAGTCAAGGGCACTTCAACCAGAACAAGAGGTACAGAAGCCATTTGTGTCAGTGGAGACCGTGGGTGTAGACTTCTTTTGGAAGAAACTTAGCTGTGAAGAAGCACAGAAGGTAGGACCTAGAAAAGAATCCAGAGCTGAGAGGGGTCAATGGAATGCTGATGAATGTTTAACAGCCAGCTGTCTGTCTAGGGAAAACGTCATGGTTTGTAGCGTTTGCTGGTTTCTGCGATGTCACTCCTCCCACTTGGCTGATTTCAAGCTACCATAGGGATGTTGCTGAACGTGGAGTTGGAAAGAGATGTGCTGTGGCCACCATTCTCTGGAATCTCCTCCCTGGAGAGGTGCAATAGGCATATATAACCTCAAGGCCCAAGAGAGTAGTAACATGTAGTAAAAAATTAGGAAGTGATGAATTTTGAGTATGGATTACCTTTGCTTTTAATATTGTGTATATAATTTTTAATAATTAAAAATTGTTAAATTTTTGTGGTTAACAACTGGCTCAGAGTTCCTGTAATTTTAACATTCCAGATCTCACGAGCCAGCAGAAAATGGGTCTTGTTTTAATTTTTAAGGGGAATGTTTAATTGTGTTTACATGCTAAAATAGGAAGGAGTCCAACTGGATAATGAAAGATTAAATGTATATGAAAGAGAGGGGAGGGCTGATGATGGAAGGCTTCCAGGAGGTGGATGCAAATGGAACCCAAAGTGCAGAGGGAACGTGGAGTCCATTTGCACAGGAGAGAGGAAGTCAAGGATGGCACTAGTGTAGCTGTATTTGTAGGAGTGACCGCAGGAAGGTGAGCAAGTTCTTGACTGATGGCTCCATTTTCTCTATGAAGCAGGAGTCAGAGTTGACCAAAGTAGTCGAGGAGTCTGTAGGGTCAGATCTCTGAAGAGAGAGGTCAAGACAGGAAATAACTACTCTTGAGAGTGGGAGAAAGTGCTGAAGAGGGAAACCCAGAAAGGCTGCCTCGCAGTGTGAAGGACCCGGTAGAGGATGGGGGCCTTCCCTTCCGGTGTGGTGGGGCCAGTGTGTTGTGGGGTGGGAATTCCTCCATTGGCATTCAGCCCCCAGGGCTGGGCGCCGAGAAGGCAAACGGTTGGGTTGAACAGATCTGCTGATGTGGGGTGCAGGACAAAGCAGCAGAGGAAGAGGATGAAGTGATAGAACAAGAGCTCTAGACAAGACAGGGGAGAAAGGACTACAGGAGGCAGCTGCTGGGAAAAGCAGACTTGGGGTTCAGCAGCCTGGCCAGGTCACTGGGATATTTGAGGTCTTGCTTCACAGGGAAGCTGGAATATCGGTCCTCATTGTTTCTGTTGGATTCCTTGGGGGCTGGTCTCCCAACTCCAGTTGCCTCCATACTTAGGCCCTCCCAGGAGGGGACACATCTACCACCCACCACGCTGCTCACTGTTCAGTGAGTGCCTGGACACAATGCGAGGCCTGGGCATGGCGTGCTGTGCCACCAGGGTGGGGTCTGTCCCCAGCACATCTTTCCTGGGAGGCATACGGGGCCTGCTTTCTTTCTGTGAGCCTCCTTGGGACACCAGTCATAACACAGTCACAGCCCAGAGCCCCAGGAAGCTGGCCTCCCAGAGCCCGTGCATCTGCCTCTGAGCGAGGGTAATGTGACGTCCAGTTGTGTGCTTGGATTTGAGAAGAGGCTGGAATGTCTCAAAGGGCAGCAGCGGGGCAGATTCAATTAAGCCCCAGACAAATGATATGTGGCTTATATGCAATGGAGTAAGTGTCTTCTTGGACAGTGTCAGAAGTTCAGATATCTGCTTTTTAAGCCAATATGGCAGGGCTCCAAAGAGCTCCTGCAGAAGGAGCTGGGAGACAGTGGAAGATTATATGGCTGTTAGTCCTCAGTCTTTCAGTATGATGGCACATCGCACCAAATGCGAATTTCCTGAGAGCTTGTTATTCCAGGTGGCTGATTGCCAAGCCGTGAGCCCTCCCATCAGCTCAATCTGTCAGCTTCCTGCTTGAGGATATGCTAATGACATGCAAATGACCCTGCCGAGTGAGGCGTTCTGCTATCATTTATCCAGTAACCACAACGACTGCAATATATTGCTATAAAATATTAGACCCGGTTATTTATATAATGATATAATACAGGTTTGTCTATTGCGCTGTTGTCTTAATCTATAATTATATAATCTTGCTCTATTCCTGTAATACCGTAATGTAATATAATTATAATGCACCATATATCTCATTCATTATCAATATAATAGCCATTTGTACCATTAGTGCTTCCTGAGGAACAAAGTACCCTCGTGTCTGTCCCCATTACCCTGACCTTCCTGTCACCCTGAATTCTCATCATTGCCACTGTGTGCCACAGAAAGCAACTTACCCGAAGGGGGTCTAGCTACACTTCTTGGAAAGCAGTGAGCGTTCCTTCCCCTGCACCCTCCAACCCACTTGCACGCACACTGCCCAGGGGTCTTCAAGCCTGCATCCTGCCCCTGCAAGGACAGTTGGCAGACTCTGGTGGGCTGAGGAAGGGCTCAGGGCCCTTCAGGGCACCCTTTTGTCCTTCATCTCTTGGGGTTCCCAGGGTGGTCTTGCTCACACTGTGCCCACGCTGAACTTTCACAGCCAGAAGGAAGGCCTTGACCCCAGGGAAGGCCCATACAGGCAACCCCTGTGTCTTGGAGAAGTGCTCCAGGACCCTGGAAGAGCGGAGCTTGTCTCACTGCTTAGTTGGTGCATTTGATCCTTGAACAAATCCCTATATTTATCAACAGTATAAGTTTGCAAAATGAGTAATCAGTGTCTTAGGAGATTAAAAATAGCTGACAAAAGCAAGACAGAATGACGGATCCAGTTCAGTTTACTCCTACAGAGAAAATGTCTCATTTTTCATGTGTTTATTATTGGATGATGAATGATCGGAAGCGGATGCTTCCAGAATGCTTGGGGTATGCATAGCTGGGCAGTGGGTCACACTGAAGGCTGCCAGCACCGGGGCCAACCCAGGTCCAGCAACTGTGCTAATATCCTCATCTTCACGCGGGAATGCCCATGATTGCCAGATCAATATGACAATTAAATGTTGTTACTGAGCCCTCTCTGGGCTCCACTTGGGGGAGTTAAAAGCCCACAATGAGCATTCAGAGCCTGTCTCACTCTGCAACCATCTTTGCTGTAACATTTGTCAGGTGTCCAATTAGCCACCAAGGGGGAAAAAATACAAATTGAGGGGTATGTGTGGCTTCATAGGCAACATGATGTCCCACGGGAAGATGTGCTTTCTGGTGGCACGTGGCGGTGGGGGTGGTGGGCTCAGGTGCAGGAGGGGCTCTGGTGATCCTAGCTGTCTCCCCTGGGTTGTGCTTTGGGCCAGGTCAGCCTGACTGGTTACCCTCCAGGCACTAGTTTCTCCAAAAGCAGGACTAAGCCTCCGTTCTGCTGCCTGATGAAGCTTCCTGAGCTTTTCCACCGGGCGTCCGTTCTCTGTAAGAACAGTCTCCCTGGCTCAAGGGAAAAGGATTTTGTATTCTCACCCGGAAGCACCCACTTCAGCCCACGCCCCTCATGCCTGTATCTGACCCTCCACGATGGCCTTGGGAGGAAGCCAGGCTGGGACTCCCAGCGGAGGGCAGGTTCACACACGTGGTCCTTTGGCTTATTTTTTCTTCTGGAAAGTTCTAGAGGGTTGGCAAGAATGTTCTCCCTAAATTGCTTAGTTTGTATGCAGTAGCCTTTCCCTGTATTACGAACAGATGTCTTGGTGTGTGTGGCTGGACGGAGGAAGGGAGCTCCCTGGTGTGGGACCCCCACTTGGCAGGATAAGGAGGCACCACCACCGGCATGACCTGCATTTTAAACATTGCTTCCAGCTTTGCCCGAATCCCCAGCAGTCTCTAGGCTGGTGCTCCTGATGCAGGGTGTTCCCTGACTGCCTGGCCAGGAGGGTCTGGCTCATCCCAGGCCTTCTGAAACTGCATCTTGAGCCTCCAGCTTGTCTGACACCTAAATGGGTTGTCGGGACAGAAGTGCCCCATCTCCCATCTCAGCGACTGCAAAGGTGACACAGATGTCATCCCATCTGCTTGTATCCCACACTCTGCTGCCCCCCGGTGCTGTGATTGGAGAGCCTGGGATGACTGCCCATATGAATGGTCCAGGCTCTGCTCCATCGCCACTGAATGGGTGTCGGGAGGTACAGTGACGTGATTTCAGTTCTTGGTGAGCATAGAGCATGCCCCTGTCCTGACCGTGGCCTCATTACCTCTCCACGTGGTCCACGTTGCCCGCCACGCCAAGTCCCCCGAGGGTGTAAATCTTCCCATCGTAGACGAGGCTATTGTGTCGACAGCGGGGGACTGTCATTCTGGAGACGAGGTTCCAGTTATCAAGCAGGGACATGTAGCACCAGACATCAGCCAGCGTCACCCCTGATTCCATCCCACCTGGAGGCAGTGTGGGAGGCAGAGAGAGCGGGCGGGGTGAGGAGGGGCCCGGGGTCGGCAGGCCCAGCCCCAGGGGCAGAGGAAGCCTTCACCTGCAAAGTAGACACTTCTGGGCCACGGCCTTCCTCAGCCCTGACGTGGGGAGCAGTCCCCTTGGGACCCCCATGCCTGGTCCCGCCCCAGCCCTGGGGGGCCTCACCTGAGAGGTAGATGTTGTCCCCGGCACTCACTACACTGAAGAACTCGCGGTCATAGAAGGGCAGCGAGGCCAAGGGGTACCACTTGTTGTTCTGTGGGTTCCAGCAGGTGACGGCCACCAGTGAGCGCTGGGTCATCCCCACCATCTGACGGCCCCCAACCAAGACGATGACCTCAGCCACACCTGCAGGGACATGGATGGGCACCCTTGGGACACACCCTAAGACTGTCGGCATCTGTGCCTGGCACCTCACTGGGACCACTGAGCCCAAGACACTGCTTCTAGGGAGGTTCGGGGCGTGCCCCTTCATACCTGCAGAGAGGCGTGGCCGGGTTCGGGGCGTCTGCATCTCCTGGCGGGCGTGGGGCAGCATATGGTAGCGTTTGGCCTCGTTCACCAGGTCCCGGCAGGCTTCTGATGACTTGATCAGCTCTTCATTGTCAACCACATTGAGCAGGTAGCTGGGGTGGATGAAGGGGAGGCGGACCACGGCCAGGAGCTCAGCCGCGTACTGCAGGGTAAAGGAGACAGAATCTTCTTAGACTAGCAAGAGAGAGCCACCTCCCGGAAGGAAAGAAATGGTGTGGGGCTGCACAAGAATGGATAATTCCAGGTTGTGTTAGGCTTGGGAGTGTAGATACTCTGCTAGCCTAGACGGAGGTAAAGGGAGGTCTAGTCAGCTGGAGGTGTGGAGGGGAGGGCCAGGAGCGCAGGGGTGCGGAGGGGAGGCTGGCAGGCTGCAGCCAGCCCTGTAGGAGTGGGAACACCTGTTCATCCCCCCAGCACCCCATTCTCTCACTCCACCTGGGGCTGTGGACCCCTGCTGCAGATCAGGCCACTGGGGGCAAGGGCGGGGGGTTAAAATGAGGAAGACACGATTATTAAAGAGCTGTGAGTGTGGCAAGGACTCAGGACCAGGTGGGAGGACCCAGGAAAGCTTCATGGAGATGGCGATTGTTGAGCTTGCAAGTCCCAGCCGTGGGAGCCTGTGTCTCCCCAGCACCGAAAACTCTTTCAGTGGTGTCCCATGGCCTCAAACTGTCACCCTGCACTGAGGCGGTTTTACAGGCTCACTTGAATCTCCCCTCCTAACAAACTCTGCTCATCACTCTACTTTCGTTTCATCCCATGAGTAACTGGAGACCACCATAGGCCAGGCATGACGCTCATCACTGAGGGTGCAAGGACCACTGTGACCCAGTCTCAGACCTCAAGGGGTACACAGTTTAATGGGAGGGGATCTGCTATGAAAAATTCACGAGGGGCAGGAGAAGGGTCTAGTGCGGGTTTGTAGTGGGTGCAGGAGTAAGAGGTTTTGCAGAGGGAATGGCATCTGGATGGGGCATACAAAATGGGCAGACTTCTGCCAGGCACAAGGTGGAGGGGAGGGCAGACATTTGAAGCCTGTGTAGAGGCATCAGAGAGTGAAAGGATGGTGTGTCTGGAGAATTGTATGGGGTTTATTCTTACGAGATGTAACAGGATTTTGTTGAGGAGGCGTTTAGGGAGACAGGGAGAAGTGAGAGGAGAGAGGCTGGGGAGGCCAGCTCATGCTCAACAAGCACTGCAGTTTCCCCTGCGGAGTCGATGAGGCAACTGACGAGGGGTTTGAGCGGATGCATGAGATGTTCAGTGTGCTTTTAGAGAGACCGCTCAGGCTGGAGGGCGGAAAATGGATTTGGAGGGAGCAAGACAGAGGCAGGGAAACCACTTAGGAGGTGCTGCAGTAATCCTGGCGAGAGGAGGAAGGTCTCGATGGGGAGAGGGAAGTCGATCCCCTTAAAGGGGAGGAAGGAGGCAGAAATGAACGCGTGTAGCCAAATGGCTGTGGGAGAAGTGGGAGGAAGCTAGGCTTCAGTTCTGGGGACCAGGCATGGCTGAAATAAGGAACACAGGAAGAGGTGCAGGCTTTCGGCTTGGTGATTTAGATGGATCTGCGGGACATTCTGCTGGAGAGGCCCAGAAGACCACTGAGCAGAGGGGTCTGGAGCTCAGGAGAGGGTTTGAGCCCGAGACCCAGATCTAGGAGTCATAGGGACTTGTGGCCGTCACTGTTATCAGCTGCCCCATCTAACTTCCTACCTCTGAAAAGAAACCCTGCCTTCCACCTGATCTGAGGACCCCTTTCTCCGGGGCTCAGTGGCTAGGTCTGGGGTGGGAGCCCTCTCTGTATCCGCTGTTTACCCAACACAGTCCCCCCAGGACCTCACTCTCCCTCTTCCTGAGTGCAGGGGTTTCCATTTGGTCCATTGTGGGCTGTCCGTTCCCTCAACAATCAGAGCAGGTGTGGGCTCCTCCAGCTGGGTCCGTGTTCCTGGGAGCCCCAGAGCCCCCTGGCTCAGGGACCCACTTCTCCCTGCAGAGTGCAGGTGCTGCGGCTCTTGGCCGACTTGGGTTTCCTTTGGGGTGGAATGCCAGCCCTTGAGGATCCTTTGGTGACTAGTTTCTCACCTCTCTGCCACTCAGGGGGAGCAGGACAAGGAAGGTTCACTTCCTTCCTCCTTGCTGCAGACCCCATTGCCGCAGGGGGACCCCAAACCCAGAGAGAAGGGGCGGGGACAGGGCAGGCCCCACCTGTGTGCGTGTCGCGGGGTCCTTCTTGATCCACTTGATGACCGTCTCGTACACCAGCTCCTCAGCCTTGGTGTTGAGGCTGTCGTTGGAGACGTAGGCGATGAAGTCATCCTTGGAGATGCTGAGGATCTCCTCCTGGGCGGCCACCTCAGGGAAGATCTGCAGCGCGAAGGCCTTGGCCATGTGGTAGAGCTCACTGCACTGCATGGCCTCGGCCATGGCCAGCACGCCCAGGCAGTTGCTGGCCGTCAGCTGCTTCTCTGGGGGCGAGAACACAGGACCACTGACCCAAGGGCCCTGGAAGCAGTCACCACCTGTTCCCATCGCTGTCACCCTAGATCCTTCTCTGAACCCACATCCTGGGGACCCTGCCTGCAGCGTCCAGAGTCCCTGCAGGCCCCCTTCCTGGGTGTCTGGAGCCTGCGATCCTTCTCCTGGGTTCTCCCCTACCCCATTCCATGCTGACTCCCGGGGGCTTCCCTCTGTGTGCGCAGGTACTGGCAGAAGGACCGAGACTGGGAGGCATGGAGCACGAGAGCCCTGCTCAGAGCCTGGGCCTGGGCTGGGGTCAGGAGTCACACTGTCGCGGAGGTTGAGGGTGGCACTGAGGCTTAGAGCATCTTTTATGTTGTGCCAGGCATGTCTGTGGTCCCAGACTCCTTCGTTAGCAGTAGCGCCCCTCACGCACCTCCCAGCTTCTCGCAGAGGCTTCTGCCCCGCTCAATCTGGCTCGCTAGGCTCTGGGGTCCATCTGGCCAGCTCTCCTGGGCTTAGTGGCTAGGTCTGGGGTGGGAGCCATCTCCGTATCCTGTTTACCCAATACTGTCCCTCCCAGGGCCTCACACTCTTTCCCCTTCATGCTAGTGGTTCTTCCAGCCTAGGTGTGTCTGGGTTCCTGGAGGCCCATCTGTGCGCGAGCCTCACCGCCATCGTGGTTCCCGGCACCTCGAGACTGCTTGGTGCCCCTCTGTCCTCACGGATCTGCCCCACCTCTAGGCTGGGCTCTGGCTTTCTCTCTGCACTCCACACCCCAGGCCACTGCTTCTTTGGGGGCTTTCGTCTTTGTCCCTCCCTCACCTTGCCGTCGCCCATGCGGGGCAGCATCAAGTGTAAAGGCAGCATGTTGTTCGGGTCAGCGACCCCCTGGGAGCTCCTGACACTCAGTCCCCATCCTGGGCAGCAGATCTGGGTACTCAAGGGACAGTTCAGATGTCTAGACCTGTGCAGACATCTGGGGCGGCCCCGGTATGAATAAGGTAAAGGGAAGGCAAGTTTGGGCTGCTTTGTCCAGGGTCTAGAGAACAGGGCTGTGAGGCCAGGGCCACAGCCTCTCCCCACAAACAGAGCACGGGCACAGCCCTCATGGTGCCATTTGTTCCCACAAGGCCTGGCAGGGCACAGTGTGCCTCTCCCACCTACAGAGAAATGACACGGAGTCCTCTTCATTCCATGCCAGGGAAAGAGAGCCTTTGCATGTAGTTATCCGAATCACCATCTTAACACAGCCCTGCCAAACCCAGCCACATGTGAGGGAGCTTCAGGTGTGCACACACAGACCTCCCCGCTCAGTCCTTGCCGTTTATGGAGTTCTCTGCCCATCTGCACTCTTCCCCTCAAGCGACGTATGTGGCCCCTGGGCTCACCGAGAAAGGACACGCAGACTTTGCAGAAGGTGTGGAACTGGAACTTGCTGGCCGCCTCCAGCAGTGTCTTGGCGTTGGCCGAGTCGATGACCAGGGAGCCCGTGTAGACAAACTCCAGCAGCAACTCCAGGACGTCCGCCTGCAGGTTCGACAGGACGAGCTCCAGCTTCTCCCGGCCGCCCTGGCCGCTGTCTTGCACGGACCTAGGCACAGAGACCGGGGTGTGCTTACCTCCTGCCCTGCGGCCACCGTGCCGCTTCTTCACAGGGCTAGATCTCCCTGCACACCTTGGTCACGCCCTTGGTTTTAGGGCTCAAAGGACACAGCAATGACACACCTGAACCTAATGCTCTGACACGGGATCTGAAAGAGAAGAGTCTGACCAGAGACGCCCAAAAGAACAGAAAACCCTGCTTATCACTACTCGGCATGTCCATGCAAAAAAAGATGCAAATCAAAAAGCATGAGCTATGGATGGGGACGAGGACCAGGACTGGCCTCAAAGGGAAACAATACGGTTCAGCCCACTGCAGGCCCTGGTGTCTCCACCAAAGCAGGCCGACGCATCCCAGCCCGGCCCTGCCTGCCTCGGGTGGCAGGCTCTCCAATGTGACCCAGGCTTGGGAGACTCCCAACTGGCTGTGATGCCAGCCAATCCAGAGATACCCTCTGATCGCCCCAAGACCGAGGGCCCCAAGTTGCCCCAGAACCCGCTCCAACACCCCCTCTTTCCAAAAACATATTGTTTCCTTTTAGGCATGGAAAGGAAGCCCTTCATGACATTGCTTTGAAACTGAGGACAAGACGAGATAGACAGACAGAATGGTCAGAGCCGGGAGGAGGGGAGAGGAAACAACCAAGGACTTCCGCCACAGACAGCCAGCAGCCATGACCTGGGGCCTGGCCCGGGGCGGGCCCTCCTGCCACATGGAACACGGGGTCAGAGGTCAGAGTGGCCTGCGTGTAGAGTGTGCATCGGGCTGGGGAACTGGGGGGAGCAGGGAAGGGACACAAATATATAAATCTGTTTATATCTGGTGTCTACAGGAATACAAAACCATTGCAAAGGCTCCTAAGGCCTGGCAGCTGCCCCTAAAGCCGGACCTGGAAGGAAACAGATAAGATGAAGCAAGAGTGACACCGATACATAAGTGACAGCAGGAGTAAAAACACCCGTGCGTTAGGAGTCCAGATGTGGCTCCGCAGGCCGTCGGCTTGGCCCGCCCCATCCTGGCTCCTCCGAGCAGCCCTGCTTCCCACCCTGAGCCTGGTCCTGCCTCAGGCTGGGCTCAGCCACGTGGATGGGAAACGACCTCTGTGGTCCACTCACTCGCTTCCGAGGAGGCCACAGGGCAAGATGCTTGTGACGGGTCCCTTGCGCGCACCTGCGGCTGGCGGTGGGGCTGTCGAGGCGTCCAGCAAGCCAGCAGGCTGGCCGCAGAGAGGCCAGCTGCTGGGTGTGTGGGTGGGCAGAAAGAGCAGGGGGCAGGGAGCTGGGGGCGCTGGGTGCCTGGGCTCTGCCACCCACAGGTGGGCAGCCTTGGTCTCCCGGGCCCTCGGCCTCCTCTTCTGCGAAACAAGAGGGTGGAACTAGATGAGGTCTGAATTCCCGTGGAGATTTTGTGACAGAGGCTGGAAAATGCCCTTCCCACGAGACTCTTCTCTACGTGGCAGTACCTGAAACTCCACCATTAGAGCGACATTCTCTGAGGTCAGGCACCGCCCTCCCAGGGCCTCAGCACAGGCATGGCCAGGAGGAGAGGGGGAGATGCGATCCTGCTGTGGAGCCGGCGTCCAGGCTCCCTCCCAGTGTGGCCACAGTAGGCCCTCCCCACACAATGGCTCATCCCACCAGGACCCCAAGGGGCCTCTGCCTCCAAGCCCTGGGCCAGCCCAGAAGGCAGAGGGGGCAAGGTGTGGGCTCCACAGAGGCCCCTCCAAACCCCCCAACACACAGTGACTTCTAAAGTGACTTCACACACCTAGTCTTCTGCTGTCAGGATGGATTTCCATACCTCGGTGGCTTTGTTAAGTTTAAAAATAATTCACTATGTGAGCACTTGAAATCACAGAAATCCTCAACACCCCCAGCCCCAGAGCCATCTAGTCAATCTCGTACTCCTGTCTTTGCTGCCTGGGCCTTCATTCCTATAAGCCGCCGTCTGGCCTCTCCTCTGCATGCCCTTTCTGCCCTGTGGAGCTCACACTGGGCCACAGCTTTCTCCTGAGGCCCCCAGTCACTGCTGCCTTCACCTCTGGCCAGCCCACTTGTCCACCCAGGAGTCCTCAGGTGGAGGAGCTCTAAGCCAGTGAAGGGCTGAGCCCAGGGGGACTTCAGGATGTGTGAGCTCATGCACACGCACATATATGCACTGACCCTAAGAGCCGTGAAGTCCCCTGGTGGGGAGGGGTGCTGGGCAGATGGACAGTCCATGGCTGAGTGACAGGTGCGATGGGACTCACATGGCTGCCCTGAGGGGTGCTGTCTGTCTTGCCCACAGTCTGAGCCAGAGAGTGGGTCCTGGCCACCAGGCACAGGTGCCGTGGAGCATCGCAGGTGCTGTCTAGACTGAGGAGGACCCCTGGCCACAGAAGGCATGGCTGTGGCTCTGTTCCTCCTAGCCCCTTGTGAGGGTCACCTGTGGGGTGGAGGGGGCCGCTGGGCAGATGATCTGCAGGGAATGGCCACAGAGGCACAGGGGAATGTGATAGGGGCTCTGTCAGAATCTGAGTTCAAGGATGAGGTGAGGCCCCAGAGGGCGAGGCCTGTGCCTCTTACCAACACACACGGTTCTCATCCACACAGGCCTTCGTGCATGGCCTGCAGAGCTGTGAGGGGGTGGGGGCGCCTCTATATCCCTGGACACCAGACTGTCTTGGGACTGGACCCCAGTGCTCCTTAGGCCTCTTCTGTCTGAGCAGGGACCCCAGAGGGGACACCCCTGTGATGGGTGACCCTGGTCACTGATGAGGGGCTGCATCCTCCTCAGGTGGCTGTTCTGTCCCTGCCCTGAGCCATTTCTTGTCCTGTCCTACTGGGCCCCATGGAGTGAATGGCTTGGGGTGCTGCTGGCCCATCAGGTCATGATGTGGCTTTGGAGGGACTGCAGCAGGGCAGACGGGCAGCACTAACCCTCTCTATGAAGCTGATGCAGGGGGGGTGGGGTGTAGAGTGAGGGCAGGCTGGTGCTGCCCAGCCACACGGGCCCCATGGGGTCTGTCAGAGGACCAGAGCTTCCTGGAGTCACCTCCTTCTGGGGGCGGGGGTGCCCAGGAGAGGCCAGAGTCCGGGATGCAGCCCCTGCTCAGCAGAGGAATGGCTAGGCCCAACTACTGGAATGTTTGCAATCCCACCATTAGCCACAGACTCATCCAGGATTAGAAATGCCCTTCCAGACGCCAGGATGGAGGCCCTCATCCACCCTCACGCACCTCAGAGATCAGATGTCATTTTGCAAGTTGGAACTGGGCACTGTCTGGAGCAATGGGAGGAATCCATGGGCAGTGGTGGGTGAGGGACAGGCATGGGGCAGGTGGTTGGTACCCAGCTCTGCTCAGAAGAGAGGACTCTGCCCATGAATGCCTGGGCATGTCATCAGCTGCAGGACACACGCATGGGCATGCACCCAGTCTCCCTGGGTCTTGGGGATTTGTGTGGCTCAGGCCCACCCTTGGTAACTTGGCAACAGGTGTGGGTCATGCCATTGTGCCAGCATCCAAGATGGGACATGGGAGTCTCGTTATCTGGCTTCCAAGCCACATCTGTCCACTCTACTGAGGTGCTGCCACCCACACATGCTCAGGGAAGAGGGTGAAGGGTGTGGGGCTCTGGGCAGGACTTTGCCGGGACCCTTCCGCATGGCCACGAGGGGCAGCCAAGCCCAAAGGGACTCGGCCGCAGGCTGGGAGAGGACACTGAGACCCAGCTCTCCCGCTCACGGTCTGTCATCTTTACAAAACACACATCTGGTCGCAACACCCCCAGGCTCCTGTGACCCAGGTCCAGCCTCCCTCCAGCTGCGTCCCCTGCAAGCCACCCTCATGCCTGGCCCTGCAGCAACGTGGAGTCACCCGTGGGACCTGAGACTCCCTTCCGCCTTTCGACCTTGCTCTTCCCCACTTGTCTGCCCGGCCGATGCCCATTCTTCATAACCCACATCAGACGCCACCTCTCCAAGGAGCCTCTCTGAATAACCCTCCCCCACAGCCAGGCCCTTGGCCCACGAGTCTCTGAAGCATCGTCTCCGCTCATTTCCTTGCCTGTCTGCAGCGTGTCCCCACCAGACTATGGGCTCGGCTGGTGTTTGGTGTGAGCCCCGGCCCCAGGAGGGGCTCCTGTGTGTTTGCTGAGTGACGAGCCAGTGAGTGACTTGAATTTCCACATTCTGTCCTGTGGCTCCGGGGCAGGGCATCTGCACTGGGACTGGCTCTGGCAGGCACTGTCCTTGCCAGGCTCGGGTGCTGGGTCATTGTCCTCCCTGGGGCTGGAGTGGTGGACACGTCACCTGTCCCAGGCTGGTGGTGGGAGTCTAGCCTGAGCCTCCAGACCTGGGGATGCAGGGACAGCAGGGAGGGATCACCTGCCCCTGGCAGGGCTCACCCAGGGAGGGCCAATGTTGATCCCCACGGAGGTCTGCACCAGGACAGAGGTCCCAGAGAAGGTCCCTACTCCCTCCCCTTACAAGAGTGCAGCTGTCTGAGCGGGGAGCCACTGCTTGGGGTCAAAGGGCAGGGCCATGGCTCTGCGCTGGGCCAATCTGGCCACTGCACAGTAAGTCTCCAGGGTCACGGATGTGAAGGGGACTGAAAAGACATGGTTCCGTCAGCTTCTCTCTCGACCACCAAGAATGTGAAATTCTCTATTATTTTACACAGCAGGAAAGGAAACCATCTTCCTGTGAAGACTTGGCTTTCCTCCCGAGAAGGCACTTGTTGGCACTTATCAGCACCAATGGTCATGTGTGCTCTGTGGCTGCAAACGAACACGGCGACTTTCAGCCACAGGGCACCCTGGGCTTGGCTTTGGCTTCCCCTCCTTTTTCCTGTGTGACCCTCCTGTAGGCTGAAGGCCCCCCAGCCCCGTCTCTACAAACCTCAGACCTCTCTGGGTTCAGATCCATGTACCTGGCTGCCTACAGGTGGCCCAACCTGGGGACCTGGGCGTCTGTCAGGCTGCTCAGCTTGACACACCAGATGGTCAACTGCTCATCTCCCCAGCTCTCCCGACACTGGACTGTGGACCTGCTCTCCTCCCTGTGACCTCTGATGTCCGTGACACCTCACCTTCTTGGGTCCTGGTGCTTGCCTTTCCATCTGCCCATCACCCTGAGGTGTCAGAGCTGCAAGGAGACCTGGGCATCACTTGAACCAATTTCCTGATTTATAGATGAGAAAGCCCAGGGTATAGGAGAGGACGTGACAAGTCTGAGGTCGTAAGACAAGTGGCAGAGTCAGGTGTAGGACCCAGGTCTCCTACCTGCCAAGGTGGGGATGTCCTCTCTCCTCCAGCCCCATCCTTTCTGATGAGGGCCACCGAGAAACGTCCTACTGTTCTCCTTCCTTCAGGTGGGCGTCCCCTCCCCACTGCTCTTGAAGTTACCCACCTCAGACCATGCCCAGGTCCTAGCATGGGGTCAGGGTTTGCCTGCCCCAGCGTAGCCCCCTCTGGGAGGGCCAGCTGCCCCACCCCACTCATGCCCCACCCCCGGCCTGGAATGCTCTTCCTCCCTCTTCTCAGCCCAAGAAGCCTTCACTACTTTGGGTTCCCTCCTAGCACGTGCTCTTCTCTGATGTGTGCAAGTCTGGCTTTCAATGTATGGTCTCTGAAAGCCAATCCGAGGGCCCCGTGCTCCTCTCGCCCACCACGTTCTAGCTGGGGACTTAGGCTGCCGCTCAGCACTGACCTGCCCCCTTTCTGTCCTCTCTAGCTGGTTTGGAGCCAGGCCCAAGACCCTAGGACGATCATCCATGATCTGGCAGCCAGATGCAGGCCCCTGCTGTCCAGGGTTTGTCAAGAGTGGCAGCACAAAGTCCTCCCCGGCCTGGTGAGGCCACTAGACATGTCCCTTAACCCCAGACCACATGCCCCTAACCCCTGTGCTTGGACAGAGAGAGCCCAAGCACCGGGGGCAGGAGACCCGAGGTGTCCATGAGAAGGGAAGTCCCAAAGAGCCTGCCCCTTCCTGCAAGGCTGAGGGCCAGCATGTGGCCAGGCAGAGCCTGCCCACAGGGCAGCTGGGCTCTATGTGAAAGGCCGGATCGGAGAGGAGATGCCAGCCAGGGATCCATCCTGAAACAAAACACAGTCACTCCGGGGTTAGTTGGCAAGTCCAAACACGGCATTGGGATGCAGAGGTCCTGTCCTCCCTCTGAGCACAGTCCCGGCTCAGCGTCTGCCCCGGAGAGGCTGCAAGGCAAGAGGAGCAGCGGCGTTAATCTGCTGAGGGCTGAGAGAAACGTGAGCGTTACCCTGGGCTGGCCCCTTGGCTGCTCTCCCTTACTACGGAGCTGGAAGGTGGCCCCTGACTTCTTTGCAAAGGTATGAAGCAGACAAATTAAAAAATCAACATAATGGAGGAAAAAAAAAAAAGATGCTCATGCACCAATAAGACTCATTCAGGTAGAAATAGCCAGGGCAGAGGGCAGGAGGGAGGGAGCAAGGGTTGAGAGAGACCGTGTTTAGGACACACCTGGTCTATGCTCCACAGTGCCGGTTTAGGCTCAGTGCACAAGGATCAGACATGCAGTGTGGCCCAGGCTTTGCTACAAGTCTCTTCTCCCCAACTTGGGCTGGGGAAACGCGGCCCCGGGGGCACCTTGTGCTCCTCAGCAGGGACGGCCTGGCCGATGCGCTTTCCTGGCATTAGTCACCCACCGACAGCAGGGACGATGGCACTGGGGATCCTGCTCTGGCCCAGTGGGGGCAGTGTGCTGTGATCCCTTAAAATGGAGCCTACAGTCCCCCCTAATCTCAGGGACAGCTTGTGAGCCACTGAGAACCTGGGATCTCAGGGGTGGGGCGCGGTGTTGTCTACTGCTGGCAGAGGTCCCTGGTGACCAGCAAAGCTGTGGGTGGGGGTGGGTGCTGGGCGCAGTGGCTGCTCTGAGGCTGTGTGTGAGAGGGTACTGGGAAGGAGGAGGAGGAGGAGGAGGAGAGATGGCTACTGGCTCTGTGACAGGGAGTCACGCTTCAGGAACCTGCAAGAGAGGGGAAGAGAAAAGCGACACAAAAGCGTCCTACAAAGGAACAGACCCGACCACAGCTGGAAGGAAGGCAAACCTTTGAATCAGGTCCTTGAAATACAAGCTGCAGGAAGCTAGAACATTTTGATGGACTTCAAACTCTCTGCCTTCAACAACAATTTTCAGGTCTGTAAACGCTTTCGCTCTGCGTTGCTGGTTCAATTCCTTCAACATTTCTGCAGAACAGAGAAGACAGACAGGGCCAGGTTCCCATTAAGAGTTTTTTTTTTTTTTTTTAATTAAAAAAAGTTATTTTTCTTTTTTCAAGAAGTAGAGAAATAGGAAATACTTGATATTGTTTCTTGGCAAGACTGGCTCAACACTGACAGTCAAAAGAAGTCACAAACATAATGCATAAACAAGCAGCCACTGGGAGGGGCTAATAACCAAAGGAATCACAACTTCAAAAAGCAAAAAAACCAAATATGATACAAAAAAATCAAACCCAGAAATTGAAAGGTTGGGGGAGAGATTCCCATACTGACGATTGGAAACATAGAGAATACATTATCACAGACAACTAAAAACTGTCAAATAACTACGGAGCAAGTTCTCCAAATGCCAATGGGTGCCGATGTATTGGAGACCAAGTCAAGCATGGCACTGTGATGTAAGATGGGCTGGATATGGTTCAAAGGAATCACAACCACAAAACCTGCAAAAACAGCGTCCCTTATGTTAGACACTCACAGCCGTGGCGTGGGAGGAGACTCCGAGAAAGGAGGGGGCCATGGGAGGCCTGGCAAGCACCTCCTTCTATTTCACACTTGTGGGGACTTTTCGGGAAAGCAAGCAAGCAAGGGACAGGGACCCTCTGCACCTCCTCCCATGTCCCAGGCGAGTCTCTCAGGACACCCACCCTCTCCTGGGGCTTTGACATTGGGCAGAGCCTGCTTTACAGCCCAGCAGATCCTAGGAAGTTGCCTCGGAGGCTCCCACTCTGCTGCACACCTACCTGTGCCCGGTGTCTTGGACCTGGGGCTGGCACAGACAGTGCCCAGGCCCATGGGCTCCAGACCTGGGGATGTCAGAAGCTTCTCCCAGACCCACCCCAAGGCTTAGAAAGGAGAAGGAGGGAAGAGCCTGCCAGCCACCCTGTTGGGGTTGCACACTCTCTTTCAATGGCAAAAGTTAGGGCCTTCAGTTGACCACTGCTCCCCACAGCCTTGCCTCATCTGCCTGCCCCCAGGATCCCCTGGGCAAAGCCTGCCCTTAATGTTGCTGGTAGCTGCACGTCAGAGGCCCTGATCCTTGGGCCAGAATGACCTAGACTGTCTTCAGGCCAGGCGATTTCCCTTGGCAGGTGTGTGGGAGAGGGTGGCCTGCAGAGCGGACTGAGCCCTGCTCCCCAGCCCCCCGGCCATCGCCCCTGCTCCAGCCTCATTGGTTGTTGCTGTCCACATGGGCTGGGGCTGGCTGCCCGCCAGGACTCCTTCCTACCTGGCCCCAGCCCTGCTTCTTACACTTGGCCGAGACCCTTTGCCTCTCTGAGCCTCTACTTCTGCATCTGTAAAATGGGGAGTGAGGATCCTGCTTCTGCTCCCTGATTGCCAGGCAGGCCCTTTTTGGTGAGGACACACTGGGCTCTGCTGAAGACCAAGGAAGACGGTGGGAGGGGCTCCTGGAGAACATGCCGCATGCATGTTCGGGGAGCGGGGTTGGAGGCCCTGCCTTCTGGGAGCCATGGGCAAGGCCAAATCACTGACCCCGCCAACCCCAAGTCACGCTGAGTCTGGAGTCACAGTAGAGCATCTCCAGGGGTGCGGAAGGTGGCTCTGGCTGGGACTTCAGGAAGGATCTACATGGGGCGAGCTCAGACCCGGAGCAAGGGGGGTGGGAGCTACAGACAGAGACCAACAGGCTCAGAGCACCAGCGGGAGGGCGCAGGAGGGTGTGGGAGGGTGCAGGAGCACGAGGGGGCAGGTGCAGGTGGACAAAAGGGCCGTGGGCAACAGGGAACACAATGAGGCGGTGGGCGGGGCCAGATCGCAACAGTCTTGCCTGGGAGCTGCAGCTTCATCCTGGGGCACCAGGGAGCCACAGGGGATTCTGGACAGGAAGTGGCGAGGTTAGACTTGGGTTTCAGACAAATCCACACAGAGGCAGGATGGGGGGTGGCTTGGGAGGCCAGTGGGAGGCAAGATAGCACGGTGCAGAGAGTTGAGCCTCGAAGCCAGACCTGAGGGTGAACCTGCACTGGGCCTCCTATCAGCTCTGTGACCTTGGGAAAGGGGACCCACATCCTCAGAGCCTCAGGGTCCATACTTGTTGAAGGTTCCATGAGACAACATGTGGCGGGCACACAGGGAGCGCTAACCGGGTGGGAGTGTGCGGTGCTGCTGATGGTGATGGTCTTTCCCAGGGAGAGGTGAGAAGGCCGGAATTACACAGCAGCAGCAAGACAGAGACACAGGAGTGTGTGGACTCCATGGGGCTCAGTTCAGGAAGGAAGTGGGGAGGGGTAGGCATGGAGACCACTAACAGGTTTTTGGAGGGGATGGTGGTGGGACATCAGGAAGGGAGGAAACAAGAAGATCAATTGTGGGGCGGGCCCTGTGGGACACCCGGGGGATGGGGTAGGAGGCGGTGGACAGAGGCCTGGGCTGGAGACAAGGCAGAGAGCCCGGCGGCGCCTGCACACAGCCCAGGTGCAGGGGAGACAGCACAGGGCCAGTTGCAGGGCCAGGCTGGATAAGGCTCAGCTGCCGCGCTCACACGCATCTCCAGAAAGAGTCACCAGCTGAATTAATGCCCAAACCAGGAGCCAGGTAGATGACATCACCTTTTTGAGTGAAGCGGTAGGGGAAGGGACAGAATTCTGGACTGGGATTCTGAAGACCTGGATCCTGGTTCTTGTTCCAGCATTGCCACTAATTGGTGTGTGACCCTGGGCCAGCCACCCCAGCTTTCTGGGCCTCCGTTTCCTCTAGCACAGAAGGGCAGAGACACCTGCTTGGTAGCTGCCTGGGTGTCACGCTGCAGAGAGTGACAGATGTGGCCCCACATGCCTGCTGAGTTAATCAGTGCTTAGGGGCCTGGAAAACACAACAGCACAAAATGCCTAATCTTTCTGGGCCTGAGGCATCCTGAGGGTTTCTGAAGTCCTTCCCTTCAAATCGAGGTCCTGGCGATGATTCTATCTAAAGCCCCAGCCCCGGCCGTGACACCTGCTGCTCCAGAAATTCTGGAGCCAGACCTGGAAGGCGCTTGGAGGTTCAGGTGTCCTCATGCTAATGTAGGTGCTTTCTGCTCTTTCTGAATCTCACTTGGTGGAAATCTGGATTTAATAGTTGGGGAAGATTATTCACTTTCAGAAGAATTTTTCAATTTATGAAAGTGCTCACCAGGGGATTCCCAGCAGGCCCCAAGTGCATTCCAAGTATCGATCAGCTGGTGTGTGCGGGCTGCTGCCCACTGCCTGCCTGGCCGGCGAAGCAGGCGCTCGGGCTCTCAGGCTGTGCCTGTCGGGGGGCAGACCCAGAATCCACAAGGGGATACCAGGACCTGCTGGGCACAGGCTGCCCTCCTCCTTGCCCCATGTTTTGGCAAAGGACACTCCCTGATCTCTGAGGAGCTTCCAAGTGAGGTGTGTGGGGGTGCTGTGGGGTCTGGGGAGACCTTCCAACAACATGGCCTGTTCTCAGGTGTGGGAGGTTTGCAGGCCTCGGGGCTGGGTCTTCCGAGTGGACTTCCAGAAGCATCTGGCACCCTGCGCTATTCTGCTGCTCCAGGATTCTGCAGAAGATGGCCTAGAGGCCCCATGGCCCTCCCGGGATGGAGGCTCGGTGGGGTCTGGCGAGTGGAGTCCTGGCAGCTGAGCCTACCAGGTGGGGTGAAGACTTGGCCTCAACATCCGTCCCTGTTGGTCGGCCCCAGAGGTTGTTTTTGGGTCTCCTCGGCTTTGAGTGGGATGCCCGCCTACGTCTGTGGGACTGCACACCCTGGCCTTGCTCACGGAAGTGGCTTTCCCATGCTCACATTTTTGTCCCAGGCCTCTTCGCCCCTTTCCCCACTTCCTCCTGCATGCCTAGGATGCTCGACTCAGCGCCCAGCATGGAGCTCCTCTTCCCGTGGAGTGTCCACCGCCCACAATCCGCAGGCCTTCCCCAGACTCCTCCCACCCCTCATCACACCAAGTCCCATCTTTTTACCTGCTAGAATTCTCAGGATCCAGCCTCTCCTGCCCTAGGCCCTCCAGCACCCTGAGTGAGCTGCCCTCATCTTTCACTCGAGTCACTCCAACAGCCTCTGAGGATGTCTCCCTGTTTCCAGCCTGTCCCCCTCCAGGCCACCTCCACACTGCAGCTCCTCACAGCCACTGGCCACACAAATCCTTCGGGGCTGAAGGGGCAGCACGGCCCTCTGGGAGGTCTCCCTGTTCCCTCAGCTCCTCCTTCACTCCCAGGGAGCCCTTTGCTCCCCAGTGAAGCCTCCTTGCACCCCACACATGTCCCCAGTCCAAGTCTCCGTCCCCTCCGCCTGGATCTTCCCTCCCCTTCCTCCATCTGGCCAAGCAGTATTTATCCTTCACCACCAGGGAAAGTGTTATTTTGTCCTGGGCCTCTTTGCCTCCTTCCTCTCTTCCTCCCACAACCCCTGCCCTCCGCCCTCCTCTGGAGGCTGGCAGAGCAACCTGTGCTCACTTGTTTATAGATACTAGGAGTTGTAATTATTTATTTACATGTCTGCCTCCTGCACTAGACTGTGTTTTATTTATATTTTTATCTTTGACACTCAGCACAGGGCCTGGCATATATATATATATAGCTGGTGTGATGGACGGCAAATATTCTTTGTAGCTTCCCCCGTCAAGAGGTGGAGATGACTTCCCTACCCTTTGAATCTTGGCTGGCTTTGTGATTTGCTTTGGACTACAGAATGTGGTGGAAGTGACCCTGTGAAAATGTGAGCCACCGCCTCAAGAAGCTTTGCTCGCTTTCACTCACTCTCCAGGGACCCCTGGCACCACCACCGCCATAGGAACGAGCCTGGGCTAGCCTGTTGGAGCATGAGAGACCACATGGGGCAGAAATGAGCTGTCCCAGATGAGACATTTAGACCAGCCAGTCTCTGCCAATATCAGCCAGGCCTGACCTAGATTGGCTGAGTGTAGTCCAAACTGCCAAACCAGGATCACAATCTAAATAAGTGGCTGTTGTTAAAACACTCAATTTTAAGTCACTGAATTTTAGAATTGTTTGTTAAGCAGCAAGAGCTAACTGATACACAAGGCATGAATAGATGATGGACTCAAGTGCTCAGGGAACTTTCCCTGTGTTGGTTTCACCTTTGCTAGTTCAGTTTGAGGCTAATTTTTTTTTTTTTTTTTTTTTAGTTGTGGTAAGATATACCCATTTTAAAGTGTCCAGTTCAGTAGTGTTAAGTATATTCACACTATTGGGCAATCCTCTGGAGTCCTTTTCATTTTCACGAACGGAAACTCCACACCCATTAAACAACCACTCCCCACCTCCCCTCCACCCAGCCCCGGCAACCACCATTCTACTTTCTGTCTCTGTGAGTTGACTATTTTAGACCCTCTTATAAGTGGAATTATGCAATATTTGTCCTTCTGTGAGTGGCTTTATTTCACCTAGCATAATGTCCTTCAGGTTCACCCACATGGTAGCATGCATCAGGATTTCCCTCCTTTTTAAGGCTGGCTAATATTCCACTGTATGTAGATACCACATACTGTTTAACCATTCATCCTTTGATGGACGCTTGGGTTGCTGCCACCATTTTGCTATTGTAAACAATGCTGCTATGAGCACTTATTTAGACTGTGACTCTGGTTTGGCAGTTTGGGCTACACTCAGCAGATCTAGGTCAGGCCTGGCTGATATTGGCAGAGACTGGCCGTTCTAAATGTCTCATCTGGGGCAGCTCATTTCTGCTCCACGTGGTCTCTCACGCTCCAACAGGCTAGCCCAGGCTCGTTCCTATGGTGGTGGTGGTGCCAGGGGTCCCTGGAGAGTGAGTGAAAGTGAGCAAAGCTTCTCGAGGCCATGGCTCACATTCAGTTCTCACCCTCGAGTTACGGACCAGATATCCCCTTTGATGACCCATCTCAAACCCCATTGGTTCTAAGCGGTTAGTGTAAAATGGCTCTGCGGATGCAGCGGCAAGTGGCATGAGGGAATGGGGACTTGAGGAGGTTCTGCCTGGGGCTGGATGCTTTGCCTAGAGGAGAGTGAAGCCACAAACAGAACCAAGGCTGGAGATGAAGTTGCAGCCAAACTTCTGCAACTTTTTTTCACCAAACGACACAAGTTATTTGTCAGAGACTAATGGGCTCGTTCCGGCTGGACTATAAGGGCTGTGTGAGATGGTAATAAAGAGGAAGAGATGTCAAATATTAAAAGGCAAAGAATTTCAGTGGCTTTGCAGCAGAGAAGTCCATTAAATCAGAGCCTTGAGAAAGGTTGTGTGGCCAAATCATTTTTTTCAGAGCTCAAGTAAGAACCCAGCTAGGTGATAAATGCTTCTCATCCGATTGGTATGTATGACACATATTTGATAAAGGACTGAAAAAGTTATAAACTCAGAGCAGTTGTGAAATATACTGAGAAAGCCCAGCGAAGACAGTGTCAGGCAGGCCCAGAGGGTAATTCATCCAGGAACAGGGAGCCCGATGCATGCTGACACTGTGGGGACAAATGGGGGCTTTACACAAACAGAGTGTCCCGCTGCTGCTCCATGCGCCTCCCAAGCGGAATGTTGCCCTCCCTCCCCGGTCTGATCAGATATGCATTTCTTCCCCTACTTCTTTTCCAAAGAAGAGTTGGCCCCAGAATAAACCCTGAAGGCCAAGAGCAGGCTCCAGCTTCCAGGTGAGACAGAATGAAACCACCTGCGGGCGGCACCTGTGATCGCTCGTCCAGCCTGAGTCAGACGTGTGACACCTGAGGCCCCACGCAGGCAAACCCTCCTAGGAACCATGAAACACTCTGACTTCTTGCCTGGACTTAGGGTTTTAGTGAAGAGCCCTTCTGGCTTTCCTGTGCTCCATATGGGAATTTCTGCCATTTATCTAAAAGGGAGCCAAGTCCTAGGAACAGTCACAACCTCTCCCACCAGCTGTTTCCAAACTGATGACACAGGATGACAAGGCCTATTTACTGAGCAGTGATATCTGGCCTCAGAGGTCCCCTCTGTGCCTACAGCCCCTGACCCAGGGCTGCACACCAGTGGGTGCAGGTGGGACTGAAGACTGCCTTCCAGCTGGAACACTTTCATGCCCTCTAAGATGATAGAAAATTCACTTCTGTTTTTCTCCTTAACATTTTTTGAAATCATCATAAAACTAACAGAAATATTCCCTTCTCTTTCCCTGGGTTTGTGCCCCTGTCCCTTAGGTCCAAGGAGTGAACAGAGGCAGCTGCCAGCTTGGGCCGTGGGTAGTGCGACTGGGAGACCTAGATCTAGTCACAGATTTATCTCAATCCTCCTGTGACCTTGAGTGGGGGCTCTTTCTTCATCTAGGGTCCACCAGACCAAGGGCTGCCTTGATCCCTCATTTCCAAACTCCTTACCATGGGCTTCTACAGGCCTCTATGACCTGACCTGACCTGTGCTCACAGCTTCATATTCTATCACGTTCCACACATCCCCCAACTCTCTCTCTAAGTTCACAGGCAGTTCATTCTGTTCCTTCACTTTGAATGTTTCTCTTTCTGCCTTTGGCCAAGGTTTCTCCTACACTTGCTTCCTGGGGTCCCATCCATTCCTTAAGCCTTACCCTATTATTATTACTATTTTGTAGAGACAGGGTCTCGCCATGTTGCTCAGGCTGGTCTCAAACTCCTGACCTCAAGCGATTCTCCTGGCTTGGCTTCTCAAAGCATTGGGATTACAGGTGTGAGCCACCATGCCTGGCTGTAAGCCTCATTTAAAATCCCATCCTCCAAAAATTCTTACAGAACCCCCCAGTTGTCATTAACGTCACCCTCTCCTGTGGTTCCATGAGACTTGGTACCTCCATTGGAGTAGAGACCATTGGCTGCCTTATTATAGAGGAATGTCTGTCTGTCTGTCTCCTTTCTAGTTTGTGATTTTCTAGAGGGCTTTTCTCTCTGGCCCCCTGAACACCTGGCACCATGTTTTGCACAAAAAGTTCCTTTCTGATTGGAATTCCTTGTGGGTTACAGACCACATGCAGATGTGTGCTAGGGGGTTAGATCACATTCCCTCAAATGTGATCCACTGGAACTATTTGAAATACCACAGCTGTGCGGAATCGGATGGACAGAATGTAAAAGTCAACCCCTCTAACTTCAGGCAACACTGGTGCGAATAACGGCGATAACCCTGCAATTCATACGCAATCTACAGTTGCTAAAGCATTGGCACATTAATTATTTAGGTCCTCCTTGGGGAGAGATTTAATTATTCTGTTCAGCTCCAGTGGCTTTGAAGAGCCTGAAATGGCCTTCCTGGGAAGAAGTGACCACCCCAGCAGCCGCCGAGCACAGGTGCAGCCTGGAGCCCTTGAGGCCACTCTGCAGGACAGGGTTATCTCCAGGCTTTGGGTCCCAGCTGCCCGGATCATAAGATCTACCCAAATGAAAACCAAGAACAGATCATCTTCATGGACAGCTCATGCCTTGTGGGCTCAGAGTAGGAGTCAAAGGGTATGGTCTCTTGTTTAGGAAGGAACGGAGGAGGACAGGGGGCAGAGTGTCAGGACCCCATCCCCAGCCCAAGGAACCTGGCCAGAGGGTGGGCACTGCAGAGGTGGGGGTGGGTCCCGGGCTGAGCAGGGAAGGCCATGGGCAAATTCCTTGGCTGCAGCTGGAGCAGGTGCCTGGTTTGGTTGACACTAGCAGCATGTAGTCCCTCCTGCCTCCAGCAAAAAGGTTGCTACTTGGCTCCTTCCCCTGCTTGGAGGATGGAGGCCGAGGGGTGATGGGAATATTCCGAGCGGGAGAGGAAGAACATGTCATGGGGTGGAGGCAGGGCTGAGAGACCTTGGGAGAAGGCCAGGGCTTGAGAGACTTGGGTGAGAAATAGGGTCAAGGCCAGTGGCGTGAAGAGCTCTGGAGTGGCCAGAGCTGGAGGTGGAGAGGACTTTGTGTGGGGAATTAAACATCCAGGGGAGTCAAGGCAGGACCTGGAAGAGCTCTGTGGGGACTGGAAGCCTGAAGGTGGGCTGGGGGAGGGCCAGGTGAGGGGCCAAGGCAGATGGGAGCAGACAGAGGGGCAGGCATTTAGGGGCAGGGTGGCCCTACCATCCTTTTGTGAGGTAGTTGGCCCCACCAGGGGTTAGAACTTGTTACCAGGGAGCGGGGTGTCCTGAGGTGCCTTGGTCCTCAGGGCCAGAAGAGAGAGAGACTCGAGTCTGGCCCCAGAAACTGAACTGAATCCAATGTCTGGGGTGGGGGTGAGGGTGGGTGGGTCTCACTCCTCCCCCTGTGCTCACAGCCCTCCATGTCTTCATGTGGAAGAACTGTGTTCTGTCTACAGCGTTATTTATTCAGAGGTGCTGCTGTTTTTCCATTGGAGGTGGGCTCTTGGAAGATGGGGTGGTTCTTGGCTGGAGAGATTGAAGAAGCCAGGATAGTTGGGGCCAGATGCAAGAGCCAAGTTCAGCACCTTGGAGAGCCAGGGGAGCTCCATAGGGGTTAGAGGGTGCCCTAGAGCAGCTGACCATGTCCCCCGCTGAGTGAGGCTGGGGCCCTGACATCCTCCTTCAGAGGCAGACTCAGACCCCGAGTTCTGGGAACCTCAGATGGCTTGTGTCTGTTTGGCCCCTTTGTTTATTCATTAAACTGCTGTTTCCTGTGTGCCAGGCACTGGCCGGGGGGAGGGGGGTTGCTGGGTCACCTGGAAATTGGCACGTGTGCAGAGCTGGGTAGCTCACAGTTTAAAGGGAGATACATTCACAGAGCGTGTGTGTGCTTGGAATGCCCTGTGAGAGGAGTCTGACGGGGGCAAGTGCTGGGTGGAGGTGGCGCCGAGGAGGGGATGGCTGGTTCTTCCTGACGGAGTCAAGGGAAGACTCAAAAGGTGAGCAGGAGCGCCCCAGCTGGCTGCAGGGGTGACATGTGAACACACAGGCTGAGGTGTGAGAGGGCCATGTTAGGGACTGAAGGTCACTGGTGTGGCTGGCATGTGCTGTGTGCACACATGGCTGTGAGTGTGTGTGCATGCATGGGTATCTACGTGTGTGTTCGAGCATGTGGTGGGTACAAAGGTGTGGGTGTGAACATATGGTGTGTGCAAACATGTGGGAGGGCGTGTGTATGCACCCCTGTGTGTGTGCCAATGTATATGTGTGTGAGAGCATGTTGTGTGGGTGTGTGCATGCATCCCTGTGTATGTGCCCGTGTAGGGGTGTGTGTGTATGAGAGACAGGATGTGGCATGGGTGTGTGTATGCACCCCTGTGTATGTGTCTGTGTAGGGGTGTGTGTGTGTGTGTGTGAGAGGATGTGGTATGGGTGTGTATGCACCCCTATGTGTCTGTGTAGGGGTGTGTGTGTGTGTGTGTGTGTGTGTGTGAGAGGATGTGGTATGGGTGTGTATGCACCCCTGTGTATGTGCGCATGTGTGTGTGTGAGCATGTGGCATGGGTGTATGTGCCCTCATGTATGCATATGTGTATGGGAGCATGTGGTGTGGGGGTGTGTATGCATCCCTGTGAATGTGCCCGTGTGTGTATGTGTGAGAGACAGCATGTGGTGTGGGGGTGTATACGTGCCTGTATGTGTATGTACATGCAAGCGTGTGGTGTGGACGTGTGAATGCACCCTGTGTATGTGTCTGTGTGTGTGTGCAAGTGTGAGGATGGGTGTATGTGTGTCCTCTTGTGTACAGTGCATGTGAGCATGTGGTATGGGTGTGTGTCTGTGCCTGTATCTGTGTAGATGTGTGTGGGAGACAGCATGTGGCATGGGTGCGTGTCTGCGCCCTTGTGTGTGTGTATGTGAGCATGAGGCCTGTGCATGTGAGAAGCAGAGGGAAAAGCTGCAGATCAAGGCAAACCCATATCTGACAGTGAACCAAGCAAACCAACCCATCATCTTTTTCCCGCAGGAGGCTGGGGGCCACTGGTGGATTTCATGAGGGAGGCTGAGAGCGTCAGGTTTGTCTCTGACACTGAAAAGGTTGCTGGAAAGCAGCCACGAGTGGCCTGACCCTGCACGCGCGGGCCCAGCTCCCCATGCTCCCCTGGCCTGGGGCTTTATTTCTCACACCATCATGAGCTCCCTTCTTCCGGGCTGCCCCCTGCCATTCCAGCCCATTCTGACCCCTCATCTGAATTCCCAGGCCATAGGCAAGCACCCAAAGCATATCATCAGGTGCCCACAAGGCACAGGACACCGGGCTGACACCTGGAGCTGGGGTGGGGTGAGAGCTGCGGAGGAGGGTGCAAGAGGTGAGCAAGACAGCTCCTGCCCCAGGGGAGCAGGCAGCTCAGTGCGGACACAGGTGCCCACAGTGAGGAGCTGGATAAGAGAGCTGCAGGGATGGTCAGCTGTGGTGCTAAAGGCCTTCTGAGGAAGGAGGGGTGGGTGGCCAGGGCTGGGGGGCCGGGAGTGGGGCCAGGAAGTGCAGGGCTGTGGGGCGACTGCTGGCTGTCTCTGGTGGAGAACCAGACACATATGAGGGGGGCATGTCACTCTGAATCGACTGTCTCAGCACCTCAGTGCATATTTACAGGCCTCCTTCATGCTAGGCCTGGACCATGAAGAGGAAGCCACTTTCTGTCCCCAAGGAGCTCAAGTCTGATGGGGAAGAAGCCACTGGAGTGGACGGAGGTGAGTTTGGCTGCTCAGCACTGGATCCCCTTCCTACTGGGGACAATCCCAAGATGGGGTATCTGGGCCATGTCACTGTGGGGGCCCAGGGGAGGTAGCTCCCTGCTAGCTGGTGTGTGGCCATGAGGCCTGGACTTGGCCGGTTGGGTGCTCTGGCCCTGGACTTCGAAGTTCCAGGAAGGAGTGCAAAGACAGTGATGGCCACGGTGGCTGTGATGAACTTGCAAAGCTATGCTCCCCCAGGGCCTGGGCAGGCTCTGCCATAAGTGGCATTTATCATAGGCCTGACATATCCATGCACCGTCCCAGTCAGGGCCTGGGATGCCAACCACAGGACCCAGCTCTGTCAGCGAAGCAGAAAGGTATATATTGGAGGCTGGGGAATGCGGCTGGGAATTGGGGCAGGAATGGAGGCAGTGCAGCCAGGCCCATCACAGAGACAGTCCCCCTGGGGTCCTACACGGGTGCAGTCTCCCCTGGGAGCCTGCTGCCCTCCATTCCCAGCCAGTGGGCAGCCCTGGGTTCCAGGAGTGGCTGGCTCTGCAACTACCCATGAGACCACCTCCTACTCTCTTTCCATTCGGAGGCCCTGGCTGACTGGCCTCCACTGGGGGTCCTGGGGAGCTGGGTGAACAGCTGTTGTGGGGTGTGGGGAGGGGCTGGCTGGGAAAAGGCCGAGTGAGCAGCCTTAGGGCTTCTGCATCCAAAGCTGCAAACCCACTAGAATGATGTGCTTTGGAAATAGAAGGGTCACAGGGACCTGGACGAGGAAATGGTATTCTTCCATAAGGGATGAGGAGCCTGACAGCCACAGATGCAAACCCAAAGCCTAAATTCCCATGTGCTCATGAAACCTCGCTTTGTTGTGTTCTTCCTAGAGGCCTCATCTTTCCAAGATCTGGTCAGCTGTGGCTTTGGGAAAGTCAGCCACCTGCACCAGGGGACGGGCCGGCTCAGAGAAGGAGTGGAAAGAGATGCAGGGAGAACTGGGGATGGGGGCAGGCAGGAGAGAGCCGCAAGGGGACGGGAAAACATGGGTCTCCTCCTCCTGCTTCAGTAAAAGCCATTATTTCCCAAGAATTCTGAGAGCCATAGTCCCAGCAAATAAATCAATAGTTTTAAAGGATTTGCAAGAATTAGTGAACCAGAGCCGGGAGTACAATCAGTTTAGTTACCTAGGTAAAGAGGGAAATGAAATGGAAACCCCAGATGCCGGGAGCTAATGACAGCTCAGAACACTGTGAATCCCATCCAGGGAGGAGTCACAGCTGGGAGGATGTGGGGTTAGGAGGGAGGGGAGAAGAGAGAGAGGGAGAGAGAGAGACAGAGAGAGAGAGAGTGTGTGTGTGCGCGCGTGTGCGCACGTGTGTGTAGAGACCCCTCCCCTCTGTGCCCACTCTGTGCCCTTCATGGTCTTCCAGGAGGAGTGTCTGCCCCTGGTTCTCTGTGCCCACCCCTCCTGCCCATCCTGGCCCGGGTCAGTTTAGGGCAACACGTCTGCCTCCTGCCATTTCAGGGGAGGTAAAAGCCCAAGAGTCATTTCTAGTTTTTCATATTTCTAACGATCTTTTAAGATTATACAAGTAATCTCCACATCATTAGAGGAATATTAGAAAATCTTAATAAGCATGAAAGAAGAAAGTGGAATTGTGCCCTCCGGGTGATCAGCCCCCTGCCGCAGGCCCTGGCACAGAGTTAGGGGGTCAGTTCTACCTTAAGAGGCCTATGTCAGGCCTGGGGGTCGGGGGGACCATGCAACGGTGGGGAGTCAGCCCCTCATCCTGCTAAGGGTGGAACACTGCTTCGGTGCCCCTGTGTAGCAGGCACGGTGCCCAGCACACCCCCCTGCCCATCACACCGGTCTGCGAGTCCAGTCGTGCCCCACCTTGCGAGGAGGCACCCGGCCTGGTCTCATGAGGTCCCGGAAAGGACCAACAGGTGGGCTGTACTGACACCCCCATCCTCCCAACCCCCAGGTTGTGCCTGGTCTCCCTGCGTCCCAGGCCAATCCCGCCTCCTGGGTGTGTGATCTTTGCCTGCTGAATCCTGTCTTCCAGTTAGCCGGCGAGTTCATGTAGGTGCAGCCCCCGCCTTTCCCTCCCCCGATATTCCCAGAGCCCTGTGCAGCCTCTGGCACTCACTGGGCTCCACGCGACGATCTACACGCCTGAGACCCCAGATGCAGGAAGGAGAGGCCTAACTGGGCACACGGCCCGTGCTCCGGGGCCTTCTGGCTCAATTCTCCCTGCATGGGACCTTTCATGGGTCCCTGCCATTTCAGCTGGGCTTCTGGCTTTACTGACACCCCTCTCTGCCTGGGTCCCTCCCCACATGTATTTAACTTGACAGTCTGTTTTTCTTGGGAAGCAGAACCTACCAGATTCTGTGATAATACCACGGCCCTGTTTTTACAAATCCAATGGACACAGTTACCCAAGAGTTGCTGTCCTGCACTGGCGGGGCCAGGCCTGTGTACTTGGCTGCAGCCCTGGGTTCTGGGGGCCTCAGCTCTAAATGAGCCGGGCACCGGCCACTGTGCTCAGAGGCTGACTGGGGGTGGCAGGGCAGCCACACAGTGGGGGGACCATCCCCTACATGAACACAAACACTGAGAAGGACCAGTCTCGCCCACAGGCTGTGTCCAACACGGGCCACGGGTGCTGCTCACGGGGCACCCAGCACTCAGGGAGCCCCCACTGTGTGCCAGGTCCTGTGCAGGGGGCAGAAGTGATGCAACGACCTGGCTTTCTGCCCTCAGGGAGCCTTTTCTGCATGTACAGTTATCCACTCAGTGGGGCAGGACTGTGTGGAAGGGAAACGGAGGCTGTGTGGGAGCCTGGAAGAGGAGGGTGGCACCTAGGCTATTCCCTCTCTCAGGGAATTCCTTCGTCCTCGTTCAGAAAACATCTACCCATTCGGTAAGATCAGCTGCCACTCTGTGGTCCCATCACACTTGGCTCAGCACTCTGCTGAGTCTGTTTACTTCTCTCTGGACCGGGGGTGGCTCATAGACAGGGACTCCCAGCACTGAGCACCCAGCAGGGGCAGAGAGGTGTCTGCTGGCTGAGTGAATGACCCTGACCAAATGGGAAGAGAGACGCCTTCCTGGCCTGGGGGCACCGAGAGGCTGCAGCCTGGCTGCGTGGGGGTCATCATCAGCTGAGTCTGCGGTCCCCTGTGGTCACACAGGACCAGGTCCTCCTAGACTCCACAGCCCCCGGCCCAGGGATGAGGAAGGTGCTGCTTGGCCTGACATGGGAGTGGCCCCTGCCCACCATGGGCCACAGCCTTCCTGCTCAGCTCAGCCTCGGTGGTGAATAACACTGCCCCTGCTGTGCCACTTCCGGGCTCTCTGGGCTCCCACACTCTGCTGCGGAGGCCCAGGCTGGCTCCCTCTCAGGGTGGGTGCTGCCTCTGGAGGGTGGAGGTGAGGGGAAGAGACTGAGGGTGGCCCTGTGGGGCCTTGATGGAGCAGCAGTGGGGACCATGCACCTCTGAGGGTCTGGGTGAGTGGGGGCTGCAGCCAGGCCTGGGGGCAGGCTGGGGAAAAGGCTTTCCCCAGCCTGGCTGGCCTGGGGGATCAGGAGGGTCTGTAAACCAAGCTCTGGGGCTCCCTGAGGTTCCAGGAAGAACCCCGCCTGTCCCAGCAAAGGTAGATCCAGGAGAGGAGTGGGCTTGGCCACCTTGGCTGCCACCAGAAGCTGCCCCCTCAGCTCCTATCTGTTCCCCTCTGCCCCTGGAGCTTCTGAAGCCACTTCCCTCATCCCTGGACTTCTGCAGGCCGAGGTATGACTGTTCTGTCTCCTGTTAGCAAGGTCTGCAGCATTGCTCTGAGCAGCATCCTCCAATGTGGTGCACCTGCTCGACAGGAGTGCAAAGGTAGGTGCTGGGGCGGGGGCAGTCATGGACTTGCTCCCCACTCCAACAAGCTCTCACTCCTCAGGAAAGCTCTCAGAAGCAGGGCCTGCATCTCACCGGTCTCTGCACCCCAGTGCCTGGCATAGCTTCTGGCCTCAGGTAGGTTTCAGGTAAGGTCTGAATGAGTGATTGAGGGAAACAGGTGCTGGCTTGGAGAAGATGCTGTGGGATAGAAGGCACTGAGCTGGGTCTTGAATGGACAGGGTTTGAGCCATCAGCCATGGAGGAAGGGCTATCCACAACCAGGTACTCAAGGTAGGGAAGCACAGAGTGACCAGGGATGATACAGTTGGGCCAGCTGGGTGGGGGATGACCGAGAGAAGATGTCAAACAGGGAGGAGGAGAAAAAAATAACACAGAGAGGGGCAGGACCCTGGCAACAACTGAACTGAAGTGCTTTAGGCATTTCCAGAAATCCAGCATTCTTCTTCCCTTGGCAGCGCCTACCAGGGAAAGCAAAAGCCTGCAAGCCTCAGTGCCTGGCCCGCTCCTGGCCTGGAAAGAGGAACAGAGGGAGGACGGCAGGGCTGGGTGGTCTCCCGATCACAAGTGTACATTTCCCAGGCATCTGGGCAGTGACGGAATTGTCAGCCTGGAAGTCACCTCGAAGGAGAAATGACCGTGTGCCTCAGACAGAATAGACCCCGGGCCCCGGGGTGGAGCACGCACTATCCATGAGCTCAGGGTCCTGGGGTGGAGTCCAGGGCCCTGGGTGGCAGGGCCAGGAGGAGCAGCCAGGTCTACACAGGATGGCACCGTGCAGTGGTGGTGACGCTGAGCAGGGCCCGGTGAGCACTTGCTGGGTGATTGCCACATGCTGGCATGGCACTGGCACTTCACACTCCTCATTGCTTTTGAGTTTTGGGAGAGGTGCAGTGAGGTGACCTGCCCAGAGGAGGGAGGCTGATCTGATCTGACATCTGACATAGGCCTGTCCTGTCTCGCATTGGTTCCTGGCCTGTGTACTGGGCTCACTGGAGGCTTTAAAAACATTCTGAGGCTCAGACTTCACCCCCCGATTTTCTGATTCAAGAGTATGTTTTTGCCTTTTTGTTCTCACTCCCAAAGTGTCCGGATCTGTGCTCAGAGCTCAAAGAAATTTACCGAAAAAAATAAAATTAAGGAACGACAGCTCAAAGAGCCAGCAATTTATGCAAATGAATGCAAATAAATACACACTTCCATACATATGTTTATGCAAATATTCTTGTGGTCCTTGCAAATCACTCACCCGCCTGCAAGCAGCCACCTAGGAATTCTTGGTGAGAACCCCGGGCAGAGTGCCTGGGTTAATGACAGGTGGTATCACGACCTCCAGAACAGACGTCTCTATTAGCAAACTCATCCCAGAAGTCCCCTAGGGAACCTCATTGAGCCTGGCTCTGCCCACCACAGCCCCCTCCCCTACTCACTCAGGACTCAGAGCTCTCTCAAGGCCACTGGCCAGGGAGGGATTGGGAGCAACTGCCTAGTAGGCACTCCAAGGCCACCAGGGCTGGGCACAGAGAGAAGGTTCCTGGCAACTACCAGGTGCCTGATAGCTGCTGGGAGGACAGCTGTGACCACGGAGGGTCGGGCTGCCTTTACCTCTGTGCCAGTCTGGGTGGACCAGCCTGTGGCTGACCACTTGATCTTGGGTGCTCCACATGCTCTGTCTGCCTGACCACACCCTACAGCTCACTTTCATAAAGCTGGAGGCACTGGACTTCAGAAGGAAACTCACTCAGTCATGATCAGAGGTGAGTGCCCCATGCACACTTCCTCGATGGACGCTCCTTGCATTTCCAGCACTCATTTGCAACCCCTTCTGCTGGGCTTTGTGGAACAGTCACGGTCTCCGTAACTTCAAGGCACCCTTGCTTTGTTGCCTCCAGAATAAGCAACTTCCGCAACCTGCTGGCTTTTGGCCTTAGTCCCTAAGAAAGACTGGGAGGAACTGCTCTCTTCCACAGGGTCACCGCACACTGTGGTGTCCTCCCCAAGCCGAGGCTGGGCACACTTCCCTAGTTGCTGCCTGGGGTGGAGGGAGCTTGGCAAGGGGGTTGGGATGTGGCTCTGAAGATCCACCCGAGACCCCTGCCCTGGTTTTGGGGATCCTAGCTCAGCTTGTCTTAGGCAGCCTGGGAAAAGGCACATGCAACTTGTGATTTCTCTAGCTGCTGCATCTGGGATGTGGATGCCGTCATCATTTGGGAGGCTTTGGGGAGCTCGAATGTGAGCCCCCTGAGGGAAGGGAGTTTGGTTTGTTAGGCAGGGTAGGTGCTCAGTACATTTTTGTTGACTGATGCATACGATGAGTTTTTCCTCCACAACACCTATGCCTCAATATTTTCTCCAGTTGTCCTTGTGACTTCATGCACAACTTGGGGTAAGGTGTGGGCCTGTCCCACCAAAGTACTCATCTCTAAGAGGGCAAGAATGGACAGTGTCCCCCATGGACCCAGTATACAGCTCGTATTTGGAAAAGGTTCTTGATGTGGTTGGATATTTGTCCCCTCCAAATCTCATGTGGAAATGTGTTGGCGGTGGGGCCTGGTGGGAGGTATCTGGGTTATGGGTGCAGACCCCTGCTGAATAGCTTGGTGCAGCTCTCACGGTCATGAGAGGCCTCTCCCTCTATTAGTTCATGCTAGGCCTGGTTGTTTAAAAAAGCATGGTGCCCCTTCCCTCTCTCTTTCGTCCACCCTCACCTTGTGATGCCTGCTCCCCTCTGCTCTCCACCATGAGTGGAAGCTCCCTGAGGCCTCCAAAGAAGCAGATGCTGGTGCCATGTTTCCCGTACAGCCTGCAGAACCATGAGCCAAATCAACCTCTTTTCTTTATAAATTACCCAGCCTTAGGTCTTCCTTTACAGCAATGCAAAATGGACCAAGACGGTTCCCTGGTTGAAAAGGCAAGTTCATTTAAGCATGGGTCTCACTTTTGGCAGGGGTACTGGTGGTAGGGAGATGGCAGAGGGGTGTCAAACACTTCAGACCATGATGGAAATTCAGTGACTAGTGTCCCATTGGGCACCAGAAGTCAGTTCAGGTATGATTCTGTCTCACCAAAGGCCTGTGACAGCAATTTTTCAAGCATAGAAATCTCTGGGCCCCTGGTGACAACACATCCCTCCAAGCCCTGGGCCCCTGGTGGCAATCCAGCCCTTCAAGCCATAACACACGGTGGATTCCAGTCCAGTGGAGAGAAATCTGCCATGTGGTGTCAGGAGACAGAGCCTGGCCTCACTGTCCTCACCCCTAGTTCTTGTTGGTCCAACTTTTCAGGAAGAAAAAGAGCTCTCACACTCAGAACATTCTCCGTCTGAGTACCAGCAGCTCTAGCTCAGCCATCAGCCACCAAAGTTACCACCCAGGCACGTGAGAGAGGCCCAGGCTGTGGAGAGCACTATCTCTGTGCACTTTTAAAGGGCAATTTTATTCTTTAATGACCTCAGGCTGGCCCTTCACCTCCTCAGCTTTTCTGGGCTGTTTGGGAGATATCCTATGGCTCCTGTCACTCCGTGGTTGTGGGAAAAGGGACAAAGGAGATAAAGCATCTCCTTTGGCGGGGAAGGGGAGTGATTGGCCCTGGAGCCTCCTGGCTGGTTGGTGGTTGGCCCTGCCAATGAGTCTGGGGTCTGTCCCATGGCAGGCTGCTGTCTTGAAGGACTGGCCCTCACCCACATGCCAGCCCTGGGCACAGCGGGTGCTGCCCTCCCCTTTGTGGAAAACTGGCTGGAAGGGGAGAGGTGCAGGGAGGGCCCACTGGATACATGTTTATGGTCAACCAGACTCATCAAACTGATTGCAAACAAACCCAAGACTGTTAGGAAACATCTGTCCCCGCCCCCTGGCCCTGAGTAAACATGTTCTGTGCGGTGATCTTGCTCAGGACCCAGGGACCGAGGGGGGGTCACCCAGGATCTAGAGTTGAGACCCCAGGCTAGTCCAAAGCCCAGAATCCAGAGACAGGAACAAACACAGAATTTACATCCACAGCTCAGAGCTTAAAATTTAGAACCCAAAGCCCCAGCCAGAGCCCAGTGTTTGACATAGTTCAACCAGAGGCTAAAGTCGACCTAAAATCCTGGCACTGGGGCACCTGGACAGAGTCCCAAGAACCCTCCCTGCCCCAGTGTGCTGGAAAGTTCCCTTTGCTGCCTTGAGCCGTCTGATTGGCACCTGACAGTGTGCAGTGTATTCATTATGGTCAGAGCTTTTCAACATGCAATAAAAAGCTTTTGAAAATGTTCCGATGGGAGGTGATTAACTCTATTAAGTGGCATTATGGATCTTCCTATCTGTTGCTTTCATAAACATAGTTGTAGGCGCAATGTTTTATTATGGGCATAAAAACGTCCCGCATTACAATGCATACGCGCATATTGATGTTACGTTTCTTTAGTGTGCTACGCGCCCCAGTCCCCAACCACCCGGAAAAGAAACTACACGTCTTAATAATTTATGTTCCAAGTTTTAACCAGGATTATCAATGGCAGCTTTTGAGCTTTCTCTTTTGGCAACACAATAGATCATAGTAAAAATGCACCGACAAGCGATGTGTCCGTTTGATTTTTTCCACCTGAATCAGCAGCCCAAACTCCAGACACAGCAGTTTAGGGCAACGAGCACACTGAAGAATTTAAGTCTAAGCATTTAATCTGTTCTTTCCATAAATTTCTGCTGCTTGTGCTTTATAATGATTCTACCAGAGGAAGTTTATTTATATCGCAGATTTTCAGCATCAGCACATTGAGAACACAACGGCAATCGCTCAGTCAATAGCTTACAGCCATGTATAATATCACTCCGGAAATCAAAAGCCCATTTGGAGAAAAGAAGGCTCAGATTAAAGTCACTTTAAGACATCAATAACTTGGAACTGGCTGAAGAGAAGTTATAAATATCCAGGGTGCGCATATGCAAATAGGCGCTCGCAGACGCGCCACCTCCGCGCGCCCGGGAACCTCCCGGTGGTCCCCTCCCCGGCGCACATGACGGCGGGGCTGCCACAGTGGACGGCGGGGCTGCCACAGTGGACGCGTCATCACCTCCTTCTCCTGCCGGGCACAGGCAACCCCGCCCCAGCCCGCGGGGTCTAGAGCTGCGGCGTAAGGCAGGCGAGGAGGAGACCCCTACCTGGAAACCCCAATAAACTCAAGATAAGCACACTTCTGGGTTGCTTGCTACTGGGCCAAAGGGGCACTTTCATGACACCCGCCTCGTGCCTGCAACCATCTACCTCACTCCATAGCATTCGTCCTCAGCTGGGGGGTTCGGGGGCTGGGAGTAGCGAGGGGCAGGGCAGGGTAAGGGAAGCCTAGCACTTTGAAACGCCTCCTCTCACCTGCCACCCTCACCAAGACTGCTGCTGAGATCCACTCTTGGAATCCTCAGGGCAGCTCTATGACAGATTGCCCCCATTGTACAGGCCAGGAAAATGAGGCGCAGAGAGTCACTGGTCCCAGGCCACACAGCGAGTGAGTGGCAGAGCGGAGATTTGAATTCGGTTCTGCTTAGTTCAAAGCCCTGCATTTATGGCCTTCAACCCACTGCTGTTTCATTGCTTCCTGCTCACCCTTCCCCAGGCAGTCAGGCTCGGGGCCCAGGAAGATTTAGGGGTTCGTTGGAAAGGTGAAGCCCAAGTCCAAGGAGCACCATAGACAGTCTGCAGGTGGGTCCAGGCTGGGGAGAGGTGGCTCGGGAGGTGAGCTGGGTGCGCCCAGGCTGGGGAGAGGTGGCTCGGGAGGCGAGCTGGGTAGGCCCAGGCTGGGGAGAGGTGGCTCGGGAGGCGAGCTGGGTGGGACCCGTGGGAGGGGCAGAAGCTGGGTGGAGGAGCCAAGGCAAAACCCAGGGGGATCTGGAAGTGGGGGCAGGGCAGGGCTCTGTCCTCAGGTGGTAAGGGGGCCTCTTGCCTTTGGGGAGGGAGGGAAGGCCAGAAGCACCCACCAGGAGGGGCTGGTGAACTCAACCGCCAGAGGTTAGAAGCTGCAGTCCCAGAAACTGTCAAGGCCTCACATGGCCAAAGGCTTATCTTGGCCAAAGCCCCACCATCTATTGATCGATCGATCAACAAACAACGAATGCCTCCAGGAGAAAGAGGAACACCTGATCACTGCTCAGAACACGATGTGGCCCTGCACAGAGCGAAGATCCATAAAAAAGGGAATTTCCTATGGTCAGTGGGCAATAGTAAGACAGTAGGGTTAAATCCTACAAAAATAACTGGATGAGACAATGTGAGAGGGCAGAAAAACTGAATTAAGTTTGTGTTAAGACCATTGAAGCTGATGACCGAAAGTCAAATTTTTTCAGGATGACTTTTGCTGAAAGACCCCCTAGGAGCCCAGAGAGCTCCCTCTGCACCCTTGCTGGAGCTGCCCCATCCTCCTGGGTTCTACCCTCCCTGCTCTGGTGCCTACGGAGCACCTGGAGCTTATGCTTCAGTACTCTGGGCAGCACTGATCCTTTCAGCTGGAGCCATTCATTCACTCATACACTCAACAAGTGTCTACTGAGCATCTACCATGTGCCAAGTGCTGGATACAGCAACTGGCTGTCCCCTTGGAGCATGGATCCTAGAGGATACCTGGCGACCTGCCCAGGGTCTTCTATACAAGGGCAGGCACAGTTCAGCTGGCTCAGGAGCACAGGGCAGCCATACAGAGAGATGTTCTCGAGCATGCATTTGGGGGCAGTTGGCTCCAGAGCTCCCAGCAAATAGCTTTTCAGGGCCTCAAGCCTCAGTGACTCATCATCTCTCTTTCCCTCTTCCCAATGGGCCTGGGGGTTGCTCATGAGTTTGGAGATCCTTCCCAGGACAAGTGCCTGGGGCACTGTGGGGGCACCTCTACTCTACCACGAGTAAGGCCATGTCCTTCCAGATAACTGATCTAGTCCCAGGAGCAAGATTACACACTCATGTTCCCTCTGCCACTGCCCATGCCAGGAGGGGTTCTGGCCCAGCCCCAGCTGCAGCTCAGCAGGGCAGGGGCCTGGCCCTGTGATGAATGCAGGGGGAGGCCATGCCAGGTGTGAGGTGCGGTCTGTCTGGGGGTGGGGATACAGCTGGCGCCTTGTCAGGAGCGTGGGACCTTCTGAGGTTGGGCTTCTCTCTGTTAAAACATTTTTCATGTTTTTTTTTTGAGACAGTGTCTTGGTCTGTCACCCAGACTGGAGTGTAATAGTGCGATCATAGCTCACTGTAACCTCAAACTCCTCAGCTCAGGCAATACTCCCACTTCAGCTTCCCAAATAGCTGGGACTACAAGTGCATGCCACCATACCCAGCTAAACGTTTAAGTTTTTTGTAGAGATGGGGTCTTGCCATATTGCCCAGGCTGCTCTTAAACTCCTGGCTTCAAGTGATCCTCCCATCTCAGCCTCCCAAAGTGCTGGGATGACAGGTGTGAGACACCATGCCTGGCTTCTCTCTCTCTCTTTTTTTTTTTTTCTGAGACGGAGTTTTGCTCTTGTTGCCCAGGCTGGAGTGCAATGGCTCGATTTCAGCTCACTGCAACCTCTACCTCCCAGGTTCAAGTGATTCTCCTGCCTCAGCCTCCCAAGTAGCTGGGATTACAGGCACCTGCCACCATGCCTGGCTGATTTTTTTTTGTATTTTTAGTAGAGATGGGGTTTCACCATGGTGGCCAGGCTGATCTTGAACTCCTGATCTCAGGTGATCCACCCACCTCGGCCTCCCAAAGTGCTGGGATTACAGGCGTGAGCCACCGTGCCCGGCCAGCTTCTCGCCTTCTTACTGACCTGGGAAGAGGCTGGGGAACCCCCAGCTTCCAAGTGGGCCCCAACTGCCACCTGCCACAGGGGAGGGGCTGGACTCCCAGAAGGCTGGAGCCTGATGAGCTGGGGCCTGTGGGGATAGTTATCTGTGCCTCTTGTCCCTTTTTGGCTATGAGAACCAACTCCTGTTGGGACAGAGTGTTCCCCTTCCTGGAATTCTCCTGTCTCCTCAGGCCTCTCTGGTGGGGCTTGAACACCTGTTTTTGGCAGCTCCTCATGTGGAAGCTCTGGTTTCCATTTGGCAGCTGCAGGGGGTCTGGGGATGGTGGCTGGGAACCCTGATAAGCCCACACATGACTTTCCCAGGGAGGACAAGCTGCCTTGGCTCGGGTGGAAGCACCTGTGTAAATCAGAAGAGACAGGCTGAAAGGGAAGCCACAGGGAGCTGAGGTGACCTGAGCCAGCTTAGGTAAAGCCAGGTATGATGTCAGCATACTGTCTTTAAGTTGGTGAGGCAGGGGGTGGTCCATGCCTGCCTGGTCTCTGGCCCAGGCCATGTCCCCAAGACCCTCCACCTCGGAGAGAAGAGTGAGTCACAGAGAAGAGACCTGTCTGCCCTAGGCTGGCACTTGGGCCTGGGGGCTTCCACATGGTGTGGGGGTCTGGGGAAGTTTTCTGGAGGAGGAACAGGCTAAAGACAGGTATAGATAGGGGTGGTGTGAGGGGCACTGTGAGCAGGTGCAGTGCTGTGGCGCACAGGTGGCCTGAGCAACAGGTGAGGGGCTTAGTGAGAACAGAAGATCCCTGAAGGGCTCCAAGCAGGGGAGGGCCTGGCCAGTGGCGCGTTAGGAAGATTGCTCTGACCACGGAGGCTGGAGGAAATGAGGAGGCGGCACGCCACCCAGGGAACCCTGAGGGGTGGGAGGGAGAACTGAGACCACAGAGGCTGGCCAGGCCTGGAGGAGGGCCTGGCTGCAGGAGGCCCTGGGGAGGAAGCCTGGTGGGCTGGATGATCTCATGGGGAGGCTCAGGGCTCTTTAGTGCTGGGCACAGTTGGGTGCGAGTGAGGGCAGCTCCTCTGATCTGGGACCAGCTGCTCATTTTCCAAATGGGGAAATGGGCTCAGTGGTGGGGGAAGCGGGAGCTGAACTGAGCCGAAGCCAGGCCCCTCTGTCCTCACGCCGGACACGCACCTGCCAAGCACCCACATAGCCAGACCCGGGACTCGGTGCTGAGAATGGAACAGTGAATATGAGGTTGAAGACAAGGCTCTGGGGCTGAGGACCCTGCTGACACTCAACTGCCTGGTGTCCACCTGCTTTCCCGAGCACAGGGAAGTTAATTCACATTTTGGAACTGAAGTTTCCTCCTCTGTAAACGGAGGTCATGAACATACCTACTTCAGAGTTGTAAGAATTAAATGGGTCGATGACGTGGGGGGTGGAGCCAAGATGGCCGAATAGGAACAGCTCCGGTCTCCAGCTCCCAGCCCCAGCGACACAAAAGGCGGGTGATTTCTGCATTTCTGCTTGAGGTACCGGTTTCATCTCACTAGGGAGTGCCTAACAGTGGGTGCAGGACAGTGGGTGAAGCGCACTGTGTGCGAGCCGAAGCAGGGCGAGGCATTGCCTCACTCGGGAAGCGCAAGGGGTCAGGGAGTTCCCTTTCCTAGTCAAAGAAAGGGGAAACAGACGGCACCTGGAATATCGGGTCAGTCCCATCCTAATACTGCGCTTTTCCAACGGGCCTGGAAAACGGCACACTAGGAGATTGTGTCCCGCACCTGGCTCAGAGGGTCCTATGCCCACGGAGTCTCGCTGATTGCTAGCACAGCAGTCTGAGATCAAGCTGCAAGGCGGCAGCCAGGCTGGGGGAGGGGCGCCCGCCATTGCCCAGGCTTGCTTAGGTAAACAAAGCAGCCAGGAAGCTCGAACTGGGTGGAGCCCACCACAGCTCAAGGAGGCCTGCCTGCCTCTGTAGGCTCCACCTCTGGGGGCAGGGCACAGACAAACAAAAACTCAGCAAGAACCTCCACAGACTTAAATGTCCCTGTCTGACTGACAGCTTTGAAGAGAGTAGTGGTTCTCCCAGCACGCAGCTGGAGATCTGAGAATGGACAGACTGCCTCCTAAAGTGGGTCCCTCACCCCTGAGCAGCCTAACTGGGAGGCACCCCCCCAGTAGGGACAGACTGACACCTCATTCAACCAGGTACTCCTCTGAGACAAAACTTTCAGAGGAACTATCAGACAGCTGAATTTGTGGTCTCACAAAAATCCGCTGTTCTGCAGCCACTGCTGCTGACACCCAGCCAAACAGGGTCTGGAGTGGACCTCTAGTAAACTCCAACAGACCTGCAGCTGAGGGTCCTGTCTGGTAGAAGGAAAACTAACAAACAGAAAGGACATCCACACCAAAAACCCATCTGTACATCACCATCA
>NW_026652288.1:23060697-23295635 GCF_009828535.3 Hylobates moloch | reverse complement strand
AAAGAAGACATTTATGCAGCCAGAAAACACATGAAGAAATGCTCATCATCACTGGCCATCAGAGAAATGCAAATCAAAACCACAGTGAGATACCATCTCACACCAGTTAGAATGGCCATCATTAAAAAATCAGGAAACAACAGGTGCTGGAGAGGATGTGGAGAAATAGGAACACTTTTACACTGTTGGTGGGACTGTAAACTAGTTCAACCATTGTGGAAGTCAGTGTGGCGATTCCTCAGGGATCTAGAACTAGAAATACCATTTGACCCAGCCATCCCATTACTGGGTATATACCCAAAGGACTATAAATCATGCTGCTATAAAGACACATGCACACATATGTTTATTGCGGCACTATTCACAATAGCAAAGAGTTGGAACCAACCCAAATGTCCAACAACGATAGACTGGATTAAGAAAATGTGGCACATATACACCATGGAATACTATGCAGCCATAAAAAATGATGAGTTAGTGTCCTTTGTAGGGACGTGGATGAAACTGGAAAACATCATTCTCAGTAAACTATCGCAAGGACAAAAAAGCAAACACCGCATGTTCTCACTCATAGGTGGGAATTGAACAATGAGAACTCATGGACACAGAAAGGGGAACATCACACTCCGGGGACTGTTGTGGGGTGGGGGGAGGGGGGAGGGACAGCATTAGGAGATACACCTAATGCTAAATGACGAGTTAATGGGTGCAGGAAATCAACATGGCACATGGATACATATGTAACAAACCTGCACATTGTGCACATGTACCCTAAAACCCTAAAGTAGAATTAAAAAAAAAAAAAAAGAATTAAATGGGTCAACATATGGAACATGCTAGAAGAGTGTCTGGAAGGTAGTAAGCTCAGTAAGTCCCCCAGTGCCACTGCTGACGGGTTGCTCAAGTTGCACACTGCAGAACTCCAGGGGGTGCCATTCAGCTCACGCACATCCTAGGTTTCCTTCGTTATGACAATTTTCTGGTAGGTGGCAGGCAAGGGTCCTAGAAAAGGGTACCTTTTTACATTTCATACACAGTTGCTAAATTGGTCAGCGGCGGGGGTGTTCTAAAGTCACTCACAGTTGAGTGGGGGAGACAGACATGAAAATAGACCATCAAGATGCTGGCTGGTGGGGAGAGTGAGTGAAGGCTGCGCTGTGCTGGGGTGAGCTGAGGAGAGGCTTACTCTTCCACGCTGAGGCTGGGGCCTCTGAATTCTGACCAGAAAACCGGGATGTCACAGATACCCTGGGCCTCACGGGTCTCTCCTGAGGAGACCTGGTTCCCAGGCCCTCCGACGGACCCAGCAATTTGAGTGGGGCAAGGCAGTGAGGCTGTGACTTCAGCTCTCAGAGGCCAAAGTCCCCTTTCCTCTGCGTCAGCATGTCAGTGTGAGTTCCTCCGCCTCTGCACTCAATTCCGCTGTGGGAAAGGTGGGCGGACACAAACTCAACAACCGGAAGGCCTCTCGGCAGCAGCAGCCCCCGACTGGCTCATCATTCATCTCCCATGACAGACAACGGGATGCCCCTCGTGAATGGCCACCTCCCCTGCCCCTCCAGACTGCTTCGGCCCAGGAGAATGGAGCCTCGTGCCTCTGGGCAGAGGAGCCACGGCCAGTGTCAAGGGGACATGGGGCCTGTGCTGAGCACCTGGGGGGCACTTCTGTGAGCCTTGCTGGGAGCCCGAATGAGGCTGCTTGCCCTCTAATCTGCTGCCCCCCTCTAATCAGCAATCGGTGAGGCCAGATCTTGTCACCCTGTCAGCCCCAGACTCAGCAGCCTGTGCTGACGGGGGCATCTTCTCCACCCTGGTGTCCAGGGTTCAGGGCGTTTTCCTCACAAGCCCGTGACACTCAGGCAGGGCTTTGGCTCTGGTGGCACAGGCTGGGAGCTCTGGAAGGTGGAGACCCCCACCCTGGAGCTGGCCTTGGTGGAGGAGGGTGGGACCCTCGAAGGGTGTGAGTAGGGTGGGGGAGGACGATGGGGAGGAGGGTAGAGGAAGGATGGGAAGAGGAGGAGGAGTGGGCAGGAGGGGGAGGAGGGAGGAGGGCCAAGTGTGGAGAAGGGACAGAGAAAGGGAGCTCACAGGCTGTTCTGGGTGCCGTGGAGCTTGAGGGGCCGAGATGCATAGCCAGCTGGCTCCACAAACCACCCCGTGGCTCCTCAAGGCCCACTGGCCTCAGAGGCCTGGACCACCCCTAAGGGCTTCTGTCAGGCAGCTGAGAGGCCAGGCCAAAGCATCCACCTTCAGCCTTCCTGCTCCTGCTCCTGCTCCTGCCAGAGCATCAGGAGCCGGGAAGGCTCAGCAAATACATCCCAGTGACCAACCAGCCTTCTTAGGCAAGGCCGGTCCCCCACTCCCGAGGCACAGCTCTCAGTGCTTTGGGGGAGCACCGGGCCCAGAGGGTGAGGAGATGCCAGCCAGGACTCTCTCAGGGAGTCCCAACGTCTCTCCCAGAGAGGGCCAGTGAATCCTTCCTGCTCTGCTGGGCTCCTTCAAAGCTATCAGCACATGGTTAATCTTCCTTCCATTCAGAAATGCAGAGTAATTTGCCCAAATGGGGATTTCTGCATATTTATACTAATGTCTGTGTTTAAAGCTTATGAGACAGGGAATTGCTGAGAGATGTCCATTAGCAATATATACAGACTGCAATTATTTCTTTATGGTGTGTGGTTTGACTGCAGAATACTTTATTTCAATAGAAGTAGTGGGCTTTGCCTACTGTTTTCTTATGTGCCCGAAGAAATCAATAAGAACAGTAAAGAAGCGAAAAGAGGCAAGAATAAAAGGACTGTGACCTTTTAGGATTCTGAGAGCCTCGAATACGCAACATCACGAACTGCCTTCGTCCTCAGAATCTAAATGCATGTGCCCGGGTTGGGGGAATTCGGTACATTTAAGGATGCCACTGAAAATTTGCAAACCTTCCTCAGGAAGCTCTCAAATTCATTCGGCCCAGGAAGAGCTGGCAGGGATGCCTTGTCAGAGACAAGCAGGAAAAGGGAGTAAGGGGTGTCCTCAGAGGACCCCACTTCTGGCCTCTACTCCCCAAACCCCCATTTCCGCCCTAGGACAGAAGCAGGTTTTGATCTGAAACAAAGTAAGCCCTAAGACTAGAGGTTCACAGACCAAAGATTTCTGGAATGTGCATAGATGATGGTAGAAACCAGTTTTTTTTTTTCTTTTTTTTCCCTGTTGGGGACGAGGGGAGAGGAAGGAAACAGGAGTGTTCCAAACCGATGAAACATCGTGCAGGCGGGGAGGGCCAAGCCCTTCTTAGGGAGTTTCAGTCTGGAAGATGCTCAGCCTGGGAGATGCCGGCCAGGAAGCCTGGGAAATTCCTCCCCTCTGCAAGCCCCACCCTGTGCTAATCCTGGCTCCACCTCACCTCCGCCCAGCTTCTCCTGGACTCACATGACTTTTCTATATTGATGCCCAGGAGCTTAAGGCAGACGAGTCTTAAGCAGGCATCACAGACAGACCGGACACCTGTGCAGTCTGGAAGAACTTCTCAGCTCTCAGTCACGGGAAGGCGATCACTCAGCCTAAGGTGTTCCCAAGAGGCAGAACTGTCCTAAGGGGCTTTGCAGATAAGAATGGCCCCAGAAGTCGGGTGAAGGAACGCACATGGGTGATGCATAAACATGTTATCTGACTCTGAGTGGCAGCAAGCTGTTGCTGACATTTCTCATGCCTGCTCCTGGGAGCTACAGTGCCTCACAGCCCTTCCCCTTCGCCTTCCCTCACATCCCTCGGTCCTACCAGTTGGTCCTCTGCTCCAGGGTCTCTGCTCTGCTGGAACATCTGGGCAGCATCACTGGAGCACAGCCCACCTCCTCCGGGCCAGCATCTCCCATCGCATGGCCTCCTCAAAGCCGGCTTTCATCTGCCGGCGACGGTCCCCTTGGCGGGTAGGCACTATTCTCTTCCGGCCCCAAAATAGTTCCCTGAAGTCGACGCTGACTTCTCACTGCCTTCTTGCACAGAAACCTCTTCCAAGAGGCGCTGGGGTCCAGAAGAGGGACAGATGGTCCCTTTCTTTTTATAACACGGCCAGTCTTTTGAAGTGAAGAGCTATAAACACAAGTTTTGTCTTCAGCAGATGTTCTGTGGGCACAACAAGTGCCACTTTGTGCTCTTAAGCAACTGCGAGTGGTGGTAACTGGGAGGAGTCTGAGATTGAGCAGAGCTTTGGTGCATCTTTGGGGGTCCAGGGGCCACCGCGTGATGATTCCCGTTCAGGCTGCAGTCAGATCTCACGTCTCTGCTCAGTCAGTTCCAGGTCTACACACTTCCTGGAAACCATGTCTGCTTACCCTACCAGAGCCCGGGGACCACCCCGCACCAGTTCCGCCTGTGCAGTGGCCATTTTTGAAGTGCTGACAGTCTAGCTGTATTCTTGTGCATCTCTGCTGACTGATCCTGAGGTAGGGGCTAAAGGCTGAGGGCTGGGTGGATGCTCTTCCAGAGGCCCATGGATCATTGGTATCACTTTCTTCCTGGAGCTATTTATGCCGATTTGGGGACTTTGCTAAGAACAAGAATGGCTGGCCAGGCATGACATCTGTGGAGCTCCCAAGGAGCCGTAGGCTGTGCTAGATGTCAGCAGGAAGACAATTCCTATAGCTCTGTGCTGGTGGCTCCTCATTCATCGGTGACAGAAACACTAAATGGATGTACTGCTATATGGTAGATTTCAAGAATTTAATTCATTTTAAAGGGCATAAGCTCAATTAATAGGCCTCATCAACTTCAAAGATGTATCATCTTTGCAAGGAATTGGCTCCTTCATGGGGTGACTGGCTCCATTAACTTTATTGTATTGGCGATGCTCTGATTAGGGCGTGGGAGACATAGCAACAGCAAGGACTCCCTAGGGCCACCTGACTCCCAAGCTCCAGTGGCTTTGGTGGTGGCCAGTGCTCTGTCTGCAGCTTCCTCAAATGGCCCAATGCCCCTTGTGTTACTTTGGGAATTCCATCTACTTACCTACCCATCCATCCATCCAACCATCCCAACAACAGTTTTGGAGATGAGGAAAGAGCCCAAGAATCACCAGCTATACAGAGAAATATCAGCCACGAGACTGTAGGAGACATGAAACAGCCACTTGTGGGACTTCCCATCCTTAGCCCAGACATGCCTAGTGACCACACAGGCTACAACAGCAAGCCTCAAGGTGTGGTGTGGCGGAAAGAGTATGGGCACTGGAGGCAGGCAGTCTTGAGACTGACTCTCACGTTACCAGCTATACCTGGGCCAGGTCTTAAGACAGGCCTTGGTTTTCCATCCATGATTCTGCCTCACAGGGCAGATGCAAGGAATACATAAGTGCGGGGTGAATATACAATGAATATAAAGTGGTAGGCACATACAAAACATCCAACCCCCCCACCACCTCTGTTCCCTTCTGGAAGAGAAGGCTGCATCTCCCAGCCCTGCCCACCGGCTTCCCTGTAATGGTACTTCTGACCCCAGCCCAAGAGCAACAGCAGGATCAGCTTCAAATCCTCAAGTGGCATCATTACTACAGAGACCCAGGGGGAGGCCACACGTCCACGTCTCTGCTTTCTGGGAGAGGAATCTTGAAGGTAATGAATATCTCCATATAAAAGAAAGACTGAAAATATAGAAATTATTTTTGGATCAATCAGAATTTCTGAAACCTGCCTGTTCACATGAGCAGATGGATTAGGAGCCTTCAGAATCACCATGGCAATTCCTAAACTGAGGGGCGTGTGAGGTCTGCAGCAACAGGTTCTATTTGGGGTTTGAAAAGAAAGCAAGGAAAGCCGGGGATGCTAACTGGGCCAGGGCCTGGCTCTTGAAGGTGCTCTGGCCTCCACTGGAGAAACATAGCTGACGAGGTGTTCAGGCTCCCAGGAAGGAGCTGGGTGATTTAGTTTTTTTTTTTTTTTTTCAATTTATTTTTTGACATAGTCTCACTCTGTCACCCAGGCCAGAGTGCAGTGGTGCGATCTTGGCTCACTGCAACGTCCACCTCCTGGGTTCAAGCAATTCTCGTGCCTCAGCCTCCCAGGTAGCTGGGTTTACAGAAACTCGTCGCCACGCCCGGCTAATTTTTGTATATTTAGTAGAAATGGGGTTTCGCCATGTTGGCCAGGCTGGTCTTGAACTCCTGACCTCAGGTGATCTACCCGCCTCAGCCTCCCAAAGTGCTGGGATTACAAGTTGTGAGCCACCATGACTGGCCGAAGCTGGGCAATGTAACCAGGATATAAGGGCCGTTTTTGAAAACCACTCTCACCACAAAAAACACTTATCTGATATTTGTGGAGACCTGGAGGGTGGGAATCTGCCCAGGAGAGTTCGCCAAGCAGGAATTCCAGAGAAGCCCCTGACCATGGGAAGTGATGGGGTGGGGGCTCCCATATTCTCCAGTCAGAGTTTGCCCTTGTCACCTTTTCCTCTCCTTTTGGGATGATGTCTCTTCCCTCATCAAATCATCCTCTGCGGCCCTGGCTGACCTTGCCTGTGTGTGTCATGTATGACTTGGCTCCTGTGAGTGCTGCGTGTCTTGTCCCTGCTCTTCCTCCCATTCATTACTTGTGGAGCTGCCACTGAGTACAGAGGGCTCCCGGTGGGATGTGCTGCTCTGATCCCAGCGGCTGGCAGTGTGCGCCACATGGGCAAGCTTGGAGAGGCTTAAGAGCTGGCCCAGTGTGGCCCATGCAGATGCTGGGCTTGTCCCTGTAGAGTTCTTGGTCTGTGGGAGGAGAGAAGAGGTCTCAGATGCACAACTCCTAGCAGCAAATGAAGCAATTCCACAGGGCACCATGGAATAGGGGTGGTTTCACAGGGAGCTTTCTAATGACAGTTTCTGGGGGAAATGTGATAGCTAGGTGATACCTCTGAGCCTCAGTTTCCCCACCTGTAAAGTGAGGTTTTCCTGGCTGACCGTAGGTAGCATCCTACTCTGACATTCACTATGGTGGTGAAGGAGGGAGGTAGAACCATTTGAAGGGAGCAGATGGGTTGCTGCTCAGGAGTAAATTCCCATCAGCAGAGAGGAAGGTGGTGAGTTGCTTCAGCGCGCACAGCTGGGGCATGGGGGTAGGGTAGGTGGGCTGAGACACACCTACCTCCTAGACTTCAAAACGAAATAATTTAAAAATTCAGAAAGTTTGCTTGCTCCCAAGTTAGGGGCAAAAAGCTGCTGGAATGAAGGCGGGGCTGGGGGTGTCTACGAAAAGGAATGATCAACAATCTCGATCCTGATAAAAAGGAGGAGGTGGGGACACCAAAGAAACCAGTCGAGTAGACAGCAGGACTCTGGAGAGAATTTTTTCTCTTTTCGCTTCATTTGGAAGTTTAAGTGCATATTTATAGATCTCTGTGTGTATAAATGTGTGTTTTAACCAAATAAGCCACAATTATTATAGAAAAGTTAGAATATCTGCAGTGTGATGCTCAAGACCAAGGAGGTGACAGTCCATCTCCCTGGGCCACCTCACCTGTCACCTGGTATCCCTTTAAGAGGCACTTGACAGGCTGGAGCATGACCAGGGAGGACATGCACATGGTAAAGGGAAGGCCTGAGCAGCTCAGGCCACTGGAGATCTTTGGTCTGGAGAAAAGGAAATTCTGCCATCCTCTAAAAGCTGAAGGGCTGTCATGTAGAACAGGGACCAGCTTTGCTCTGGATGGCTCCAGAGGGCAGGGCCATGTAAGTTACAGGAAGGACAGCTCTTAACCATTTAACAGGACAAACTGTCTAGCGACTGGTGGTTCCTGCTTAGTTCCCAGTGGTGATGGTAGATTCCCTCCCAGCATGAAAGTTCTATGGAAAAACAATTAACCCCAAGTATGGATGATTCTAATCATGGGAAATATATCCAATGCTTAGTTAACAAAGCAGAGGGAGCAGCCTGTAGCTAAACCAGGATAAAAATGGCAAAAGTGCATTTATGAAAAGGTTCAAGCGAATCACTGAAAACACCCACAGGTAGAAGTCAGACATTGTAACTACATGGGAACTGTGCCTTGTGAGGGGCTACCCTTTCCATTCGCCAACTAGACAGACTCGTAGACTGTTATGGACTGAAATGTGTCCCCTCCCACCCCAAATTCCTGTGTTGAAGCCCTAATCCCCAATGTGACTGTTATCTGAAGAAAGGGCCTTTAAAGAGGAAATTAAGGTTAAATGAGGTCATAGGGTGGGTCCCTAACCCAGGCGGACTGGTGTCCTTCTAAGAAGAGGAAGAGACACCAGGAGTGTTCATGCACAGAGGAAAGGCCATGTGAGGACACAGTGAGAAGGCGGCTGTTTGAAAGCCAAGAATCGAGGCCTCACCAGAAGCCAACCCTGCCCGCACCTTTGTGTTGGACTTCCAGCCTGCAAAACTGTGAGAAAATACTTTTCTGTTGTTTAAGCCACCCAATTTGTGGCATTTTGTGATGGCAGCACAAAATGAAAAGTCAGAATATCTACAGTGTAATGCTCAAGACCAAGGAGGTGACAATCCCTCTCCCTGGGCCACCTAGCCTGTCACCTGGTGTTCCTTTAAAAGGCACTTGACAGGCTGGAGCATAACCAGGGAAGACACGCCCTAGCAGACTAAGATGTAGCCATGGCGTTAACTTTGCTGATGTTGGTGAAAAACGAATACACACTGGCATTGTGTGTAGACTTTGGTCTAAGGCATTAAGCAATGACACTGAGAGGTCATTTGGAAGAGGGGAGGGCAAGGTAGTGAGAGGCCCGTGGGCAGAACCAGACTGTTCACAGTGCTGTGCTTAGTCATCAAAGGGGCTGCCAGGACACTGTAAAAGGAAGGAGCATTTGCCTTGTGGTGTACTGAAAACACTTGGGCTTCCCTTGAACATAGACATAATACAAATGTTTTAAAAATATAAACATATATTCTTTTTTAAAGAAGAGAGTTACATGAAGGAAACAGGCAATGACAACGATTTCAATGGATGGCGACCTTTCAGCCATTTTTCCTTCAAGCAATTTACACAATGTTTTGTGCTCCTAAAATACTCTGCTTGTATTATTTTTACCCCTTACATTTCTAGAATAGTGAGTGTGCTCTTCAATGGAATGTAATTTCGACCAGATCATTTCTCACTGAACCAGTTTTGTGCCACGTTTTCTCCAGTTTTGTTTCCTATTTGGGGTGCCATGATGTCCTCCCCTCCCCATCACATGGGGACAAGCAGCACACATACCATGCCATGGCCCGGCTCACCTTCTTGCAAAACTCCTCCCAACCTCTAGAAAACTCTAGGGCTCAGTCCAGCATGGCATGCTTTTCCTGGCACAAACAGCAGATGCCAGATGTTTAAATAGTGGTTAGGCAACGGGAAACTCGACATTAAACCCCTGTCATGACAGGAGAGAGCGGGCTGCAGAGGTAACTTCTGGCCCATGGATGTGCACCTGATTTCCCTGTCGGGGGTTAATGCCCCCAGTGTTTTCTACCCAGGTCAAAGCCCCTGACAATCAAGGAGGTCTTCACCTTGCAAGACCAGTATGGCCTCAGAGATGATGGACTCTTGTGCAAGATCTTGGGTTGTCACCCCAGCAAACACTGATTGATGAGGCTAAGAAGTCAGCCAAGTAGCCCGAGCAGGCTCCCCAGGCTTGGCGTGCCAAGCATTCAGAGAGAGGGATGGTTTGGGCCTTCGCACTTAACTCACTAGCTGACCCTAACTCAAATCAGGACAGGCCCTGCAAACTGTGTGCACACGTGTGTGTGTGTGTGTGTGTGTGTGTGTGTGTGTGAGACTCTATGATAGATGGATCTATTGGAAAATCATAATTCTGTGTCCCTGGCACTTCCCTCAAGCATTCTTTCCTAAGATCTGGCATTTGTGGAACCACTCACTGTCCCCTTAACTTTCCCGCAGGCTCTGACCTGACCCCTCTTTTCTCCAGCCCCTGAGGCCCTTATTGCTGGCACCTCCTGGTCTCCCCAGCTCCCCCAGGGCAGACTTGCACCTCTCTCCCAGGGCCTGGCATGGCCACAGGCTTCATGTGCACAGGAGCCCAGACCACGTGGGGCATACAGTTGGCACCCTGCCTGTTTCTTTTGCCTGGCTCAGGAGAGAAGCCACACGTGGGCTCTGTGCACAGGAGGTGCCTAAGACCACAACGTGATGGCTCAGTAAAAACTTGGTGGTGCAGCAGGGAGGGAGGGGACATGACTCAAGCCCCTGAGTGGCCTCTGTGTGTCACTGACCTGGAACCTCACGGGTTACCCTGCTGCTGTCTGCTGGGGCCTGCTGCTCCTGAGGGAAGACAGCGGCTGGGATCAGGGCAGCTGGCTTCCTGCCGCGGGTCAGCACCATCGCCTGAAGCCCCCAGGAAGGAAATGTTCCCACCCTTGGCTCTCATCCGAACAGCCCTCTCATCCCCATCGGCAGCGTGACCTCTGGCCCTGTCAGACAACTGGGGCCAGAGCAGGGCTTCTGACCTTGAAGATGCTCAGCAGAGATTTGGGGCTGAAGGCCCATATGCTCCTGCAGCCCCATGGAGAGAGGGTCCAGGGTGCCTCGCTCTGCCTGTGCCCTGCTGAGCAGGCTGGGGCAGCCAGGAGTGACCTCCTGCTCCCAGGATGACACTGTCCCTGGGTGGTCTAGCGGCCTCTGCAGCATCTTTCCCCTTGCCTGGTTCACTCACAGTCAAATGATCTGTTAACAAAACCGTTAAGCCCTGGACAACCCTCCAATTACTGATGAACAAGCCCCGTGAGGACAGAGCCCTGCGAGGGGAGGCGGCTTCCTGAGCAGGGCTGGGGCAGGTACAGCTCAGGCGAGGACGAAGAACCTTGTGCAGATGGAGTTTCAAATTCCACAGGCTCTGAGACACACACTGCCTGGAGGAGGGTGTGTGTGTCGGAGTGGGGGCTGGAAAGTCAGGGCAAGGGTGGGACGGGGGTTTGGTTTCAGATCCATGTTGTGAGCCATTCAGTCAGACTTGGGAGATTCTTTTGGACACCTTTGCTTTAAAAGCAGTGGTGGTCCTGAGGCTAAGGTGCTGCAGACCCGATTTCTTCTCCAGGAGTCTTCAGGGTTTACAGTAGTGGTCATAACAATGGCTAATATGATTTGAGCCTACTGTGTGCCAGGCACTGGGTTAAGACTTTCCACACATTATTTAATCCTCAAAGCATGTCTATGAGGATGGCACTATTACCCCCAAGTTACAGATGTGGAAACTGAGGCTTAGAGACACCCTTTTTCTAGCAGAAGTTCATGGGGTTAGTGGGAAGTGGAGTTGGAATTCTACCCAAGCAGTCTCCTGCAGAATCTGGGCTCTCAACCACCACCCATGCTGCCAGCCACATCCTCCTAATCAACTCTCTCTGCCTACAGCCTTAGCTGTTTGGTCTGGAGGAGCCAGAGAATTCTTTTGGTCCCATCTATTGATGTGGCCATGAAGGACCTGGCCCCAGCGGTGTCCCTGGCACCCTGATTATCCAGCTGAATGCCACGGGATACTGAGAGCCCCTGAGGGGAGGTAGGAGGAGCTCTCCCAAGACAGACAGCTCCTGGAATTAGGGAGAAGTTCCCAGCAACAGGCTGCTTCCTTCTTGGAAGGAAGGGGAGGATTGTCAAGGCCAGGGGAGGATTATCAAACGTTACAATGGGAGAAGGGGATTTTCCTCTGTTCATGGTGGACGCCTTGGGAGCGAGGTGCTTCAACTATCGTGATATCTCCTGGGACTCATTAACCTGGGTCCCTAAAAGCCATGGACACTGAAAGATGGCCCTGGTACCAGTAAAATAATCACAGTGAACAGTTTTATAGTGATTCCTGCATGCTAGGCAATATTCTAAGCCTAGGAGTATGTAAAATAACTCAATCCTCACAACTGTAAGAAGTGGGTTCTAGTCTTCTCCCCGTTTTATAGATGAGGAAACTGAGGCAGAGTTCCAGAGCCTGTATGGTCTGGGGCAGGATGTAGTGGAGGTGCTTGGGTACAAGTCTGAAATAGATGGACTTCTGTCCCCAGAGGCGTGGGTCAGGTGTCGGGGGGTGATGGGCTGCGGAACGAGCTCTCCTAAGGGCACTTTCCATCCCTGTATGCCTGGGGCCCTGAGCGCTGACCTGCTTTCATGTGAAGGGAAGGGGAAGTCACAGAACCCTGGTGGGTAATTCTCGGCCCAGTGCTTTGTGCCCACATTCATCAGATGCTTCTGGAGCATCTCCGAGTGCTGGCACCGGCTCGGATACTGAGCGGGGAGTGGGGATGAGATAACGTCCTTGCTGCCCCCGACTTTGGGGGCTCACAGTCGAACGGTCTCACAGGCACTCGACCGAGGCACAGTGCACGGCTAGACTGGGGAGCCAAGGCGTTGGGTGGTTATGGGGCAGCCTGCAAGCAGAATAGCAAAGCATGAAGTGGTGGCAAGCACCGAGTCAGTGCTGGCCGTTGTCCCCAGAGCAGCTGCGTTGTTGGACGGGGTGTGGCAGAGCCAGACCTGCATTTTGAAAAGTCACTCTGGCTGCACGGTAGAGCCAGACTGGAAGCAATGTACTGTGGGCTGGGAGGCCAGCGTGCAGGCCAGAGGTGACAGTGGCCTGATGGTGGGGTGGTGGGGGGACAGAAGAGCAGAGGAGATATGTAGAAACCTGAATCAATTGAGTTTTCAGACTTAGTGCTAGAGGTGGACAAAGGGCTGGCCACAGACAACGCAGGCCTTAAGTCTGAACCCTGGATGAATTCATGTTGGCATTTCTGAGGCACAGACACAGGAAGAATAGGTCTGTGGGAAGACAATTTCAGTCTGGATAACATTCTGTGCCTCTGGCCTGAGTGTGGGCGAACAGCTTTATCATGCATTCCCAGCTTCTTCCAGAATATTTATGGAGGCTCTGGAAGGAAAAACGTGCCCTGGACATGTCAGAGTGTGGGGCAAGGAGAGATGAGATCAGTGCCAGGCCTCACGCCTGGGGAGAGCCATCCTGAGTCCTCCTGCCAGAAAAGGGACGCATCCCACCTCCCTTTTAGGGAAGGAGTCCCCATCCCTAAGTTAAATGGCTTGACCAGGGATCGCCAGCCCTGTGGACAAGCATGAGCTTCTTCCACCTCCTCTGCGCTGGGGAGGGCCTGGCCTTCTGCCCCTTCCCTAGCTGCCTCCTCTGCTTAACTCTCTAGACCCTGGACCAGAGGCAATAGCCAGAGCTGCTTTTGGTGGTAAGCAGGCACAGTGCTATGTACGGACATGTCCACAATCTCACTCAATCTTCCCCGAGGCCCTGTGAGGGTGGTACTGTCACGCCCACTTTAAAGATGAGGAAAGAGGCTTAGAGAAGTGAGGAGGCTTGTCCCAGTCACACGGCTATTCCCTGTGCCTCAAAGTATTTTCACAAGATCTCATCATTGTTACTTGTGAAGACAGGGATGAACGCAGCAGCAAGGATGAACAGTGTGCCATGGGGTGGAGGTCCAGTGCCAGAATAGGAAGGGAGGAGCTGGAGAACCAAAGGAAGAGGCTGAACCATCCCTCTCTCCCAGTACGGCCTCCCAGAAGGGAGGCCAAGCCTGTAGATGGATCCTCATGACCCCTCACCCTAGGCCTGCAAAATATGAAGTCAGAAGAGATACCTTTCCCTGCTCAGGTCGACGAGGGCTTTGCTTTCTGGTCTAGAAGCAGGTGGGAGCAAGTGCAGCCTGACTTTTCACTGCCAGCCACGCAGGTGAAGACACAATAACCTTTCTGCAGCTCACCACTAGGCCTGGAGCTTGGGGCTTTAAAAGGTCCCCATGCACCCTCTGAGCCACCAAAAACTGTTTGCCAAGAAGGAAGGGGTAGAAACAGCTACATTCATAGCCTGTGCTCTGTCATCAGGCACGCACAGCTGGGTTCATGGGGTCCTGGGGTAGTAACACTCACTCCAGGTCTCACCGAGGCCTGAGCTTGGCCACACCTCTCCCCATGTGTTAGCTCAGCGGTTCCAATCCAACAACGAGACAAATGTCTTAGGTACTTCATAACAGGATTCAAATGGAACGAATTCTTTTTTCCTCCCTTATCACTTTGCACACATGAAATCTATTTTTAATTAGCTTTCAATATATCATCTAAAAAAAAAATCCTACAGCTTGCTCCCACCCCCAAATTGTTCTTAGAGAAAGCAAGATTTGTCTTGTAAGTTTCTTAAGAAAATCTATATGTGCTCAATGCATTTAAATAACACTCATTAAAGTGAACGGCACACAAGCTGGCTTCTCTAGTCACAGATGAGAGACAATCGCTTGACCTATTGCAAATCAAAAAGCATTTCCACGCCACCTTTATTTTTCAACTGGTTAAGTTTTAAATTAAAGTCCCAATGCCCTTTTTGGAAAGGCAGACTAATAGGGCCCCAACTGAAATTTGAGCTCAGTCGATAGGAAGATAATTACAAGAAACAAAATGTGAAATTTTAAATCAGGTCACTAATGAAGTCTAAAAATACCAGTGGCCCATCCCTCTGGCTGGCAAGACCTGTTCTTCATAGAGGGGAATCTCCCCATAATTACTCAACCCCGGGAGAGGCCAGGTTGTCACGTCAAACAATAGCAGGGAAAATCGGGGACTTTAACGAGCTAGATCTCAAGGCGTTGCATGGTGGATCTTATTATAATGCTGGGCAAGGTTTCAAACAGAGAACAGGAGAAAAGGAAAGTTCTTTTTTTTTCTAAAGTGGAGTTCTGACTTGTGTTGACGCCATCACGCAGAGCCTCCTGTTCCCGCCTGGAGCCAGCTGTCTGTCATTTAGGAGTGTGAAATCAATTGGGCTTCAGAGATGTAAAATCCCTAGGGGCAAAATTAAAAGTGACCCAAATCCAAGCCCACGTGGTCCTGTCAGGAACAAGACTCTCACATGGCAAGTTTCAAAGATTTAGTTTCAAAATTCGGGTTTCTTATTTTAAAAAATATGCAGTTGTTTGACATTAGATCTGACAGACAAATTATAGCTTCAGCAATAAAGGCTTTTAAGATTAGAAATGAAAAGAGAAATTACTTATATATTAAAAAAAGAAAAAACCCACCCAGGCTTGAGTTTGAGGCATTTGCAGGCGCATGCGTCACTCTTTCTTCCCTGCAAATATCAGGGGCTAAATCAGCTGATGAGGCCGTAAACAGAGAAGCGAGTTACATGGAATTTCGAGGAAAGAGCCAGTGTGCTAGCAACCTCTGGAAATCAGGGTGATGGACCGGTCAGTCGTTGTCACTGGCTAGAGCTGGTGGGTCCCGCTGGCTCACCAGAAGGCGGGGCTGAGGACACTTTCTAGGCCCACCCCATCCCTGGCCCTCACATGGCCCTCAGTCTGCCCAGTGGGGCCTAGTAGAGGAAATCTTAGCAGGGCCCCTATTTCTTGTCCCCTCCCGTCCATTGGCTCAGGACCACCACAGAGGATGGTTCACACCCTCAGGCCCTCGTATAGAGGTTACAGGAAAAGCTCTGCAATGGTCATTGACCCAGTGGGCACAGAAGTCCTGCAGGGTCCTGTCCCCGCCACCTGTCTTTCTGATCTCATGGGCTCAGGGCTGACAATGTTTAGCTGCCTGCACCCAGCAGCTTTGGTGGGGCAGATCCCAGCTTGGTGCTGAGCCCCAAACTAGGGACTCCAGGACTATCTCAGCTAGTTACGTTTTTGCACAAAGCAGCTCCTTTTCCTAGATGCGTGCCTGGAACGTGGCAAGCCAGCAAGATCTTGCATTAGCCCAGAGGGGCTATGTGGGGAGAGAATATGCCACCCGGTGCCTCGGGCTTTGGCATAGCCTTGGAAGCAGGATGCCCACTGCCCAGTTGTCAGAGTTGGTAACTCATGAACTTGAACTGGGAATAAGTTTCTTTCTTTTTTTTTAAAGGGAGACAGAGCTTAACCAAAACAATTGAAACAAAAAATCAATTTAGTCATTTTTTTAAAAAAGATCTTAAAGCAAGAGTTTACCAGAATTTAGATGTAATTTTCTACAATTTTGTCATTTAAAACTAGTGCTGATTTCCAAAACAAAGGCAGTCAGGGCTCAGTCAGATTGGGAATTAAACCCAACAGAGATCCAGACATGAGCTTTATTGTTGGGATGCTTGACAAGGCCTGAAAGTTGCTTGAAATGACAAAGGAAGAGACTTGGGAGAGAAGACAGGAGAGCAGCTAGTGCCTCTCAGCAGAGCCCCCCGAAATGCCATCTCAAGGAGTTTTATGTGGGAAGGCTGGGAAGCTGTGCCCAGAGATGCATACTTTCTAGGACCGTCTAGTGTCCTCTTTCAAAGGAGATGCAGATACCCCGTTGGGGCAGACTGCTTGCCGTGGACTCTCATGACCCCTCCTGCCAGGGAGCTGCCTGTACCTGGCAGTGGCCCAGCAGCCTTCCCCACTGCATCCAGCAGGAGCAGGGACTTGGCTTGTCTGGGGCGCTAAGGGCTAGGCAAACCTATAGCAGAGGAACCCAGCAAGCCTCATATGTGTGCCCCAGTCCTCCTGTCCCCTTCTGCCTTCCAGTCTGGACTGATCCCTCAGACAGACATCAAGAACCCTAACCCTAAGACTGGGGGCTCCAACTAGGACCATGTCTAGCATGCATCCTTCCCGAGGCTCTGTTCTGAAGGATCTACCTTCGAGTTCCCTGGAATGAAACTCCCCTGAGGCTGGGGGAAGAGGGTTAACTGAAGGCTGAGGCTGGAGGTGCTCTTTCCCAAGGTCTCACAAAGCCACCCCTGGATCCTTGAAATGAAATATTCAAGTGCCTCAAGATGGTCTAGGAATGTCTCCTGGGCCTAACTAAATTGCCTTGGGCAGTGTTCTCATCTGATGGAACCACACAGGGTGCCTTCCCTGGGAAGGACACAGTACATGCTCTGAATGTCCTCATGGGTGGAACGTGGAGAAGGCCCCCAAAGGGATTGTTCTATGGTGCCCTAAGAGGAATGGATGACTCTCACCCTTTTGCAGCTTGGCCTGGCCTTGGGGGTTGGAGGTGAGAATGGCCAGGGCTTGGGCTGGAGGGGGACAGGCTCTGGGCTTTGCAGGCTCTCCCTTCCTTCCTCTTCCCGGGCTCCCTCTTCTTACCCAGGCGCATTTCCCTACTTTCCTTGTCCCGCCCTCCACACTTTCCCCCTCCCTCCATCATCTCAGGCCAGTTGTCTTGGGCAGGCGGAGGCTCCACTGCAGCCTCTGGGTTGGGGAGGCCAGTGAAGGAGCTGGCGTGAAGCACCCTCCTGTCCCAGTGGTGTTGCAGTGACCGCGCAGAGGTACAGACGCAGGCCTGTGGAGAGTCACGTGGCAGCAGGACTTACCTCTGGGGTGCCCTGGGTCGGTGAACTCATACTTCCCCACGCCAATGGTCCGCAGCATCTGCAGCCCGTGGGCCGAGTCGGTTGTGGGGGGCCCATTGGTGGCAGGGGCACCACTGGGGAGAGTGGCAGACGGCTGGGCTGGCGGCGGTGGAGGCAGTAGGGGCCCTGCCATGTGGCCGTTGCCCACAGCGGTGGGTCCTGGGCGGGCCACCTGCCCCACACCGGGCAGTGTGGACACGGCCAGGGGCTGAGGGCTGGCATACAGGGCCTGGGCAGGCATGTTGACCACCACGCTGCTCAGAGGCTGAGAGGGCGGCTGAGGGAGCGAGTAGTGGCCTGGCATCAGCGGGAGCTGGGGCCCCACGTGGGGAGGCAGTGAGGGGGTCACCCCAATGACCGGGGCCTGGACGTTCACAGCCGGGCTGAAGGTGGGAGGCTGGGCCACTCCATAGGAGTGTGCGATCAGGGTGGGCTGGTTCCCGGCGGCCACCGTGGTCACCCATGGCCCCGTGCCTGCAAGGGAGATGGAAGAAACGTCATCTGCCGGTTACATATTCATTCAACAAACACTGACCACCCCAGGCCCTGCACTGGGTGCTGGGTCACAGAGGTGAACGAGACACCTGTGTCCAGGAACTGACCGATTAGGAATCTGTGATCGTGGCAGCCCAGGATAAGTGTGCTAGGGGGTCTATGAACAAACAGCTTTTGGGGCTCAGAGGAGGAAGCGAGGCCTGCCTGGGAGAGGTGAGAGGCAGCAGAGCAGAGAGAAGGAAGCAGAGCCCTTTGAGAGACTTGGGTTCCACTCTCAGCTCTGCTACTTAGTAGCTAAGAGCCTCAGGAGCAAGTTCTTTTTTATTTTATTTTTTGAGACAGAGTCTCACTCTGTTGCCCAGGCTGGAGTGTAGTGGCGCGATCTCAGCTCACTGCAACCTCCGCCTCCTAGGTTCAAGCAATTCTCCTGCCTCAGCCTCCTGAGTAGCTGGGATTACAGGTGTGCACCACCATGCCTGGTTAATTTTTGTATCTTTAGTAGAGATGGGGTTTCAGCATGTTGGCCAGGCTGGTCTCGAACTCCTGAGCTCAGGTGATCTTCCCGCCTCAGCTTCCCAAAGTGCTGGGACTACAGGTATGAGCCATCGCTCCTGACCTCAGCAAGTCCTTATTTCCTCTGAGCCTCATTCTTCTCATCTGTTAAATTCTACCTCAGGGGACTACCAGGAAGAACTGAATGAGGAAGATATATTTGGAAACAAAACAAAACAAAACTAGCAGAGTGTCTGGCATGTGGTGAATGCCCCATAAATGCTGGGGTTTCTCCTCCCTTTCTGCAAGCTCGCCTCTGAAGGAGGCAGGGGAAGGGGATGGTGGAGACGGGGGTGTTTGCTGGGCCCTCAGGTGAGGGCACTAGAGCCCGGGGCTGGGAATGGTCCTCACAGGCGGGGAGGGACCCTGGTGGGGGACGTGTGGAAAGGCTGGCCGGGCCTTGCTGGGGAGGGCGGGCCTTGTGCTAAGCAACCTGGACATGGCCAGCCCTGGGGGAAACAAGAGAACCCCACTTTAGTCCTTAAGAAAACTATGGCTGAACAAGGTGGGGTCCAGATACATCTCTTGAGAGCTGACACAAGAGACGAGGTCAGCTGTGCCAGGCAGGGTGACCTAAGGGAGCTTGTGAGGGAAACTGGGAGACACCATGACAGGGAAGGCCAATCTGGGTTGCCTCTGACTGAATGAGCCTGGGTCCAGGTTTCCATGGCCCAAATGCTACCTTGGTTTTCATAGCTGCTCTGAGGTGGCAGTATAGACTGAGGATGGGGAGACAGAGGAAGGGGAGTAGGGGGCAGGGGGCCACTCAGCACCACAAGCCCCATAGGATAGAATGTGGAGCTGGGAGCTCCCTCTCAGAAAGAAAATGGTGCTGAGGTGGGGCAGGAGCTAAGATGGCGGGTCACTACCAGACCACTGTCCAAGGGAGAGCCACCGGCTGGTGGTGAGGAGCAAGGCTCGGAGTCACATAGACCACGGTACGAGGCCTGCATCGCCCCTTCCCAGCCGAGGGACCTTAGGCCCAAGCCTTTCCCAAGTCAGTTTCCTCCTTAGCAGCAGGCACGATCGCTGTAAGAGTTGCGATGATGCACAGAACAGGGCACGCAATACATGTGCAACGCATATTTATGATTTTGATAACGAGAGAGGTCGGGGAGAACTGGAAGCCAACAAACATCAGTGAAGTAATGGCAAGATTCTAGAATGGGCTGCTAATGGGAACTGTCCCCAAGCCTGAAGAGGCGAGGTGGTGTCACTATGAGCCAGCCTGGGTGTCTTAAGCCCAAGCATGTCATCCCAAGCTCTGCTCTTTCCAGGATTAGCCAGGGAGCCTTGAAAAATGCATCAGAACTTCAGAGCGTAATGGGTGGGGCTCCAGGGGACTCTGTGGCAGAGACACAGAGACACAGTGCCATAGAGGTGATTTACTGATGATGGGGTGAATGGCCCAAGGGTACAAGAGACCTAAAGAGAAGTCTCTAGTTATATGTGGCAAGCTCCCAGCATTTTAATCCGTGACTTGGATAATGACGTGGAAGACAGGACCAGGTCTGCAGGGAACATAATTGGGAGGGGTAGGGTCAGCAACAGAAGCTGGTGTCTAAGAGATCCTAAGATCAAACAGGGGAACACTGATGGGGCCTTGCTATTGGGTCCCCAAATCCAGCTGCCTAAGCCCAACTGTGAGGACATGAACAGGGGTAACCGTAGCTGCTGGGGCATCTTGGGGTGCTATTGAGGCAGCATGTGACGTGGCTACTAGCTGAGCAGTGATGAGACCAGAGGTGTTGAAGGAAGCACATGCCAGGCAGACCACTGTTGAGTTCTGGACACCGCACTTCAAGAGGGATGCAGGGGGCAGAGCAAAGCCCTGGAAGGCAAAGGGCTTGGAATCTATGGGCTGTGGGGCATGGCTGAATGGCCTGGGGTGTTTATCCCAAGACTTTGAGAGGTGGATGAAAGGGGTCTCCTGACACCTGTAGGGCTGTTGTGTGGAGGGCCAAACTGAGGTGTTCTGTGTATCCTAGGCGGGGGCTCTGGGGCCAATGGGAGATCAAAGAGAGGGCATTCATTATGGCTGGAGCTGTCCAAAGAAGGGCTGGGATGTTGTACAAGCTGGCGAATTAATTCCCAGTCCCCGAGGGTAGAACACCCCAGTTGTCATACAACCATGAGCAAGGAAAAACCTTACTGGAAGGCATGACTCGAGAAATTTGTTATGAATCAGAGTACCCAGGTTTGGGAATGATGGTTCAAAAGAATCCGGAGTCAATTCGAAGTCACCCCGATAATGTCATTCTCACTCCCTTTGCTCTCTGGAGTCCTTGAGTAGCAGAAGAAGCAGCAGAGGGACAGCTCCTTCACAGGGAATTACACACAGTGCCTTTGCCCCCTGAACCTGAGGAGGGGGCTTCTGCAGGCCCTGGGGTCAAGACCTGCTGTGCAGGAGTTGGGGTCCCCAGGAAGCCTCTAGCTTCCCGCCAAGCCCTGGGCTCTGTTGTTTCTATCTGCTGACGAGGTACGTACCTGGATTGTCACTCTCCCTCATCTGTTTGGAGGGTGGCTCATCAGTGTCCCAGGGTGTGGACTGATTGATAGGCGTCTGCCCCCACCGGATGCTGGTCGCCAGTCCCTGGGACTGACTGTCCCCCTTGGAGATGCCGGGAGCCTGTGGGAAGAAGATGAGGAGGTGAGCATAGCCTGGCCAGAGACCAGCCTCCAGAACAAGGCTCCCTAGGAGGGACCTAGCCTCCAAAACAAGACTCCCGTTGCCTAAGCTTCGTCCACTGAGTACAGGGTCAGAGGCAGAGCCCCAGCCCTCCACCCAGTCTTTGGCGGGAATTGCAGTGGGTTCTGCCATAGTAGTAGCAGCTGGGACCTCTGCTAAGTTCCTGCCTCTAGGAACATCCAAGCCAGTGCCTCCCTTGTCACCCTCCGTGGCCACTCACTCCACCTGCCCTATCACAATGGGAAGAGCATTCTGAGATATGAGATGGGTTCTCTGGCCCTCGGACCATCCACAAACCACAACCACACAGATGCTACCAACTTATCAGGGCATGTGCTGAGTACTGACTGTGTGCCCAGCCCGGCCTCTGTGCCACCACTGGCTGGCTCTTGGACACGGGAGAGGACAGCTTTTCAAGGGGCCACCAGCAGGCAGCAGGTGAGGGACTTTATACATTTCCCATCCTGCCCCCACACCAGCCTCTGAGGCCCAATCATCCTATGGAGGAAGTGTGGGGAAGTGGGGAGCTGAGGCCCATGGCGGGGACAGCTCAGATGCTGCTCCTAGGTGGATGGTGGGACCCTCAGCTCCTCTGTGCAGGAAGGAGACAGGTTTTCTGCTCCATGAGCCCACTCTCTAGTTCAGATTTGTAGATGAATGAAAAAATAAACCTAGAGTGGAAAAAAAAAAAAAAAAACACCAGGACAGTATTTGTCTCCCTGAGCCACAGCCTTATAATGGAATATTATATAGCTATCAAAAATCATGTGTACTAAGAATTCTTGATGACAAAATGCTTACAGCATAATGTTTAATGAGAAAAACAGGCCACAGAATGACACACAAATGGCCTCCCTATGTAAACACTCCTGTGTCAAACAATATATATAGGAGAGAAATGATCAAAATGTTAAGAGGGATGTTATTCTTGGGTGAGGGGATTATGGGTAGCTTATTTTATTTCCTATACTTTTCTGGATTTGCCTTTTTTTTTTTTTAATATGGCCATTATATATAACAGGCAAAAAAAAAAAAAAAAATCCTGGAAACAGGCTGGCGAGGTTGGGATAGGATACCTGGGATATGCAGGGGTGTGGGTGTCAGTAGAGGTGGCCCTGGGAAGAGTCAGCACAGCTCCCAGGAGCACAGCCAGACCCCAACCAGGTGTGGGATGAGGGGTGGATACAGATGCCTGCCAGGAACAGTCACAGAAGAACACAGGAGCCTCCAGGGGCATCTGCAGGCCCCTCAGGTGAGGACCATGGTCCTCACGGTGACTTCTGATGAAGCTTGACCCAGGAACCCAGCTAGTGGGGGACAGGGCCTGCTGCTGAGCCCCTCTGACCAGAGTGGCTCTCCTGGGTTCTGTGCCAGGGACAGAGAGGGGGTGTGGATGGGGAGGCTGGGCAACACTTGGGGCTTTGATGTATAGTGCAGACGACACACAGCGCCTACGTAAGGGCCTGCTGGAGGAGCGGGAGCCGTATCCCATTAGGACCTGTGGGCTGCGCTCAGCTAATTGCATCAGGCTGCACTTTATCTCTGGCCTGCATTTTAGATGCTTTGCTTCTGTGAACAGAGCAAGAAACAAAGGAAAAGGGTGAATCTCCTGAGAAAAGAACAATTCAAGGGACAAGCTTCCTTATCAGAGGGCCAGCCCCATTTCTATCTGTGGGACAGGCAGAGGCTGGGAGCAGAGGGGATTGGGGACTTAGCCGCACTCACTAATAGTCTTACAGAACAATAGCATGGTTTTTCCAGCATTCTCCAAATAGACAGCTTTTAACGCGTGCCCTGTCTGAAGGATCTATCCGCTCCACAGCCTTCACTGTATTTCCAGGCTCTCCAATCCTGGAGGCTCAGAGGCAGGAAATTGCTTTCGCCGGAATCAGAGGCATCTGAGGGAGAAGGAGCCTGTGCCAAGTCCCATGCTGTGCCTGGGAGCAAAGTGTGAATGCTAAGATCCCAGCTTCCTGACCGGCACCCCCTTCATGGACAGTACAGAAGCCCCTCCTGCCTGGAGGGGGTGTTGCAGCCCCTCTCCACCGTGTAGAATCCTGGAGGTGTCCCAGGCAAGAGGCTGTAGAGGTTTTCAGCATCCTCTGAAAGCCACTGCTTCTCCCCTCCTGAATCACACTCTGGCCTGGCAACTTGACAGGGTAGGAAGGCTTCTGGAAACTTGCCCTGGAGCAGCCCCTGCCTCCAGGAGAGGAGGTTGGGGTCTCCTCGAGTTTGGGTCCCCATGTTCTGAGCACTAAAACTTCAGGAGTTCCAATGGTCACCCTAAAATTGGTGGAGTTTCTGAACTTGAAAAATCTCACACTTTTCCAACACAGATTGCTCAGCCCCTTGGCTTCAAAGCACTTCTACCGCTCACTCATTTAGTTTGTTTCTTCTGCTGTAGGTCTGTGTTGGGCACTGCTCGAGGCACTAGGGACGCGGGTGACCAAGACTCAGCCCTGCCCTCAAGTGGCTGCTGCGGGACAGTGGGAGGACTCAATACATGAACAGCTTGAGGGAAAGAAGCTGGGGTGTCCCGGGTGTGCAGAGGCGGGCCCAGATGGGCTGTGAGCAGGCGAAGTGGGCTACAACCGGCCTGCTGTTTGGCTGTGTCGTTCATGAATACTACAAGCAATTTCTTATGTATAAGAAAGCAGCTCTGTGGTGAGAACCAAGTCTTTTTTTCTTTAGGAAAGATACATAAGGCTACCCATTTTCTACTGAGCACTCACAACATTTGAAGCTACAAGCAACCTGTAGTTCAGGAATTTTATGTATTTTATTAAAATAATGCAATGACATTCCTTCCTCCACTTCCTCCAGAAAAAACCTGGACACAGGGTGTGCCCTTTGCCGAGGAGCCCGGGCCCCCGGGTGGGTGACATGCAGAGCCACTGGTGATGTGCGTCAGCGCCGCCTGACTAGAGGCCCCTCCTGCGACGAGTTCCAGGCCCTCAGTAAACCCATGTGGTCCCCAGGTTCTGGAAGCTTCTAGGGGACCATGTTCAGGGCCATGGGTCCAGCTCTGAGCCCAGCTCCTGCTAACTCTTTCCTCCCATGGTTCAGAATGCCCTCAAGCCCAGGCCACCCTGATTTCCATGCCTCCTGGTCGGGAGGGCTGCCGACACAAGAATGCCACGAAAACCAACCAGGAGAACTTAGCCCGGGCAGCAGGGAGGAAGGCAGAGTTGAGCAAGCCTCTCCTCGTGCCCTCCCACTGCCATCATCTGGGACACCAGTGAAGCCACCCAGACCTTTGGCCGTTCCCCAGTGTTCCTGGCCATGTTTTCTGCTCCAGTGACATGATGGCACTCGGCAGAGAGAGGCAGACCAGGAGAGCCTCTCTGTGCCTGGCCCCACAGAGTGGCCCTATCTGCCCATCATCAGGCCTGAGCAGGCTTCTCTTGGCTTTCCTTTAATGAGATGCTAATGGGATGCATCATTAACGCAGCAGCTTTTTAAACCCTGAGCTCTTGTAAATTTTCAAAGGTCACAGTTTTATGGCAGCTGACAGCATCCTGCTTCTTTCAGCGACTGAAGAACACTAAAGACCCAGGGCTTCTATGGTTGAAGCTCTCTGTGAGGCAGCGCAGAGCGGGAGGCACCTGCTGGCCATGGGGGCTGGGGGCCTCCACCCTGCAGCAGTCTCAGAGGACACGTGGGTTCACTCTACCAGCTTGTGGGGAACCAGCCGTGCATGGCCCACAGAGCTGCTCTGAGGGACGTGCTTCATTTAGGGAAAGGTGTGTAGGGCCGCAGGTGGTGTGCAACCAAAGATTCCTGGCAGAGGGCAAAGGGCTAATATTCACCCGGGGAGGCAGGGGCAGGGGATGCCCATGGAGTACCCTTTGCTCACCAGGCTGTGTACCCACGAGTCTGCGACACACAGCCCTGAGAGGCTTTTGTTAATTTGTCCGCCCAGAGGAAACCCCTTTTTCTACTTTGCACAAAAGTGCCATATAGACTAGCAACATCCTGCGTGGCCGGGGAGGTTTGAGAGATGGCAGGGACTCCCCTGGGGTCCTCCCAGGCCTCGCTTGTTCTCACCTCTACTCTCTGTGTACCCAGTGATCACAGTACTTAGTGCACTGCCCCCAGGGCCTTGTTTCTGCCCTGTCTTTGCAGGCAAAGCTCCATGACTCCATGAGGGCAGGGTCTCTGAGCTAAAGTGTTGGCCAGTGGAAGAAGCATGCATCACTGTTGGCTTGATGAATGAATGAATGAATGCACAGGGTAGATTCCAGGGAGAGTGAATGACATGAGTCACAGAGCAGAGCAGTGAAACAGCATATGGCTCCCTCATTGGGGGGCTAAGGTTTCCGTATCATGGGGGCCGGGTGTGCTGGGACCCTTAACACCATTGCCCTGGATGCTGCTGGAGGCTGCCTGGAGCCCTGGATGGCCCAATCCACTGACCAGCAGAACTCATCAGCCCCTCCAGATGCCTGGGTGCGATGAAGGCATGGACACTGAGGGGTGACTACTGCCTCTGTGGAGCTGGGGGGACCTGGGGGAGTCTCCTGGAGAAACTAGAACACAGCACCCTCCACTGTTTGCCCAAGGATGTCAGAAGAGGGTGAATCAATGAAGCCTCGAGAAGAAGCTTCCAGAAGAGATGGGCTGGGCCTGGGCCACACAAGCTAGGCAGGATTCAATCTGGCAGATGGATGGGGGCCCAAGTCACTGCCAAAGGACCCCATAGCAACCAGTGCATTTTCAGCCTAGATACATCTGACAGAGACAGGCTTCAGAGTCCGCTTCTGGGGTGCACATGGGCCTTTTCTGGAGGGACGATGATGCCAGCACCCACAGCCCTCTCCTGCCAAGGACACTGTCTCCTAGACCGGAACCTGCAGGCCACGATGCTCTGTACCATGTGGTGCAGACAGGGCTGGCGGGGCTGCCTTCTGCCGAGCATCACTGAGCACGCACTCTGGGTCAGGGGCACCACTGTGTACCAGGGATCCGTGCTGGGCAAGGTCCTGCCCTGCAGGAACTTACAACCAGCAGAATGGGACACCTGCACCAGGGAGCCATGGGGGTGACACAGGCTTGGAGAGAGACCCAAGGAACAGATCCATGATGTTGTCTCGCTCCCACCCCTGTTAATAGAGAGACTGGTGCTACCATTAAGAAAAGGTACAGTAAAATCATGATGAAATGCAAAGGGGAGACCAGAGCAGGGAACACGTGGAGAGAAATGAATGCTGAGGACATGCAGGCCACAGGGCTCCTGGAACTGCCACAGTGGAGCCTTCAGCATAGCACGGAGCTTCCACTTAGTCAAATTAAAACACACACACACACACACAGTGCTGTGACTCTTTTGACAGAATATGTCAGATGCGACACTATGCCAGTCCTGGGCCTATCTTTTTAAGAGGCCTTGAAGCTTCTGCCTTGGTATCTTAGACCCTCTAGACCATCAGCAAATCAGCTGAACATCACCAAGGGTTACTAGTCAATACCACGGGATCAGCAGAACTGTCCAGCCAAGCTCTCTCAGAATTCCTGTGCACAAATTTGGGAGATATTATAAAATGTGTCATTTACAGCCACTAAAAAAGTAAAAAAAAAAAGGCGTACACAGTCTACTGTGTATCTTATCATTTTGTATATATTGCAAAATAGTAAAGGGCAAAGTCATTTGTGCCTTACTCTTGACATATAAATGCACAGTGTTACACACATCTCTTTGTGTTCCGTAGAGGATTGGGGGCAGCATAAATATAGTGGGATTCTAATTACATAAATGCCAAAACTAAAGTTAGTGCAGCATTTCCCTAACACAGCCCAGCTGGGTGGTGGGTGTGAAGTGGCCTTGGATGAAAACTTGAGGAGTCCCAGGGAGGACAATGCCAGGGACCATGCCAGACAAAGCTCCCTGTACCCGGAGCTTCCTCTGAAGCCTTGTTTCCGTCTCTGGGCTCCCCACAACATCCAGCCCATTTGGGGAAGACAAGCTTTGGTGTGCCCATCCCACCCACCTGGCTCTGGGTGGCAAGGGATGCTCACGTGCGCTGGCCCTCCCTGCAACTCTGGCATGGTTCTGATTGCCCCACACTTTCGGAACTCCCTACATCAGAAAACTTGCTCTACCAGCTTCCCTTGCAGCTAGGGCATGGCATGTGACCTGTGGCTCAAACCTACTTAGGTGAGACTGCAGTCTGGAAAGCTGGGTGATGTGAGGAGGCCAGCACTGCTCCGAGTCCATGCGCTGCAGAGGCTGATGGCAGAGGAATGGGGATTTGGGAGCATGTGGGTCAGGGAGGCTCTGGTGTCCTCAGCCCAGCACTGGTGGTGAATGCTGTCATTTCCTTTTTCTTCTTACTCTGCAGGGTTATTCCTAGGGCTCTTCTAAGAACAGCAGGAGCAAATTCGCACAGTGCTCCTAGCAGAAGTGCATTTGTTGCAGGCACCTCTGACTACTGGGCCCTAGCTTGCCCTGGGGGGAATCATATCACACCAGCTATGAGCTCCAGGAGGGGGCATCACTGGGCAAGCCATTGCCTGCAAAGAGTGGATATTTCACTTCCTTTCAGCTTCCCTCCCTCTGCAGGGCACTTGAGGTCTTCATGGTGCCAGGTCCACCTGTGGGGAATGATGGCATCCAGCTTTTGGCAAACATATTCAGACCAGGGTGTTGGGGACTGAGCATGTGGGCCTCTCAGGGGCTCTTGCACTACAAAGGTGAAGCCCCAGGAAGGCAGTTCTTACTTGAAAGGAATTATGTTCCAATGGTAGAAACTCAGGCTTGGGGAGGAGATATTTTGGTGTCTGGGATCTTTTAGATGACAACTCATAGGTTTATAGCTGGGCTGTTAGGCTTTCTAGTGTTGGCAGGTTATCACTGAGAGCAGATTCCAAGATCACATAGGGAAGGCTTCCAACCACCACCACGGGGATCTCCAATGTGAGTGCATGAAAGCAGCATCTGGAAGACTCGTTAGAGGAACAGAAGTTTCTGGACCCCACCCTGGAGGTTCTGATTCAGCTGGTGTTGGGCGAGGGACCCAAAAATGTGCCCCTTTAATAAACCTACAGGGGATGCTTGGCAGGTAGTCCATGGACCTCACTCTGGGCATCAAGGAAAGTCTTTGCGTTCAAGTTCTTGGGCCTGTGCGTGGGGACCGAGGGGTTGATGCTGCTCATCAGGCCCTGATTGGGAGAGTTTTGGGTCTTGCTTATGTGGCTTATGGGAACCAGCTCCTTGGCGAGGCCACTTCTGAGGACTTCTGTTCTGAGCCTAGATTTCAGGGGGTCAGAAGGACACGTTGAGAGCCACCAAAGCTAGAAATCTGTGGCCTCCGGGAAGCGCAAATGACAGTTAAGGGTCTCTCAGTTCTCGTTTCCTGATTGCTACTGAACTACAAATGAGAAGATAATCGCAGTTAAATCCCTACGTGGGGCCAGGGGAGGGTCTCTCGAGCTGCACCTGCCTTCATTAACGAGGCTGCCCTCTCTGGCCCCCTGGCCCCAGGCCTGCGCCCTCAGCCTCCCCTTCAGAGCCCTGCCATAATGCGCTCCGGTGCCTGATGAAATTTCTAATAATACTAACCAATGATGTGTTAAATTGAGACACTTCTGGCTTGCATGCCGGAAACTGCATGATGGTTTAAAGGACCAGTGCTTACCTTTCTCTATCAATTTGCTGCTAAATGACTGCTTTCGGGGTAACTTACAGAAAAGTAATTCTTTATTTAAATTTTAATTTCAATCTTGTCATTTAAAATATATATTCAGATTCCAATCATATTACAGAATATGATGATGTCTTTGGAGGGTAAGCGAGCCTGAGAGCCCGGGTGGGGGCAGAGGACGTGATGGGGCAGGTGGTAGGAGGGGCTGAACAGCGAGCAAGAGACAGAGGACAGGCTTGGTGAGGGCAGCCACGTGCTGGGCTGGGAGCTACAACTGCAGACCCCGTCTGGGCCCCAGGCCTGGCCCTGTCCTTGCCCGGTGATCCTAGGCTTGGTGGGCAGCCCCGAGGGTCATCTGTAAATACTTTAAGTGGAAACCACCAATCACTTCCCGTGCCCTTTCTCACTGGATCACCATGAGGACCCAAGCCATAAACGGATGCCAGGCACAGATGAACTGGTCCTCCCTGGCCAGCCACTCTCCTAACAGCCTCCTCCACTCCAGGTGCCGGCATGCGCTGATTTCCTTCCATGAGGAATTCTGTGTTCTTGCCTTCATTTCACAGATGAGAATAATAAGGGCCAGAGAAGTTCAAAAGTACTCAGGGCAGCCAGGCATGGTGGCTCATGCCTGAAATCTCAGTACTTTGGGAGGCTGAGGCAGGTGGATCACTGGAGGTCGGGAGTTCAAGACCAGCCTGGCCAACATGGTGAAACCCCATCTTTACTAAAAATACAAAAAAATCAGCTGGGCATGGTGGTGTGCGCCTGTAGTCCTAGCTACTTGGGGAGACTGAGGCAGGAGAATCACCTGAACCTGGGAGGTGGAGGTTGCAGTGAGCCAAGATAGCACTACTGCCCTCCAACCTCGGTGACAAAGCGAGACTCCATTTCAAAAACAAAACAAAACAAAACAAAACAAAACAAAACAAAACAAAACAAAACAAAAACTCAGGGCATGGCAAGCCTGGGACTCTAACCCAGGTCTACTATTTTATCACAAGACCTTCAGACGTGCTCTGGGATGGCAGGAATGTTCCCAGGCTACCTCTCCCCAGCCTCCCTGGCTGCGGCCAGTAGACCCATAAATGGACTCAGCCATATCAAGGCTGTGCCCACGCCATCCTGTCAGGATAATACTAAAGCCCTCCCTAGATGCCCGCAAGCACACCGGCCACGGCCTCTCCTTCCCACACTGTGTCCAGCCTGACGGGGCCTCCTGCTCCGACCCTGCCAGCACACTGGGGCTAGCTGTTATCTCCCTGGCTCCCACTCCTGCTGCTGCCCACCTCAGCACTTCAGTGAAACCACCCCCTTTAAATGAACAATCGCCTCCTAATGCCAAATAAGGGAGCATTTCATGTCCTCTTTCTCTGATCCCTAACAATGGCTTCCTCCTTCTTCCTTCTGGAAACTCCCTGCCCCTCTGTTTCAGTAACAATGCTTCTCCTGGTTCTTGACCTAAACCTCTTCCCAGCGCCTCCTCCCGGTGCTGTTCGCTGATGTCTCCTCTCCTCAGATCTCAAGCATGGACGTGCTCCAGGCTCGTGCCAGGCCTCTCTCTCCCTCTCTCAGGATTGCTGGGGCCCTGTCTTCTTTCTTAATGATTTTTCTGATGTGAAACACCTGTGTGGTAGCCCATGCCTTTGATAGAACCCAGCTTTCTATAGTATCCTGGAAGTATGTTTGCTTTTCCCTTTTCCAACATCAAAGTCTATACCTTGGAGACACTTTTGCTGAAAGTGCAGCACAGATGGCCTCCCTTGCACACATAAAGCAAGCACAGATGGGGCTGGTTTTTGCACCGTGCTCTGGAATGTGCCCTGTCCGGGCCCCCAGCCCCTTCCTCCAAGCCCCCCTCCCAGTGGATGGGCCTTGTGGACAAAGGAAATGATAAATCTGGCAGAACCTTACAACTCAAAGCTTTCAACTTTCCTCTAACAACTTTCAACCGAAAACTTCTTAGTCCCATTTCCAAGTAACTTTTCATCCATTACAAAACCCACAAAATTTTCAAAGGGGCTTTGAAATAAGATCACCTAGAAAAAAAAAGAGCCCATCACAAATGAAAGTCTTTGAAAAGAAAGAGGCCCTTTCCTGCGCTTCAGCTCCCCTCTGATATCAGTTTCCCTTTCATTCTGCTGAAAGGTGCAGGGCAGGCCTGGCCCTCAGCAGATGCCTGTGATGTGCAGGAGCCAGTGGCCCAGACGGACAGACAGGGACGCGGAGGAGCGCGAGGGGCACCTCTCGCAGAGCGGGGCCGGGCCTTTCATCCCTCTTCAATCAGTCCGCTCCGCTCCCCCAACAGCCGCGTTCCTAGTAGCGGCCCGGCCTGCTCAGAGGCCCCGCCGCCCTGAATGTTTCTGGTCACCGCGGCATTGGTGACAAGGCAGCGCCCTCCTGAGCACGGTGACCCTCTCCAATCGTGTCGCCAGAGTGGGCGGGGAGGTGGGCACGGCAGGGGCAGCCCCTGCTCTGGCCTTTGATAGGACATTTCCCAACTGCCGGCCCTGCGGGCAGTGACTCCAGGCCCACCCCCCGCCCTCCCCAGGGTCAGCTGTAGACTCGCAGACGCACATCACACAACGCCCATTTCCGGGAGCCTTTGTTATTTTCAGATTTGAAATCCGCAGTGAAGCTGGTGAGGAAAAGTCCCCTGTACAGGGCTATGGGCCGGTGTGGGGCCACAGCTGGACTCCCTTACTGAACCATTTGTGGATGGGGCCTGGCCCCCAGAGACTACAGTCTGAACACCCAACATTATTACTACTATTTTTGATACAGGGTCTCGATCTGTCATCCAGGCTGGAGTGCAGTGGTGCCATCATAGCTCAGTGCAGCCTCGAACTCCTGGGCTCCAGCGATCCTCCTACCTTGGCCTCCCAAAGCACTGGGATTACAGGTGTGAGCCACCACACCTGGCCTCAACATTAATTGTGAGCCCAGCGACTCGGGCCTGCATGGAGATGACTCCCAACAACCCCAGGGTAAGAAGCGGGCTCTTTACAATGGCTTGGCCAGGGGCTGCCCTGGCCCCTCTGCCCCCTAAGGCCTTCCCAGCCCCTCCCCAGAGGGCATTCTAGGATTAACTAAGCCCTCCTATGTGCAGGGCCCCCCCAGAGCCAGAAAAAACCGCAACTGTCTGCGACTCCCTTTGTGACCTTCCTCAATAGTCGCTTAACATGCTCATTAAGACTCCCGGGCTCGGGCTGGGCGCGGTGGCTCATGTCTGTAATCCCAGCCCTTTGGGAGGCCGATGCGGGTGGATCACGAGGTCAGGAGTTCGAGACCAGCCTGGCCAAGATGGCAAAACCCCATCTCTACTAAAAATACAAAAATTAGCTGGGTGCAGTGGCAGGCACCTGTAATCCCAGCTACTCGGGAGGCTGAGGCAGCAGAATTGCTGCCCCGCTGCCCGGGAAGCGGAGGTTGCGGTGAGCCGAGATCATGTCACTGCACTCCAGCCTGGGTGACAAGCGAGACTCCATCTCAAAAAAAAAAAAAAAAAGACTCCTGGCCTCCTCCTTTCTAGTCGGGGGCAGAGCATTCCTTGTTTTTTTTTTTTTTTTAAATTGCAAACAAAGACTCACTGGGAAAAGGGAACAGCTCCATATTGTAAAACCTCTGCTGTGTGACTCGCAACACTGACTCCCAGAGCATAGAGTCGACTGAGAGCTCCACTCTTGACGCCACACAACAATCCTGACACGACATCCTCAGCGACCTCATTAGAGGCCTAACAAGAGAGGGGACGCGGCAGAGTCACACCGAGGGGCAGCAAGACAAAGAGACAAACATGGCAGCACACACAGCCTCGGAGGCGGCTCCTCAGATGCAAGGCGCGCCAAAGGAGCTACAACAGTTTTATTGTGGGGACTTCAAGACTCACCCAAACAAGTCAGCACCTGAGTATGGGTCTCAGGACGGTAGCCTAGATTCTGACACGGTATGGGGGTCGGAGCTGGGCAGAAATGACCGCTCTGCGGTGGGAACGTTCCAGAAGACGCAGCGAGGGCCTCAGCGTGCCTTCTTCCAGCTCCTGGGCGCTGGCTGCTTTGTGCCTGCTTAGGCTGTCTGTAATGAGAGCCACGTGTGGCCAGGCAGGGTCCTGAGGGAGTGGCGTTCTCTTTGGCCCCACCCTCGTTCAGAATTGAGGTGGTTAAAGTGATGTTTAAAAGGAGCTGGTATTTAGCAGCAGCCCAGCTCTTCAGCCTTCAGGAAACACTTGGGGGCAGCCAGATGCCGTCTAAATTCACTGGAGGCCCGCGGCAAGAGGCAGAGCTGAGAGATCTTAAGCAGTGGTGGAAGAGGCAGGGGACACAGAAACAGCCCTCTTGGGGCAGATAGATACTTCCCTTCCACAGGAGCAGTGCTGGGGAGGAGCGGGGCGGGGATGGGCACTGCACACAGGGGCTGTGGGTAACCAGGGCACCATGAGGCTCTGGTCTTCTCTGTAAGAGGCTGGGTAGCCACGATGCCAACTCCTGAGGAGGCTGGGCCTGGCATGCCCTTGGAGACGGGATCCCAGACAAATGCCCTTCACTGATGTCCCCTCCTCAGCAGGAACCCAGACTGCCTAGGCCACAGTTTCCTCCCTTCACGTCCAAGGGAGGGCTTCTGTCTGCACGTGCAGTGTGGTCCGGCTGCCACAGCTCCACTCCCTCAGCGCTGGGGCCCATCACCTGCAGGGGCGTCACTCATGCAGGCAGAGCGGCGGGGCCTCTGAGCAGGACGGGCTGCTACAAGGAACGCGGCCCCTCTCCCACCCCACACTTATGAGAGGCAATCCTGTTCTGGAGACACAGATATTAGTCTCTGGCCTAGGGGAGTACACAGGCTAGTGGGAGAGTCAGGATCATAATTACAACAGCTGATATCTATGGAAACTTGAGATGGTCCAGTTGACAGCCCCTCGAGGCTTGGGAGTTCTCTGAGGCCAAGATCTAAGTGCCCAGCTCTGCTCCTCACTGCACTAGTCAGCTCAGGCTGCCAAAATAAAATATCACTGGATGGCTTAAACCCAGGGCCCCAACCTCTGGGCCACAGACCCAGCCTGTGGCCTGTTAGGAACTAGGCCACACAGCAGGAGGCGAGTGATGGGCGAGTGAGTGAAGCTTCATCTGTATTTGCAACTGCTCCCCATTGCTGGCATCACTGCCTGAGCTCTGCCTCCTGTCAGATCAGTGGCGGCATTAGGTTCCCATAGGAGCATGAACCCTGTTGCGAACTGTGCATGCAAAGGATCCAGGTTGTGGACTTCTTATGAGAATCTAATGTCTGATGATCGGAGGTGGAACAGTTTCATCCGGAAACTGTCCCCCCCACCCCTCCTATCCCCATGCATGGAAAATTTCTCTTCCACAAAACCAGTTCCTGGTGCCAAAAAGGTTGGGGACCACTGGCTTAAACAACAGAAATGCATTCCTCACAGTCAAGGAGGCTGGGACCTCTGAGATCAGGGTGCCAGCATGGGCAGGTTCTGGGGAGGGCTCTATTCCTGGCTTGGAGACTGCTGCCTTCTTGCCGTGTCCTCACCGGGCAGTGAGCTCTGGTGTCTCTTGTTCATCTTACAAGAGTACTAATCCCATCAGGAGGGCCCCACCCTCACAATCTCATCAAAACCTAATTATCTCCCAAAGGCCCCATCTCCAAACACCATCACAACGGTAATTAGGGCTTCAACCTGTGAATTTTGCTGGGGGCACAATTCAGTCCGTAAGATCCACGCAGCCTGCACGAAGTGGGTGTTCAGAAACGCTGGCCGAATCGAGTAGAGATCAATCCGCCTGCTGTTTCTCTGGCTCTACCTTGCCCACTAGACCCCAGGGAGTGTTGAATGGAGACAGGCACCCACAGACCTGACTAGCATGCCAGTTGGTCCTCCCACCAGCCTGGGCTCTAATTTTCTGATGGTTTGCTTTTTTCCTCTCACAACATAATCTCCATGATCTCTAGTCTTTCCCGAATGCTGTTGAAAGGCTTGTTGTATTTATCTCCGGAGAATCCACCATGCCCCTGTGCAATTTTCCATTGTCATGGTTCATTTTAATTTCCTCTAAGGCTGTTGGCCACTCTCGTGTTCAGAAATAGCTTGTTCCACTTAATAAAAGCATTTAAATATGCAGACACGAGAAGTTTCCTTTGCTTGCTCCTAAACATCACAGTAAGTGGAGTGAGTTATACCCCGTGTCCTGCTGTAAGGCTGAGCACAGACCATGTGGCTTCCCAGGAAGCAGAAACTCTGGATCAAAGGCTCAAGGGCAGGAGCAGGATCCCAGAACTTCTGGTGGAAACCCAACCAGCCTGGATGACCACAGCTCACATTTCCCAGCTGACAGCACCCTGGCTCTCCTGGACTTGCCTCCCTTCTTCATAATGATCAGAGCTGAGGTCAGCAGTCAGCAGGTCTGGATTTGAGAACTGGCCCACTCCTAACTGGCCTTGTGACCTTGCACAAGTCATTCCGCCTCTCTGAGCCCCTGCTTCTCTCCTTCATCTATAAAGCAGGCAGGACAATCCCTCCTTTGAAAGGCTGATTTCAACAAGCAGTGGGAATCTTCTACTTTCAGGACGTAGCAAAGTACCTGGGACAAGGCAGGGGCTCAGCAAATGGCAGCTATTATTACTTTTAGAGGACCCGAGAATGCAGGAATATTAAGTAGCCTTTTTTAAGAAGGATGCTGTGCCAAAGACACAGTCTTTCTCCATCAGTTTTCTCTGGGTTGCTGCAGCCAGAGACTCCCTCACAGGCTGTGGATTATCAAGAAACAAAAGCAGGCTGGATCCTAATTCGAAACCACATCTATGGGAAGTGTAGCTATTGGCTGTGAGACCAAAGCATCACGACCTCTGGTGGCGGGTGGTCTGAATTGCAGGTCAAGTAACAGCTGAGCCAGGCTCATAGATAACAGATAGCGAGGGGCAATGTCGCAGGGCATCTTTCTTTGGCTAAATAATGACAACGAAGAAGCAAGAGTCCAGATAATTGGTGGATATCAGCATGGGATTGGGAAGGGGGGTGGCAGAGATGTAAAATCCCTGATAAGAAGGCAGCCGAAGCCCTGTTTTAATGGCTCAGGAAGCCAATTCCTATCTGGTACCTAGTCCTTCCAGGACCCTGAAGCCTCCTGTCCCACAGAGGAACCCTAAGCTTGTATCTGGGGCTGGGTGGGGCAGGCAGGGGAGTGCAGGTCAAATATTTTGGGTCATAACTGCCCCAGAGATGAACAGTCCAGGTAGCAGTTGCTAGACTTCCAGCCATGCGCAGCTCATGTGGAATACCAACGACCCCTTGTGAGAAGCCTGGGGATCACCTCCAGGGGCCATTCTCCCTGGAGACACATCTATAAATACCTCCAAGTAAGCCTAGCCAACCCACTCATCTTCATCTGGAGTTAGCACTGGCATCAAAATTCTCTTCCATTGTTTATTCATGGGGAGTTAGTTCATGGATTCACTTGAGGTCACATTTAAGTCAGCTGCAGAAATGGGGGACCCTCCAAACCCAGACCTTGGTCACAGCTAGCTGGCAGCTCTCTCCTTCTGCATCTGCCTCCTCCCAACCACTCACACAGTCCATGCTGTACAACCCTACTCCCGGGATGACATTCGCATTCACATATGCACACACTATCACACAGGTGCACAAGTGTGCAACATCCACTCGCCTACTTACATAACTGAGCCCACACACACATGCATTCCACACAAACCCACACAGCCCCAGCCTTCTCGGACTGTGGGGGGGCTCCGGCCCCCACAGGGCAGGAGTAGCTGGCAGACACCCCTCTGCTGGCCCCATAGAATCTTTTCTTTTCCGATGACTCCAGAACACAGAGTCCCCCATGGCCACTTTGAGCTTTCCTCCCAGATACTTTTTCCTAAATCAGCTTCCAATCTGACTCATTTCAGTTTTAAAACAAGAAAACATCAACAAACATGATGGAGGGAAACAGATGGTAACAATTACAGGAGGGAGAAAACAGAGCTCGCTCCCTCTACAAGGGGCAGGCAAACATATTGTCCCCCAGACAGCGGACGGTCCTCCTGCCACTAATGTGTAAACCTGGGTGCATGGCTCCCAGGGCTCATCGCCATTGCAGGGGACAGGCCAGCACTGTCGGGTCCATGAGGGATGCTGGGCACCACGAGGCGGGTCCATCGGAACCTGGGACCTGCCAGGTCCCCAGGGTGCGGAAGGAAAGACATTCCAGCACACGTCCCAGGCCACCTCACATGAGACATGCCCTGTCTAAGACCCGAGATCAGGGTGGGACAGCTTCCTCCCCTGCACGCTGGGTCCACCTGTGACCAGCTCTCGTCACCTCCTCATGTCACTGTGCAGAAGGCTGTCTCACCCAGGACTGTGAGCTCCTGAGGGCAGGACAAGGTTTCTCACTCAGGGTGGTGGGTAGGAGTAGGACTCTGGAGCCCGGCTGCCTGGTTCAAATCCAAGTTCTGCCACTTTGAAGTAAGGAAAGCCAAGCAAGCTCACAGACCACTCCATGCCCTCCTTTTCTCACCTCTTAAACAGATAATTCAAGTACCTACACCATAGAATTATGAACTAATATGTGCAAAGGACTTAGAACCATGCCTAGAACACGCGGGTGCTATATGTGGAATCTCCCAGTGTTATTACCCATGCAGATGGCCAGCGTCTGGTTGAATGCTCAGTGGGTGTCCTAAAGGCCCCCAAGTGCAGGGATGAGGAGCAAGCCTTAGGCTGGGCTGTGAAGGAAAGACTTGAGCATTCCAGGCCAGGGAAGCCCCGCACTGACTTCAGGGCTGGGAGGAGTCACCCCTGTTGTTGGGAGAGTCCAGGAGAGATGGCCAGGGTCTGGGGTCCTGAGTGGGAGTTTTCCATGCTCTGTCCCTCTTGGGACCCACCGTTCGCATTTGTCCATCCTTTGTGATTAGGTAGGACAAAGGCTCTGCTCTCCAGCAGATCAGATGGGTGGAGTCAGGTAAGAAAACAGGTGCAACCCAGAGAGATCACATGCTGTGATGTGAGCGGGGTGGTGGTGGCCTGTCCTGGCCTTGTGAGTCCAGGAAAGCTGCCTGGAGGAGGGGGCTGAGTCCTGACTTCAGGATGAGGGGTGTGGGCATGGACAGAGGGGATGATGCATTGTGCTGGGCACAGGGAATGTGATGCCTTTGGGGGTCAGAACAACAGGGCATCAAGAGTGAGGGGTTTGAGTCCCTGTTCCTTCATTACTTGAGTGCCCCAGGCAAGGATTTAATGTCTCTGAGCCTCAGTTTCCTCATCTACACAATGAGAACCACAGTTCCCTGTGTCCCAGGCCTGATGAGGGGGTGTTGGAAGGATGTGCATTGCAGGTGCCCAGCTGGCTCCCAGCATGTCCCAAGTGGATCAATGCAGGGGCCACTGTGCACCTGCCTCTCGGACCAGACTTTCTCTCTCATGTGTCCTGTTCTTACATACATGTACACACAAGCTGTCATACTGGTGGCCAGTGTCCCCACCTTCACGCTCCCAGGGACATGTTGTAGCTGCTCCTATTTGGATGCCTGGATATGGCAAGCTGCATTTGACCACCACAGGGAGGATGGTATGCCAGACCCCCCTTGGTGCCCACTTGATGCCAATGCACACAGCAGCTTGTCTGGGCACCCCCAAAGTGGAGAGGGGCAGCTTTCTGCTGCACTTCATTGTGGCAGCACCTTCTCTTCATCTTGAAATATACTGATGCCCTTACTTATTCTCCTGGAGGCTCGGCATCTCCATTCACCTCCATTCTCTCCAGTGTGCATTTCCTGTCTGAGGGGTCTGTCCCCTTAGCACCAGGGCTTGAGCGCTCCTCCCCTCCTCCTCTTCCTCCTCCTTCTCTCCTCCTCCCCCCTCCTCCCATCCTCCTCATCTCCTCCCCATCTCCCCTCCTACTCATCTCCTCCTCCCCCACCTCCCCTCCTCCTCCTTCCCCACCTCCTCCTCATCTCTTCCCCCTCCTCCCCATCTTCCCTCCTCCTCATCTCCTCATTCCCTCTCCATCCTCCTCAACTCCTCCTTCCCTACCTCCCCTCCCCCTCATCTCCTCCTCCTCCCCCACCTCCCCTCCCCCCATCTCCTCCTCCTCCCCCACCTCCCCTCCCCCTCATCTCCTCTTCCTCCTCCTGAACTCCTCCTCTTCCTCCTTGTCTTCTCCTCCCTTACCTCTCCTCACCCTCCTCTCTTCCTTTTTTCTTCCTAGGTGCTCCTAACTGCAGTTACTGCTGTTTCAGCCCCTGCCAAGGCCATTGCCAAACGTGCTCAGGAGGGCAGGGACGCAGGAGGCCTGAGCTAACCTGGACAAGAGGCTTCTCCCTGCTAGGCCTCATGTGAGAATCAGCAGACGGAAGTCAGCAGCAGGTCTTAGCCCGGCTGGGCTTCCCCAGTCTCTCCCCTGGGAGGTCTGGCTCTGGCAGGCTGTGGGTGGGACCTGGGGCTCTGCTGTAGAGTTCCTCAGCTGCTGCTGCTGGGTGAGAACTGGGCCCCATAGACTGGACGCTTTCCAAGACCAGCCCCCTTCACAGGCAAATGCTTCCCGGCCAGGGGACCGGGGCTTGGAGCACTGCAGTCCCCCGGCCAAGGGTGTTCCTTCGGTGGAAGTGTGTGCCTCAAGCTGCCAGCCTGAGCAACGAGAAAGACCTTCCGCCTGGTTCCCTGAACACTGGTTTCATGACGGGAGTCCGGCTTCCCATGCAGGGTCGTCCTCGTGGGTAGAAGGCACTGGTCAGAGTGGCAGCAGCGCTCTGGCCAGCAGGATGCTGGAGTTCCCACGTGGCGGCACACACTGGCCTGTTTATACACCCGGCTCTGCGGGCTTGGCCTTCTCTCTTTCAATGATGTTTATCTGGGTTCTGTAACGTTCTTCTCCTGCCTCCCTCTCCCACCTCTGGATGGAGACCCTGTTCCTGCGTCTGGTATTTCGCCCAGTTGCCACATCACTGTCACCTTTCCAGATGCTCACAAACCCACTCGATGCTTCCATTTGGATGTCCTGCCTGCACCTCACACTCTGTGTGTCCTGGACTGGCCTCTGCTCTCTCCCTCCCCATCCTGGGTCAGCTCCCTCCGCTGTGTGCTGTGTCCCAGAGCTGGCCTCACCACCCTGTACCCAAGGCAGGAATTTGGGACTTGGCTTTAACTGTCCCCCTGGCCCCCGCCCCAGCAGCCTTGCTGATGCCCCCCTAAATATTTCCTCTAGCAGACCTGGCCTCCCTGACCCTCACCTCTGCCTTCTCTAGCAGACCTGGCCTCCCCGACCCTCACCTCTGCCTTCTCTAGCAGACCTGGCCTCCCCGACCCTCACCTCTGCCTTCTCCTGACCTCCGAGGAGTGTCACCTGGGGGGTCTATCTGAATTTGTTCTTTGCGTGGCAAGGCAGTTCTTTTTCTAAAATGTAAATATGACCATGTCACTCTCCTCCCTAACACCTTCCAATCCCATTGTCGAAGGGATCAAGTGCCAACTCCCTGATGGGCCCCGCTGGCCTCCTGGTGCCCCCTCTCACCACTCCTGGGCTGGCACTTCACACTCTGCCAGCATCCTTATGTGGTTTGCTGCGTCCTATCTCCACACATCAGCCTAAGCCTGGCCTCTGTGTGTCCACTGGGCCCCCTCATCGAGGCTCGCTCCATCTTATCCTCAGGGACTCAGCTCAGTGACCTCTCCTGGGAGAAGCCTCCCCTGACAGCTCCCTTCTCTGGCCTCCCTTCATCTGGGTCGGACGCATTTCCCCTGGCTCCCCAGCATGCCCCACAGGGATCCCTGGAGCCTGTATGAGCTACTGGACTCTAAGTCCTGTTTGCTCATCCCCATACTTTACACTATTGAATTCCTTGGAGGACAGACCATGCCTTATTTCCGGGATAAGGCCTGGTACATAGTAGGTGTTCAGGAAAAGTTGGGAGTGTGAACTAGGCACTAACAGGCTGGGATGAGGCAGTCTGGACTTAATGCCCTTGCTAGCTTTACCAGTGCCCAAGACATGCTTCCATCTCTCTTTTCCTGGTGCAATAACAGGGCAAAGGAACTTCTGAGTCCTTTCTAATCAAGCTGTTAATAGGGGAGTCCTGACACCAGACACTGATTTTTCACCAAAGGGGAGGAGGCTTCCCCTCTGTGTTCTGCACCCCAGCAGTCAGTTCAGATTTTTAGGCCGCAGTCTCTCCTGTTATCATGGGCACGGCCTGCTTCGGCTGCCCTGGGGCCTAATTTCCTCACATCAGTGTCAGTGCCCCCATCCCTGGGATGCTCGGATTTCAAGAGGAGTCACAGCTAAGGCCTCCACGAGTGGACCCATTTCCCTCACCCATTTCTCCCCACTCTCCAATCACTGTGAGGCCCCAGACCCCTCTGAGAACACCCACCACCCTCAAAATTTCCCCAACGGCCCAGGCTGGAACCAGACCCTTAACACTGCAGGAGAAGCCCGCTCTCGATCCAGCCCCGCAGAAGACCCCAGGTGTGATGTATTCAGCTCAGAGGCTCACCTGCTGCAGGAAGAGTCACAGACCTGCTGCTTAAAACCATTTCATGTATGCTTTCCTTTACCTTCTAGCAGGGGGTGAGCAAGGAGTGGACACTACGTCTAGGGAGCAATGGCTGGAGGCTGGAGCTGGAGCCTCCCACCTGCAACGGAGAGGCTGCCTTTCCCTGGGCTGAGGGGCCTGTGGCTGCCAGGCCTGTATCTGGCTGCCTTGGAGGAGGGACCAGGGTGTTCCAAGCCCTGCTCCCCTGGAGGGGAAGGACCAGCATTTGCCTGTAAAGGGGGCTGTCTGGCAAGGCATCCTCATTCCATTCACAATTCATGGCCTCTGATGTTCTCAGCAGAGAGGAGTGGTGGCTGCAGAGCTTTTCTCTGGCCTCCTTCCAAATACTTTGGGATTCAGTCACCCTTTCTTCTCCTAGAGGACACAGGTAGCTTGATCAAGCTATGGGTTCAGGAAAGATGTTAAGATTTCAACCCCTGCCTTAATGGATGCCTTCTACATCAGCCAGCGTTCTCCAGAGAAACGGAACTAATAGGATAGAAATTATATATATATAATATACGATTTGTTATAAGGAATCAGCTCCTGTAACCATGGAGGCCGAGAAGTCCCGCGATCTGCAGTTAGCAAGCTGGAGACCCAGGAGCGGGAACTGGTATAGTTCCAGTCCAAAAGCCTGCAGGCTTGAGACCCAAGAAGAGCAGATGTTTCAGTTCCAGTCCGAAGGCAGCAAAAGACCAATGTCCCAACTCAAAGGTGGTCAGGAGAAACCCCTCTTACTTACAGCAGTGTCAGCTTTTGTTCTGTTCAGGCCGATTGACTGATCGGATGAGGCCTTCCCACATTGGGGAGGGCGAGCTGCTTTACACAGTCTACTGATTCGAATCTTAATCTCATCCAGAAACACCCTCACGGACGCACCCAGAATCATCTTTGGCCCAAATATCTGGGCACCTTGTGGCCTGGTCAAGTTGACATGTAAAATTCACTGTCCCACCATCTACTACAAAGACATTGGCTCTGGCTACAATTTTTATTTGAATCTGTGCTTTGGGCAGGGAGTGTCAAGGCAGGAGAAAAAAATAAATAAAGGCCCAAACAATAAGAATACTAAGCAGGGCTGGAGAATTCCTTCCATGATGACGGAACTTTTCCTCTGGCACTCCCTTCCCAATAAATAAATCCTGCCCACTCCCAGGAGATGCGGTGTCTGCCTCTTCTCCGCCCCCCAGCAAATAAAAGAAATAACACGCTTCCCAGTCGCAGCTGCTCCACACCTCAGCATATGCTCTGCCTCACTTGCTTCCTCACTGTTAAAACGACAACGGGCGCTGTCTTCGGTGCTTCCAACACCCTCGGGTCCCTCTCGCGGCCCGGCCTTCCTACGCTGCTACGTTGTGCATTACCCACAACAGCAAAAATGTTCCACTGGTGGTTTCAAGATTCCTAAAAAAATAGATTCAAAACATCTTTAATACTCTCTGAAGAAGCAATACATCACAGGAAAAGCTGTAACCTTTCCTATTGCTGATACTATCCAGACTGCGGGCTGATGAGGACGGTAACTGCAGCCAATTCGTATTCTGCGTGGCTGCCGCTGGAGGTGCACAGGAGCTGGTCCACCCACCCTCCACACTCCCAACCAAGAAAGCTGCTGAATTTCTGAGTGTTTGCCTAATGCCCTTTTATATAACCTGAAAAGAGTCACAGTACTTGAAGGCAGTATTTTCCAAGAAACAGCCTTCCCCTATTAACGCAGCATCCCTGAAAATAATACTGCTGTTTCTACAGCAGTGACAGGCCCTGCATGGAACGCATTTTTCCTTCCTTTTTTCCCCATCACAGAGCCACGGGCAAGAAGCTGCGGCAGCGGAGCCTCGTCAAAGCCAGCTGGACAGAGGGATGGCTACTTGCATTGTTAAGTAGGAGAGCTTCACAGTGACCATGGGCCAGCCTGGAACTGCATTCCCCCAGGATGGGGGGACAGGCGTGGGTGGGTGTGAAGCACAGGGAAGCGTCTCTGCCTGGTGATCCCAAGAGGGCCTGCAACAGGTGCCCTGCCTGGCTGAAGGAGGAGGCTGCCGGGAAATCAGAGACTTGGATTTGCCAGGTTGTTTGAAGGTTAATGTTACGGGTAATCAAAGGGAGGAGACAAAAGACAGAAAAATGGAAACCCTTCAGAACAGTGAAAGGTTTCATTTACCTTTGGTAAATAAAAGTGTGTTCATATTTTCACAAGGATTTTTCTATCTCACCAGCTTACAACTCAAACCGGGCTGGGCAAACACGCTGCGATACGGCGGTCACGGCTGTAATCCAGAGAGAATGCTCAGAAATGGGAAACAGAAACGCAAGGCAGGATGCCCCTTCGTGCTGGAAGTCAGAAACTCCACGTGTTCTTCTCGCTGCCCGCCGAGGTCTGAGCGGGCCCTGCTGTGAATGACCCTGGGAACGGTGCCAGAGTCACACAGACTTGGTGCGGACAACACAGCTACCTTTCAGGGGCTCTGTGTCCTTGGACAGGTCACTAGACTTCTCTGAACCCGTTCGCTCATTTCCAGAAAGGGATAAGAGCTCTCTCACAGTTCATGGGGTGGGCAAGAATGATGGGTGCCAAGCCCATGACCCCAGGCCCTGGCAAGGAATCGGCCTCTCCAAAAATGATGGTTTTTATTATTCTCACTATTCTAGAAAATGTCTTTGTGAATTGTTTGCTTGATTGAAACGGTTTCTTTTTAATAAAATCTTGATTTTAAAAAGCCCGAAGGCATCTCTGTTTTCTTTATTCAGCAGAATAGGATGCGGGGCGAGGACAATATTTAGAGACTTGGGAAATGTTTTTTTCTTTAACTTACATTGCCGTGTGTGTGCGTGTTTTTCTCCTTTCATCTTTCCCTGGCTCCAATTTAAGAAAGGTTAGTTTAGGTAAAATGAGCATTACAAGGCTCCCACAACCTCTGCAGCCTTTCTCTCACGGGATTAAAGAGCAGAATGAACCCCAGGCTGAGTATGAACTTTTTGTAGGGCTCAAGAGAACAGAATCCCAGGCTGAGGAGGGAGGGGCAGACTTGGAGTGTGGGAGGACAGGGTAAGGGGTGCAACCTCGTGGTCCGGCTGCTACTAGGGGAGCATGGCAGAAGCAGACCTGGCTCAGTGGCCAGAAGCAGAGAGGTCCACCCCCCAGGCCAGGACCCACAGGCCCAGTGAGGTCTTCCTTGCTGAGAGCTCCAAGGGGACTGACCCTTGGATCCCTTAGGAGGAGGGATCAAGGCCACCAGGACTGGAAGCCCAGAGGCCACAGCCGAGCCTGATTCCCAAAAGAGAAGCAGAGGGGGTCTGGGGAGGGAATATCTGCCATCTTTCATCTGACGGGGGACAGACATAGGCACTGGCTGTGGATCAGAAAGGAACAGTGACGCTGACGTGCAGGAAGGCTGGCGCAGCTGAACCAGGTCATGGTCACTTCACTATAATCCGACATTCTCAGCACAGTCTGTGTCCATGCAGTGACCTAATAGGTGCATAACCATCAGGCTGCAAATGAGGGGTCTGGGGTGAAGCCCCCTAGACTGGAATAACGGGATTTCTCAGAGGTCCCCAGGAGCTGGGGCGGGCAGCCCATGGAAGGTGCAACTTCAGCAACTTTCCTCTGCCCAGAGCACCAGTGCAGGTGCTCCGGCCCGGCTCGCAGGTCCACCGTGAGAGGCAGTGCGGCTCGCACAGGGCCCGAGGACGTCCTCCCTGGCCACCGCACCCCTTTTCTACAGGCTGACTCAGAGCTCCCTGCAGCAGAGACACACATGAGACGCTCTGAGTGTCCTGACTTGTTCTCTGGTCCCAGAGATATGACTCAGGGTCCAGGATCCCAGGTTGGATGGTCCCAGGGTGGATCGGGGGGCAGCAACCTCCTCTGGAAGTGGGGTCCCTGGCAGCACCCGGTTCAGTGAAAATGGAAGTGAGAGTGAGGCTCTAGGAGGAGGTTGCATTTACACAAGAGCAGAAGTTGAGGCAGCAGTTCTCTCATCTGCAAAATGCTAATAACAAAGCCTGCCCCTGGGCTTGTGAGGACAAGCCGAAGCCCAGGGGAAGGCCTGGCTCACCGCAGACCCACAGTGCATGCTCCCCAGGCACCAGGTTCAGTGTCTTTCCTGAAAAGGCGACTGGATAGGACATGGAAGAAGTGCTGAGCTGTGAAAGGAAGCGCAGGTTCTAGGGAGACGGCTAAGCAGACAGGGAGAGAAGGACCTGATGGCTGGAATGGGCTTTGGAGGAGTCTTGTTTTGCTGGAGGCGTAGCTGGCCCGGGGCTGCAGGGAGCAGCAGGCTCCATTCCCATCATCAATGCCCAGGGCCCAGGGCGCCCCTCTCCTGGGGGCTTACAGCCCACATCTTCCTGCCCCCGGATGGCTTTGCGGTCCCTGCTGTTTCCTGAACACACCAGCCCACCCTGCCTCAGCCTGGAGCCTGCAATGTTCCTCCCTCAGCGATCAGTGACCCGAGTGACTTCCTTTCTTACCTCCTTGGGTCTCTGCTCAAAGGCAACCACAGAGAGCTCTTTCCGAACGCTACTATTTCAAATCTCACAGCTAACACTCGTTATTCATTTTTCTCCACTGCACTTATCAATATTATGTGTGTGATTCTGAAGAATGCATATTCCCTAGATTTTATGTACAATATTCTCTAAGCCGTTGTCATGTTTACTAATTGTGTTTGCAAATCTTCTATACCTTTATTATTATCATTATTTTTGTCTGTTTGTTGTTATTTAGAGAATGTGTTAAATATTTCCTACTGTGACTGTGAATTTATTTCTTCCCTTCTAGTTCTGTCAATTTTTGCCTTTTATATTTTGAGGCTGTGTTCTATGTTCTGTGAACCCTTTGGGTATCTGAGACAGGTCTCAATTTAGGAAATTTATTTTGCCAAAGTTAAGGACGCATGCCAGTGACACGGCCTCAGGAGGTCCTGATGACATGTGTCCAGGGTGGTCGGGGCACAGGTTGATTTTATACATTTTAGGGAGACATGAGACATCAATCAATATATGTAAGATGTACATTGGTTCTGCCTGGAAAGGGGTGGGACAACTCCAAGCAGGAAGGGGGTTTCCAAGTCATAGGTAGGTAAGCGACAAATGGGTGCATTGTTTTGAGTTTCTGATTAGCCTTTCCAAAGGAGGCAGTGAGATACGCATCTATCTCAGTGAGCAGTGCGGTGACTTTGAGTTCTATCTGTCCTTCGTCCACAAGGAAATTCCTTGTGAGGGAGGTATGTAGCTTGTTTTTAAAATCTTAGTACTTATCTTTTTTTAAGGCATAGAATGGGAGGCAGGTTGGTCCTAAGCAGTTCCCAGCTTGACTTTTCCCTTCAGCTTAGTGATTTTGGGGTCCCAAGATTTATTTTCCTTTCACAGTTCTTAGATGCATACAATTGTTGTATCTTCCTGGTGAGCTGAGGGTGCTGTTTTTTTTTTTTGTTTTTTTGTTTGTTTTTGAGATGGAGTCTCGCCCTGTCGCCCAGGCTGGAGTGCAATGGCGCGATCTCGGCTCACTGCAACCTCCACCTCCCGAGTTCAAACGATTCTCCTGCCTCAGCCTCCCGAGTAGCTGGGATTACAGGCATGTGCCACCACGCCCAGCTAATTTTTGTATTTTTAGTAGAGACGGGGTTTCACCATGTTGGCCAGGCTGGTCTTGAATTCTTGACCTTGTGATCCGCCCACCTCAGCCTCCCAAAGTGCTGGGATTACAGGCATGAGCCACCGTGCCCAGCCAAGGATGGGTTTTTAAAAAATAGTAATTATGAAGTATTGTTTCTTGTCTTAAAGTCAATTTTGTGTGATATTGATGTAGCTACACCTGCTTTTATGCATAGTATATCTTTTTGCGTTCCTCCATCCTTTTCCCTTTAATCTTTCTATACCTTTTCTCTTTTAATGTTTTTAATAAATAGCAAAGAGTGAGAATTTAAAATTTCAGTCTGAAAAGCTTTGTCTTTTGGTTAGAGCATATACATTTGATGTAATTACTGATGTGTTCAGGTTTAAATTGATCATTTTGCTAAACGCTTTCTGTGTCTCACTTGCTCTGTGTTCCTTTTATTCTTTTCTCTTTTGTCTTCTTTTGGATTAGGTATTTTGTATTTCATTGTAATATCCATAGATATTACATCCCTCATCCTTGACTTATTGAAGTGTAATATTGATACTTATACTCTCTTCCTTGGCCTTAAAATAATTCAAGGCCTTAAAATAATTTCATTTCATTTGTTCCCCACCCCATTTCTAAGCCTTTTTTGCATTTATTTCTCTCTCTATATGTTGTTTCATGAGAGTTTTTTTATCTTTGTATACAATTGATATTTATTTATCTATAGCCTTATTTTTACAGTTTTTGTTGCTTTTCATTGCTTCCTGAAACTCTAACCTTTGCTTTGAATTAATTTCATCTGCCTGAAAAATGTACTTTTGGATTTCCTTCAGTGCAGGCTTTCCTTTTCTTTTCTTTTTTGAGACTGAGACTTGCTCTGTTGCCCAGGCTGGAGTGCAATGGTGCGATCTTGGTTCACTGCAACCTCTGCCTCCCGGGTTCAAGCAGTTCTCCTGCCTCAGCCTACTGAGTAGCTGGGATTACAGGCATTCACCACCATGACCACCTAATTTTTGTATTTTTAGTAGAGACATGGTTTCCCCATGTTGGCCAGGCTGGTCTCCAACTCCTGACCTCAGGTGATCCACCTGCCGCAGCTGGGATTACAGGCATGAGCCACCACAACCAGCCAGGCTTTCTGGTGACAAATTATTTCACTGTCTGAACTTTTTTTTTAAGTCTTATCTTTGTTTTTTCTTCTAAGGGCATTTTCACTGGGTATAGAATTCCGAGCTGGCAATTTCTTTTAGCACTTTAAAGATATCACACCATTGACTTCTGACTTGCAATGTTTCATTGAGAAGTCAGTTATATATTTCGTCATTGTACCTTTCAAAGTAATCTGTCTTTCCCTTCCACCTGCTTTTTAGATTTTTCTCTGTCTTTAATTTTCAGCAGTTTTACTCTGAGTGTCTTGGTTTAGATTTCATTTATCCTGCTTATAAAGTGTTTCTTGAATCTATGACTTGATGTCTTTCAACAGTTTAGAAATGTTCTCACCCATTTTCTTGAAATATTGCTTCTGACACAGTTTCCTCCTCCTCTTTTTCTGGAATTCCAATTATACGTGTGTTAGACATTTTCACTGTAACTCCTACTGCCCCACTTCCCCGCCATTTTTTTGCATTTTTTCTCTGGTCTCTTTGTACTTAATGTGGATTTTTTTTTCTAATCAATCTTTCAGTTCATAATCCTTTTTCTTCTTTTTGGTTGCATCTGTTAAACTCGACATTGAATTCTTAATTTGAGGTATTATGTGGTTATTTACATTTGGCTTTTTAAAAAGATATATAGTTTCTGGTTCTCTGCTGAAAATTCCAATTTTGGTCTTTTAACATCTGGAACATGGTAAGCAGTGTTATTTTAAAGTCTGTTCTGAGAATTCCAATATATCTGGAACCCCTATGGGTCTTTCTATTTTCTGTTGTTTCTACTGATATTTGTTAATGTGATCTTCTTGTATCTGATTATTTTTAAAATTATGTTACAGATTCTACCTTTGCACATTGCTTTTAGAAATAATTTGAGGTCAAGATGATATCTTTCTCCTAAGATTATTTGTCTGCTTCTGCTGGGCACCTAGGGATACTAGCAATACGGGATCACCTTAATTCATTTTGGAGAACCCAGAGGATTTGAAGCAGAGAGGCAGCTCCTCAGAGGGCCCAGTGTGCAGCCCTTCAGAGTCCCAGGCCAAAGAAAGTGGAGGGGTCACTGGAACCCACTAGCCTCCTTGGCGACTCTAGGTTCCAATCCTGGTCCTCTGACCCTGGAAGCCTGCTGTCAAGTGTCCTGCTCAGCTCTCATCCATCCCTTAAGAACTGCCAAATACTCCTAGAGGAAAACTGGCTGTAAGCATAAGGCTCACCTCCACGGGCCTCTGTGCTTCCCAGACCTGAATCGAATAGCAGCTCACTGTGTCTTGTTACCTCTCTAATGCCTTCAAGACAATAGTTATTAGACACTACCTGCTTTTCTAACTGTCTTCAACAGAAGGCTTGGTCAGCATTTCCTCATTGATCATTCTGAACATGGAACTTGCCAGCACTTATTACCATCTAACATACTAGATATTTTTGTTACTTATTCATTGTCTTTCCATCCACTTGAAGGCAAGCTCCATGTGGGCAGTAATTTTTGTTTATCTTGCTTATTTCTCTAACCAAAGCACCTGAAACTGTGCTTGGCACAGAATAAGTGATCAATAAATGGCGAATAAATGCATGAATCTATTATCTTACTTTACTGCTGCAAATATTTATACAACAACATGAACTTGCATTTCTACTTTTCCAGGGGCAAGTGAGGTCCAGAATGGAAGGTGATCTGGGCCAAGTTTCTGCAGTGAATTGAGACACAGTTAGGACCCAGGCTTTCTGCATAGCATTTCAGGGCACCTGCCCCACCACATAGGGCTATTTCTTGTCCCAGGACCAAGCCTTGCAAAGGACAAGGCTGGAGTGATGACAAGAGGCAATCTGCTGATCATGACTGATGAAACTGAAAATTTCAGAGTCAGAAGCCACGTAAGTCCCACAGTGAAAATGCAGACAGAGGGCCTATGGGAAAGTGGGGAACTGAGGAGAGATGACCACATCTAGCCATTCCCTGCAGCTCATTCTGGACCAAACCTCTTAAAGCACCAATTTATGAACTTCATTCCAGGCAAAAGATGAAGAAAATGTCCAAGAAACTTCTCAAAGAGCAGCAGATTCTCCATAAAAGCTGACGCAGATAGTGACAAGATAGGGAGCTGGGAAATCAACTGGTTCTCCAAAGCACACCAGAACGAATACAGCAAGGTGCAATTCGGTACCGAGAGGCCAGCAAGAGTTGGGTTCGGAGCTGAGGCCTGGCCATGGGCCCAACAGGCCCAGCAGCAGTATCCCCCCATCCCGACCCAAGACAGTCCCTGACTACTAGCATCCACTTGAAAGGCTTGATTTCCAAGTGTTGGGAGGAAGGGTTTTGTGGGGAGGGAGATGGCCAGCCAGGGACGAGGACTCTTCACTGCTTCTGATACCATGTGATCCCCGAGGGACTGTCAGGGGTATGTGTCACAAAAGCAACTCATCTGCTCAGCCTACCCTCCCTACCTGAGTAATGGACCTCCCATAGCCCCATGTCACTGAAGACAGTAGTGTGGACCATGGGCTCTGGAAAGAAGTGGGGGGTCAGGGGTGGGTTCACATCTAAACAGGAGTCTGATTCCCATTTGCTACTTAGATTGGTAGTGTAGTCTTGCACCAACTATTTAATCTCTTTGTGTCTTGGTTTCCTCACCCATACAATGGGGATAATAGTCACTACCTCATAGGTTTTGTTGGAAGGTTGAACCAAATAAACATGCAAAGTGCTTGTAGTAGGCTCTGGCGCATGGTAAGAGCGTATTACGTATTTGTCATCATTATTATCATCATCTGTCCCGAATTTCTGAAACCCCCCATTCCCCCTTTTCTCACTATTACCCATCTCGAGGCCACAGCTATCATGAAATTCTGCACCCGGCTCCACACAGGCATCCTTGATTCCTATTCCGTCGCTCCACAGCCAGCCGAGGGGGACACATTCTGAAGAGCACACCTGCTCTCTATTTCACAAAAACCCATCTGTGGCTCCCCACAGCCCTCAGGATGTGGTCCCAGCTCACCTCTCCAGCTCATCTCTGACTGCTGCCTTCTCCAGCGAAAGGGCTCAATGACTTTTCAGTCCTCACAAGCACCAAGCTTGCAACTCTTCACCAGGCCTCTCCAGGGAATTCTCTCTCCCACACTTTCTCCTGGAGCTCTCCAACTCATCCTACAGGCCTCGGCTTAGACACAGTGCCCTGCCACTGCCGGCCATCTCCCTCCTGGCTGTAATGACATAACCACCCCTAGGCCACAGGAGTGGGGAATGTTCTATTTACCCTCGTGTTCCAGCATCTAGCACACTGCCTGGCATGTTCGAGACACTTAATACATTTGTGTCAAATGAATGAGTGACTAAATGATTGATATCAGGGGAACAAGTTGATAGAATCACAGACAAAATAGAATCCAGTGACTGACTTCAACTCTCAGTGGAGAATCTTCTCGAACGAGCTCTCATACTAAACCTCCATTGTAATTATCCTATTCCCATTCTGAGCACAGGGCTCCCTAAAAACCTGTAAATATTTTGTTTCCTAATTGCTTATCTGCACCTTAATCACATAGTAGTTTTATTATTATTATTATCTTTATTGTTATTATTAATGGTGATAAAACAGAGCATATAAGTATTTGCAGAAAAAAACAATTGTGTGATTTAGAATTTTTAATTAATATGAGTTGGGGTTTGTATTGAGTGCTCTGTGAGAGAATGGATAATCCTCAGTGCCTCCCCCAATGGGTTTGGTATCTAAACGCTCCATATTGTAATTCACATCCTAAGAGGCCCACAGCACTTAGAAAATCATCAGTTCTCCAGTTATCTGGTTCCTATCAGCATCGCTTTCTCCAAATGAATGCATTTCAATTAAAGGAAGAATTTAACAGAGTAAATGTGACGTGTGTATTTTGTGAATTATAGCTCTAACTTTGAATAAAAACAAAACAACAAATATTTTCTGAGCTCCTACGATATTCCAGGCACAGAAGATAAGACAGAAAAAAAAAAAAAAAGACTGGGCCCTACCTCCAAGGAGACTGCAGTCTTGCGGGGGAAGAAGGATGAACACAAAAATGAAATACTCAGTTGCAAGTCAGGGCAACAGGCAAGAGACCTCATGGGCCCGTGGGAGTTCCTGGTACAGACAGTAAGCTATAGATATGTTTAGGAGAACACAAAATAAAAGACCAAAACTTCACCAGCAGATGCTGTTATTTTCATGTTTACAGACACAGTTTTACTCTCTTCTGTATGTGGGAACTTCCTCCAAATGACTTCTGTGCATTCCTTTTTCCCTCCCATCATGCTGGGAATGGAGATGGAAATTACTGTCTTCGTGTGGACACCAAAAGGTGACATTTTGGGTCAACTACTGACTACCTGTAGGCTGGAGAATCACCCTCCCACCCTCCCTCCTTCCTCATCTTGGAACAATTCCAGGGTCCCTATAAAGAGATGAGTGTGAGAGAATCTAAAGTGACTAAACATATAAATTTGGGGAACGGCAGTTCACATGATGACAGAGGCTTGCTCACAAAATAAACAAGTTCAGAGCTCTCTAAAGCAGCGGTCCCCAACCTTTTTGGCAGCAGGGACCACTTTTGTGGAAGACAATTTTTCCATGGATGGGGCTGGGGGTGTGGGGAGATGGTTCTGAGATGAAACTGCTCCACCTCAGATCATCAGGCGTTAGATTCTCATAAGGAGCATGCGACCCAGATCCCTCACACGCACAGTTCACAATAGGGTTCACGCCCCTATGAGAATCTATTGTCATTGCTGATCTGACAGGAGATGAAGGTCAGGCGGTCATGCTGGCTTGCCTGCCACTCACCTGCTGTGCAGCTGTTTCCTAACAGGCCATAGACTGTACTGGTTTGTGGGGGTGGGTGACCCGTGCTCTAAAGAATGTAGTCCCAAATGTGTATAAGATAAGGTATGACTGGATTTCAGATATTTCATTAAAAGTAACTTTTCCATTTGGTTCAAGACTAAAAAACCAAAACGGATTGCTGATGGTCTCCTGTAGCCTTTTCTGCATCCCCTCTGCTTCTCAAACCTTTCTCAATCCCACCTTCCTTTTGGCATTCCCAGCTTGGGGCAGTGGGAAGAGATTCTTCTCTGGGGTCAGAGTGACCACCTTTCAAATCCCCAGCTGATCTCTGAGCTCCTGTGTGGTCTGGGCAGTTTGCAAGCCCCCTCTGAGTCGCCACCTCCTGGTCTGTGGGTGGCAGAGCCCTGCTGTGGTTTAAATATTTGTGTCTCCTCAAAATCCATGTTGAAACCTAACCCCCAGTGTCATGGTATGAGAAGGGGAAGCCTTAGGGAAGTGATTAGATCATGAGGGTGTGGCCCTCACCAATGGGATTAGTGCACTCATATGGGGCTCATGAGACCATGCCCCTTCCACCATGGAGTACAGTTAGAAGGTGCTGTCTACGAGCCAGGCCCAGCCCTTACCAGGCACCACATTGGCCGGTGCCTTGATCGTGGGTTTCTCATCTTCTGGGACTGTAAGAAATACATTTCTGTTGTTTCTAAGCCACCCTGTTTACAGTATTTTGTTATGGCAGCCTGAATGGGCTAAGATAAGCCCTAGCTAAGGGTGTCTAAGGGACGAGGACAGTGTCTGCCATTGAGTGTGGGTTCTGCAAGCATCAAGCTCCCTTCTGCTCTCCCTGAGCTGCCCACAAGTGCCCTCAGATGCCCCATAAATGACTCTCCTCTTCCCCTCTGCTTTTATTTCAGTTTAACTTTAGAAGCAAAATTCTCTGATAAAACCAACTCCCATCAAGCAGTGAATGATTTGTTCCCTCAGGAGATTAAAACTGCTAATTGCATTTATAAGACAAGGAATTTCATAAAGTGATCCTTTAATTGTTAAATCGGTCAGGATGAACAAGGAATTTTGGGCAGATTCCTAAGATGCTTTGAGGCAGTGCCTAACCCCGTGCCTTAGATCCCTTGGCTAAACTGAGTTGGAAACCAGGAAAGGCAAGGACACAGTGAGTCACAGGAAGGGTGCCTTGCAATCACACAAGGGATGTGAAACAAATGAGGCCAGAGACCCCTGCACCCAGCAGCAGAGTGGCTGGGAGGAGGACCTTCCAGCTTTCCTAAGCAGGCTGTGTGCAAGGCCTGGGAATGTTCTGGAATTAATCATCTCTTTTCATTCCTCCCTCTCTCCTTTCTCTCTTTCTCTCTCTCTCTCTCTCTCACACACACACACACACATACACACACACTCGCTCACAGATTGATCCCTCCACCTGAAACTCTCATACTCTCACTTGTCCTTTAAGAAAGGTTTTCCCTTGGCCCGGCGCCGTGGCTCACGCCTGTAATCCCAGCACTTTGGGAGGCTGAGGTGGGCAGATCACTGAGGTCAGGAATTCGAGACCAGCCTGGCAAACACGGCAAAACCCTGTCTCTACCAAAAATACAAAAATTAGCCAGGCGTGGTGGTAGGCGCCTAAAATCCCAGCTACTTGGGAGGCTGAGATACGAGAATCGCTTGAACCTGGGAGGCAGAGGTTGCAGTGAGCCAAGATCACACCACTGCACTCCAGCCTGGGTGACAGAGTCGCTTGAACCTGGGAGGCAGAGGTTGCAGTGAGCCAAGATCACACCACTGCACTCCAGCCTGGGTGACAGAGTGAGACTCTGTCTCAAAAAAAAAAAAAAAAAAAAAAAAAAAGGTTTTCCTAGTTCCTGAGGATTTGGATTTCACATGTGCTAAGCACCTGAGAAGGAGGAGGGCTTGAATGACTTCTTTGCTTTTATTATAGTTCCTCTTTCTTTTGGGCCTAGAGGCTAGGATATGTGTCTATTTTCATGGGCAGTCTAATCACTAAGGAGTTACATGTTCTGAAAATATGACCAAATTGACTTTATAGCTCAACAAAAACTGAGAGAAGATGAAGGGCGAGGGCTTCTTATGGTCCCTCACCGTGCGCAGTTCCTGGGGCGCCAGGGGCTGTCTTCTGTGGAAGGCCTGGTCTGGGCCCTATGAAGCCTCCTTCAGCTGTGATACAAGAGCCACATGGAAGTCGCTCCATAAGGGGCAGGTAGGCGGGGTGTGGTGGCTCATGCCTGTAATCTCAGCACTTTGGGAGGCCGAGGTGGGAGGACTGCTTGAGCCCAGGAGTTGAAGACCAGCCTGGGCACTATAGTGAGACCTCGTCTCTTCAAAAAATTAAAAAATTAGCTGGCTGTGTAGTCCCAGCTACTCAGGAGGCTGAGGTGGGAAGATCCCTTGAGCCTGGGAAGCAGAGGTTGTAGTGAGTTGAGACTGTGCCACCGCACTGCAGTCTGGGTGACAGAGTGACCTGTCTCCAAAAAAAAAAAAAAAAAAAAAAAGCAACAAAGGAAAAAGAACAGGGCCATGCTGTCCTCCCAGTGGCTGACGCCTTACTCCAGGGAAGGCGGTGGCGGGTCAGATCAGGCCTGATCTAGCAGGGAGGGCCAGGTGGAGTTGGGGCGCTCAGCAGTCCCTCCTAACAGCCCTTCCTGTTTCCCCATCAGAGGGGCCTGGCCCTTGTATTGCAAATGGCTGATGGGACAACTGCTTCCCTGGCCTTGGCTGCAGCCCACAGCTGGGGAGCAGGAAGCATGCATCAGGATGGGGACCTCAGGCCAACAGGCAGCGAGGAGGAGAGAGGAGGAGGCACTGGAGAGGTGTGGGAGGACACCACCTCCAGGGAAGGGGTCCCCTCTAACCTCAGAGGGTCCTCCTTTCTGTCCTCACCCTGCCTCTTGCTCATATCTATGATGGTCTAAAATGACTCAAAGTGACTTGGACTCTCTCCATTTTGCAGATGGGCACTCAGTGCTCCAGGGGCCTGAGCACTCAGGACATGGTTAGTGTCAGAACCAGGAGGAAAAGCCCCCCAAGGCCACCTCCAGGGCTCCTGCTGCTGCTGGAGGGATGCTGTCTCCCAGGAAATCAGTCATTTTCATCACTGTCAAGTCTTTCCCCCTGTGACACTTGCATCCCAGTGGGGCCATTTATTAGTAAGCCCTGTAACCAGCAGCAACTGCCTCAGTTATAGAGAATAGAAATGATCTTCCAGGCGGGGCGTGGTGGCTCACACCTATAATCTCAGCACTTTGGGAGGCCGAGGCGGGCAGATCACAAGGTCAGGAGATCGAGACCATCCTGGCTAACACGGTGAAACCCCGTCTCTACTAAAAATACAAAAAATTAGCCGGGCATGGTGGCAGGCGCTTGTAGTCCCAGCTACTCGGGAGGCCGAGATCGCACCACTGCACTCCAGCCTGGGTGAAAGAGTCTCTGTCTCAAAAAAAAAAAAAAGAAAAAGAAATGATCTTCCAGTTGTCCAATGGTTCTTTGTCTAGATGCTTCACACTGGAGAGCAACACGGACCCCTCGGGGGCTGCCCCAGACCCTGAGCACTGAAGACCAGACCCACACTAGAACTGTGCACCCAGTACCCAGGTCTGAGCTCACAGAACCGACTTCATGGTGCTATGGTCAACCTCGCCACAAATCTGGGCACCTCCTCTGGGCACAGTCCCTCAGGAGACAGGGGCAACACTGGGTGGCCAGTGGGGACCCCATAAGGGCTGTTCCTGCACTGAACTCGGGGATGGGCTGAGTGGAGCCTCCCTTTCCCACTGGACCGTGAATGCAGCTGCACCACGGCCTCTGATGGAATCCACCAGGGCTCCTCGGCCTGGCCTGCTCCCCAGGGCTGGACGCAATGCTGGACTGGCCTGGAGACAGGGAAGGGGTGGGGTGTGGACTCACAGTGTTTACGGCTTTCCTGGGCTCCAGCACCCGAGGAAGGGTATGCCTTCCTGGCCAGCCTCCTCGATCTCCCTCTTTTAGATAATCAGCACTTTCAGAATTTTTATTCCAAACATGCCAGGGCCTTTCAAAAGGCCTGGGCCTCAGACCCCACCTGGAAAGCAAGTGGCTGGGTAGGAAACCTGGGAAGTGCCTTCAGCTCTGGAATCTGGGATTTTTGTCCCGAGACACAGAGCTCAGGGCCCAGCAGAGGTCCCCCCGGAACTCAGAGGACATGCCCCTGTCCTGCTGTCAGAGCCCTGACCGCCACTGCCGCAGCCTTCATCTTCCGGCCCAGGAAACGCCTTGATTGCTGGTTGGAGGTGGGATCCAGCCACGTGGGATGAACAGGGTTTCTGGGTTGAGGCCCTACCTCTGGCTGCCTTTTCTGGCTCCAGCAGCTACAGAAACTCCCACAGGGTGGGCATTCCTCACGGTTCCAGGGTCCGGGAAGGCTGTCCAACTTCATCTCTGACCTTGAACCTGCTTTCCTGAGCCCAGGGCAACTGGGGCGGGGGGTCACTTCCCTGACTTTGACCTACCCTGAAGAGAGGCACTGTCCTGACCTCACCCCAGACTGCCCACCATTGGGCCGGGCACAGCGGGTGGCTCATGCCATATTCAGTGACTCATGGATTGGCAAGAGCTGTGATGTCTTTTCCTAAGAAATCAGAGGGGTCTACGAAGCCCCAGAATTGCTGGCAAGTCCAAGTTGGCCCAGGCTGAGCAGACCCTCTCCTGCTTCCTGATCTCTCTGAGCCAATGGGGTGTGGCTCCCCTGGGCTGGGCCTGAGTAGCACCTGAGATCCAACCTCACACACTTCCAGGTCTTCCCTCGACTTGGGATTCAGACCCTCAGGACAGAATATTCCCATGTAGAGGTTGGGAGTGGTGCCTCCCGCCTATAATCCCAGCACTTTTGGAGGCTGAGGTGGGTGGACTGCTTGGAGCCCAGGAGTTTGAGACCAGTCTGTGCAACATGGCAAGACCCTGTTCCTAAAAAAAAAAAAGAAAAAGAAAAAGAAAAAAAATTCACGTAGAGCAGCTGCCTGGAGCTGCCCCTTGGGTAGGAGGGACATTCACCTGCTTTTAAGCCACAGTCACAGCTTTCCTGACCCCCTACCCCCATTGTGGCTTCCTAAAAGTTCCCCACTGGCCTCACACAGGACTCTGGGCAGAGTGAGGAAGAGCTTCCAGGGTGGGGATGGACGTGCTGACTCAGAGCCAGCCTTTGGGGCCGACCAGGACAGAATGTCTCCAGGAGGCCTCTGTGCAGGAGCTGCAGCCAGTGCTGTTACTAAGAAAAGCACAAGGAGAAAGGGTAACACAATACGCCTGCTTTGGGCAGGTCCTGGGGCAGGGGGGTGGTGGGACAGATGACTCAGGAGATGCACTGGGAGGCACAGGAACGATGTCACGTCTTGCCCACGGGCACGGGCTGCCTCCGGTGTGTTAGGGTGAAAAGGCCCTACACTCTGGTTGTCTCGAAATTCTGGGGAAAATTAGCAGTGGCTACTCTGTGCTCATCATGGCATAGGGGGACCAGGGATGCACTGGGGGACCCTTGCTGTGGCCCCTGCCCCTTCTTGAGTTTCTCCAGGGCAGTGACTGCCATAGCCACTAGATTCTGCTCCCTCCGCCCTGCCTCAGTCCCAGTCAATTGTCCTCCCTTGGCCCCAGAGCCCCCAAGAGTGTCCTTCACAGCCTGATATAAAAGCAGCAGTTATTAACTGAGCCCTCCACTGCCACCCTCACCCCCCACCATGTGCCCAACACTGCGGAGGGCTTGGTGTGCAAACAGCACGCAAAGGCTGGGGCACGAATAACAACATGCTTGGATGTGGGATGGAAACCCCCGGGTCTCCATCAGGCAAGATCATGTCAGTCAGTGTGGTGGGCTAGCCTGGGAACCTGCCAACTTCAGATGCACTACTGAGTGGGGGAGGTGCCCTCACGCTTCTCACTGGGTATCTCAGAGCTAAGAGTAACCCTTCCACCCTAGCGGTCTCACGCAAAGGAACACGCTGATGTCTGCAATCTAGAAGATGTCAGGACATCACAATGAGGTTGGGTGCACGGCTAAGCCCTCACCGACCCTGGCCTGGTCTCGTTTGCAATCACGAGCAAGGCTTCCAAAGACCTCAGACCTGCCATGCTTTCCTATGGCAAACCACAGAGGGGGAGGCTTGAATACACATGCGCATTCCAGGGCGGAATTTTACTCCCCTATGACCATGTGAATTACTTCATCTCCCATAACTGCCATTAACAAATTATTCATATAAATTCACAAGTCCAGCTTGAAGTCACTGAATACAGACATTTCACTACCAAGGATGCTTTACTCCCAACCGAAACCCATTTCAAATGAATTTTCTCCAGTGAGCAAATCTTGTACCCCCACTTGCCGAGCCCCTTCAATGGTCCTGGGAGACACTCACAAACTCTTCTCCCCTTTTGATGACGCCTTTTTGTGCGGTCGTGGCGCATGAGTGTTCAGGAGTTAGTACAGCACAATGAGTGGCCAGGAGCGCAAACGTGGGGGCAGGACAGACCCCAATTTCAACTCCAAACTATTTGAACATCTGTGAGATACAGATTTGCTTCTCTAGGCCTCAGTTTTCTTCTCTATAAAATGGGAATGACAATACCTACATCACAGGGTTGTTGTGAGGTTTAAACGAGATGATGCAAAGTGCTTGATGTGGTTTCACATACACTGTAGGCACTCAGTAAGTGATGGTTATCATTCTGTTATCATAGTGGCTGTTATTATTCTCACCTAAGTAAAGACAGGATCAAAGGTGGCTGCTTCTGCTCTCTGACTGAGCAACCAGTACCTGATCAGAGGCGAAGGGTGGATTCTGGCAGAGAGGACTCTGTGGGAGCCAGGGCATTTCCCCTCTCCCAACTTGAAGGGTCCCACTCTTTGTTTGAGCCCCCTTCCTTCTGGCATAGTCTCCCCTCCAGAAAACATCCACTTAAGAAGGGTCCCACAAGTCCCATCCAGGAGTTGATAGAGGCAATTTAATCAAAAGGGCAAAACCGCACAAACAGCTGAGCTGGTAGAGGAACAACGCCCCCTTTGCAGGAAAGCCCGAGAGCCCTGCCAGACAGGCGTGATGTTCAACCTGGAATCTGGCAGATAAAGTGCTCATTACGCTAGAGGATGGGAGCTGCGAACACCCAGTGTCCAGGTTGCAAGACCAAGGCCTTGCAGCTACAGTCGCGGAGTCTTTCAAGCGTCTCATCTTTTCTCTCCTTCTCCAGTCCATGTTTTAACAATAGTGTTATTCAATGTGGGCCATCCTGGATAACTTTATTCTTCCCTTAGATCCATGCCTATGAAAGGATACCGTGTTGTCCAGACCACCCATAATTCATTATGCTGAATCCCCTTCCATCTGGAGGCTTAGACAATTGTTGAAAAGCTGTCACTATAACCTATTGTCACTACAACCTTTTATGAACCAGCCTACATTTTTATGTCAAAAATTTATCTGAATGGCCTCACAGCTCTTACCTCCAATTACTGCAGTGTCACCAACCTCCAGCTTGGGCTGCATTGTAGCTAACACATGGGGACGCATGTCCTCTTCCCTCCTACCCTAGCCTCACATTTAAACACGGAGCAAGTTTCTGGTTAGTGTGGCATATCTCCTGCACATGTGTATGCACACCCTGCAGAATGAAAAGAGGGATGGGGGGCTTGGGCCTTTGGGGTACATCCTAAGGAGGACCCTGGACTGAGGAACCCGGGCAGCCATGGCTGACCCAGAGCTGTTCTATGTAAATCAGCACACGGACGGAGGCACAGGAGGAGGGATGTGGCATCGGGCGGGTACACACAAAGAAGCTGGGATCATATTTCCTTTGTCGTTAAATTACAAACAGTAATGCACACACTCCCTATCCACGGAACAGAAAATGCTGGAGGAAAAAAATTATGCATGCTATTAAGAGTGCCAATATCTTCATTTATAATTCTTCTTGTTCTGACTTTTCCAAAATACATATGCATATATGCCTGTGTATATGTACATGCATGGACTAAAGTAAATATTTATATATGTAAATATTTACATGTCATATAAGGATAAATTACTAAATACAGTAAATATTTATATAGAATGTAATATAGAAAAATACTTATATTTCATTATATTAGGTATATCTTTTTAAAATATCTATTCAAAGATCTTTCACTACTTTAGGAGTCAACGATAATTGAAAATATAACTAAAGAAACAGACATTTCCTTCTACAATTTTTCTTCTTGTTATTACAGATGAGAAAAGCCCCGGTTTCCTCATTTGGAGAGCTCCTTGACATTTTCTACATCAACTTGTGAGGGCTATTTTATCTTCCCTACTTGATAAATGAAGAAACAGGGACCAGGGCATGCTAAGAGACTTAGGCAAGGCTGGGGCAACACGGGCCTTGAACCCATATCTTGGAGCTCAGCCCAGAGTCCTTGCCGCAGCCTCCAGATGATTCTGCGGGATAAGCGTTTATCTTCATCATCCTCTGAGGTTGAGAAACCTACCATTCTCTATTTCTCTTGCCCCTGTCTGCTCCAAAGTAGCTGCTTGAGTAAAAAATACTCCTTAAATCGGAAAGAATGCCTGGGATAGGAATCTTGGAGTTTCCCATGACCCTTCTTTCATGCAAGCTGGGCTGGGTGATGGCAGCTCCATGGGGCTCCGGGCCAAGCCTGGCTTTCCCCTGCCCACACTGCTCTACCCCTAGCCTTCTGGGGCTGAAGAGGGCCACCCCTATGATTTGAGGGACACAGACACTGCAGTTCTAGACCCTCAAGCCTAATCTAAATGCTGGCCACTCGGAACTATCAGGCTCCATCCCATTACTGGAAGAAAGACAGCCCAGGGGCCATGCAAGATGAACACTCCCAGTCATAAGCAAAACACAGGGAGCCTTGGCCTCTGCTAAGCCCTCCCCTGGGCCACCACGGGGCTGCAGACAGGTGCTCTGGATGAGCATCCTGGAAGTCTCTGCTGCAGACCCCACTGTGCTTGTGAATTTGTGATCAGTCCTTGGAGAGGGGTGATCAATTCTTTTTGTGACTGTGTAGTGATGACTTCCACGCAGCTGTCCATGGCTGTAGCAGGCACTGTGCACCAGGGAACGTGACTGGCAGGGAACAGCCAGGGCAGGTGTGTGTGTGTGCACAGCGTATATGTGAGTGTGCGCACATGCAGTACAATGAATATCATCTGAATTTTCCTTTTTGCTTGAGGCAAACACAAGGATGTTAAACTCTTCACTCTGTCCTGAAGTCAGTTGGACCTGACTTCAACATCTTGCAAGATCACTTACTTTGCAAATGATCTTGGTAAATGAACTTCCCTAACCCTCAGTTTTTTTCATCTTAAAATAGGGATAATAATACCTGCCCTACAGGATTTGATGCAAAATATGTGCAAGGCACTTACTCACGCCTGGCAGGTAGTAAAGATTTAATAAATGCCAGGCATTATTACTGTGCCTCTTATTACCAACCTCTTAGGTACTCAGGCTGGTTATTATTTGTACCCAGGACACCGTTTCCAAACCCTTGAACTTCAGAGCAGCCCAGCCTCATCTCTCACTGACTTTCGGATGCCTCCAAGCCCTGCAGAACCAAGTGCAGGGGGCCTTACTCCTGGCACCAGCTCCAGCGGCATCCTGTGCCTCTCTCCCACTGAGATGGAGGAGTGAGGGGGACCAGCCTAGAGGCCATGAATGGGCAGGGTTGCGGAAAGACCACAGATCAGGGATGGAGACCAGGAAGAAGCATCTTCTCTGCAGAAGAACCTACAAGAGCTCCCCATCTCCTCCCCTAGACTGAGAGCATGTCAGGGCTGGAAGGAAACTTACAGAGCCTCACTGTAGAGATGGGTGCACAGGGCCGGGCGCAGTGGCTCATGCCTGTAATCCCAGCACTTTGTGAGGCCAAGACGGGCAAATTACTTGAGGCGAGGAGTTCAAGACCAGTCTGGCCAACACGGTGAAACCCTGTCTCTACTAAAAATACAAAAATTAGCTAGGCATGGTGGCACAATGCCTATAATCCCAGCTACTTGGGAGGCTGAGGCAGGAGAATCGCTTGAACCTGGGAGGCAGAGGTTGTAGTGAGCCAAGATTGCGCCACTGCACTCCAGCCTGGGCGACAGAGCGAGACTCTGTCTCGGGAAAAAAAAAAAAAAAATATATATATATAGAGAGAGAGAGAGAGAGAGAGAGACAGACAGACAGTCAGAGAGAGAGACAGAGAGAGAGATGGTGAATAGACATGTAGCAAGTTTGCAACCTGGCCCAGAGGAAACAGAAACAGTGCCCTCATCAGACTCTTCCCAGAGATGTGACCTCAATCTCTCCACCTATTATACTGGAAAAATGATAAGCAAATGCCTGCCTAATTGTACCCTTTTTAAAAGACAGTCTTCCCTGAAGAATTTTAAAATATGTGGGCCTGGGTTTCAGAGAGAGCTTGTCCCCCAAAAGCAGAGCCCTCTATATAAAGCAGCAAGCGATCCAGCTCTGAAAAGAATTTTGCTTCTCTTTTCAGTGGGAAGAGACTTCACCATTAGCTCTATTTGATTCTAAAGGCAGCCCTGAGCTTTCCTGCGTCCCCAGGCACCTATCTGGCTGGGACCACTCCAGAAGTAGCACTTACATTAGTGCCATGAGTAAGAAGGAAGAAAATCTGAAAAATGGGTAAAGTATGTACCAGGAATCCCTTATTTATTTATGTCCTCCTGGGGGAACCTGTTTCTGAGATGAAGAAAATAATTTCGCCGTTGTGTGTAAGAGATGGCTCTGCCCCAGCGTCGGAGTCTTCCTATCGCCCTCATTTAGAGGGAGATGCTCGCAGGAGAGGGATTAAAGCCGTGCTAAAGAGGCACATTCCCACGATGGCAGCGTGCGTCCCCAGACATGATGTGTTCCCGCCAGCACAATCTCATCTTCCATTATGGAGAAGGATGACTCAGCGTGAGGTCTATTTTCTGTTTAGACTTAAGCCATGTTGTGTGCAAGGACAGTGTGGCATGGCCCCTGATAAATCACAGTGAGCCTCCTAGTGGCTCTGTTCTGCTCCAACGTGAGTGCGCTTATGAAACGGGTTCCCTCCTCTCCCCTGGGATGCAGCCACCAGGACACCAAGACCTCTGCTTGGAGACAGAGACTCATAGGGGCGGATTGGTAGCTGGAGCCTGGAGGAGAACTCAAGAAAACCCTTGCAAAATGAGGTGGGCATGATTTAAATCCACTACATTTTTAATCTGCCAACAACCCTAAGGGATAGGGCTGCAGCTGCCTGGCAGGGTCAAAGCAGATGGCAGCAGGGTGCAAGGCTGTTGCCCCGCCCCGCCCCCCGGCCTGCCCATCCGGCTGGCTGCTGAGGGTGCTCTATTGTATGTGGCTCAGTTCAAACCACCAACTGACCCAGCTTCTCCATGGCAACCCCAAGCAGCCCGTGCATTCCAGAGGCTATGCTGGCAGCAAATGTGGACCCAAAGCCACAAAACGGTGTCCTCCTGACAAACCACGGGGAGTGTGAAAACCTTCTGGAATGCTTCTGAGGAAGAAGCCCGCCCAGGGATAGCTGGGGATGGGATGGGGATGCAGGAGAGTGATTTACAGACAGGCAGTCAGGGTGTCTGGAAGGGGCATGCTCCTTGCGTGGGGAGCTCACGATTCACTGGCCTGGCAGCCACCCTGGGAGAGCTGGGATCCCGGTGGAGAGACAGCGAGGGAAGGGATGGAGGAGGACCTGCAGAGGGGAGTCTGCAAGATTTGGTGGCTCCAGCGTGTCCAGATGGAGTCCCCTGGCTGTGTGTTGGGGACACTGCCTCCTAGGAGGTCACGTCCTCTGCCCTCCAAGTGACCAGGACACTGCTCCCCTCTACTTGCACCCACACAGTCACACCACAGCCTGGCAGTGCACGCTGCCTGACACCCTTCCTGCCCACTCCTTCTCTGCAACCACGTCTCATCCTTCTACTGCTGACTGCACTTCTGCCAGCGTCCAGCCCCAGGCCTGTGCAGAGACACCTGCCCACCTTCCCAAGCCTTGGCACAGAGAAGGCAGGTAGGAGAACAAAGGGCTACGCGTTGGGTCAGGAATATCAGCATTTGAACCTGTCACTTGGGTTTGAGTGACTTTGGGCAAGTTAGTTAACATGCTGGGACCTCAGTTCCCTTCTCTGTAAAACAGAGACAAAAATGCTGGCTTTGGTAGGGTTTTATGAGAGAAATGGGATAGGATAATACATGGAAAGGCAAATGACGATGCAGGAAAGAAGGGTTCCTTCTCCTCTCCTTTCCACACCCCACAGCCCCTTCCCTTCCCAGGCCCTCTGTGGGTGCCTCTTTCTGGGCACCTGCATCAGAGAACCAAAGTTAGGAACGGTGATCCTCCAGAAATGGACAGAGAAGGCCACCAGGATATTCCAAACACTCCGTCTCTGTTGTGGTAAACGATGACTTTAATTTACAAAGCAGATGAATACTAAATCTTCATGAAATTAAAAACTATATTATTTATGTGAGCGGAAACGGAAAATGGTCTGTAGCTAGCAGCTATCCTGCTTTGTAGGAGGAACACTAAAATAATTAAAACCACTCGTGCTTCAGTAATAAATAATGATAATAAATAAATGTCCTGACCTTAAGCAAAAATATAAAATTAAAACCCATTTGGTATGTAAATTCATTCAGGACACTAGTGTGTCTCCCAGCCCAAGATGATGTAGAATGGGAGCAGCGTTCACTACACGAATTTTGAAAGGATAAATCAAAGAACAACAGAGTTGTGTGTGCATTGACTCATTATTCTACTTTAATTCCATCTAATGCTGTGTGGAGCCTGGAGGCTGGGACATTAATTTCCTGCTTTTTCTGTTTCACCAATTCCTCATGGAGACCAGGAGAAAGAATTTCAATCCTGGAGGCTGAAATCAGGGGACAGAGAAAACGGCAGGAGAGATGGAGAATTGAAACGCAGGAAGGCCATTTTTAATGTGTTTACAGAAACACGGTGAAAAGAAGTCAGCGAAGAAGGGCACTGGTGTTGGCTGGGGGTGAGCTCCTGAGTGTCTGGGATTTGAACAATCCAGGAGGAACAAAATGTCCCTGGTCTTGGGTCCAGGTGTGAGCCATTCCAGGGCCCGGAGGAGCCGGGCAGGAAGTCTGCGGCGGCCTCAGGCTTCAGGAAAACGCGAATTGGTTCCAGATGGTGACACCTCCACCTCTGAGTGCCCGGCTTTACCATGAAATCGCTGCATGTTCCATGAAGCCAGTGGCTCCCCGGAGCGCTCCCAAATAAGGCCAGTCTGGTAAACCACAAGGCAACACGCCAGGCAGAGAAACCAGAACCTTCCCACCTCTGCTGTATAATCAACTCCTCGACACCCTTTTCATTAAATCCCTTCCTCCAAGGGCTGCCACACCCAGCCTTTCACTTCAGCCTCATAACTACCTTGTGAAGTGGACGAGGAAGAGATGGTTATTCCTGTTTGACAGGCAGGGAAACCAAGGCACAAGGGCTCACAGAGAAGACGTGGCAGGGAAATGATCAGACCCTTCTCCCAGGCTGGTGCTTTGTGTAATCAGGGAGGGAGGTGCCCTGAAGGAAAAGCTTGCGGACAAGGAGCACGTAGGCGACACGCCTGGCCACAAGGTGCCCTGGCCCTCCCACCTCTTATGTGTAAAATGAGTTTCCTCCCTTAGAATTCACAGCCTTGGAGCTGTGCAGGCTGAGATATCTAAATTGTAAGAGCAGCCCCTGGGAGGCCTTTCCGAGGTGAAGACGCTGCATTTCACAGCTCGGTTTTAGGTGTCAAGGCACAGTAGATGGGAGCAGGCTCCCTGGACCACCCTGGTCCTGACCCCACGTTCCCCGAGGGGTCTGACGTCCTTCCATCACTTCTCCTCCTCACCACTGCCCCAAAGGAGTGGTGAGAGGAACCACCCCACAGGAAAGGGGGACCCATACACATTCTGCTGTCCAAGGGGACCCAGAAGCACCAGCACCAAATAGATGCACTGAATAGATGCATCTATTAGACACACAGGCCTGGAGACTGGGCTTGGGGAGAGTAAAAGGTCTGTGCATCTATTCACTACAGGCCCCGTTTTCACCCTTCTTGTATGACCACCCCGACTCTTCCACACAGAAAAGAACGGGAAAAATCCAACCTAAACCCTCCAGTGTCTGAATGCTCCCAAATATCCACAAGGTTAGTTAACAAAACATTGGGATCAGTGACTGATTTTCTTCATTTTTGAGCCTCAGGATCACATTGGAAGTCCTGGACAGTCAACAAGCCACCAGAGGAGGCACGCTGGTGACGAAGATGTTCTTTCTCCAGCCGGCTTGACAACCTCCAGCCCGAGGACTCCCGGGAGCTGGGGCGGCCCCCTTCCCAAAGGATATCTCTAGTCTACTTCAACTTATCTACGGCCTCAATATCCCCACCTGCTCCTGCTTGCTAATTTCCGCAAGACTCCATGGTGGACGCAAACCACAGCGCTTGAGCAGAGAACAACGAAGCCCTGAGAAGACCGGGGGTAGCTGGGAAAAGTCTTAAAGACCTACAAAACCAAATGGTGAAAATCTCTCAAGAAAGACTTTTGGGTCAAGTGTAAAGTTCCTGGACCAACGTGCCTGCAGGGAGGGGACACCAGCTTACCTGCAGAAGGTCATGGGGACTTCCATTCCCCTTTGGGGGCCAGGAGATGGTCTGTTTGCTCCAACAGATTCATAAAGAATCTTGTCCTCTTGGCTGTCCCAGAGAAGGAGCAAGGTCATTGCAAGCTCTTGGTTCTTCCCTCTCTTTTGGGCAGATAAGCCACACCCCTGTCATGTCTACTATGGAAAGAGGATGGATTCTTCCTTTGCACTAAAAATTCCATGTGACCCCAAAGCACGGCTGACTTCAGAGGAAACCCAGGCTGCAGCTGGCCTGGCAGGGCCTGCACACATCTCTGTGCTCCTGGAGAGGCCCCCGGCCTGCGGCCATGTGGACCCTGGGCCTCTCTCTGGGCAGCTCAACTGCTAGGTCCCTGCTTGGTTCCCCCAGGTCAGAATGTTCCCGAGCAGCTGCCCCAAGGACACGAGTGACAGCTCCAGGAAGCAGAGCTCAGAGACAGCGGGGCTCAGCCTCTAGGACTCCTGGGTCTTAGGGTCAGAGTGGCCTGGAGCTTTGGGTGGGCAACCAGGGACTCAGGATGGGAATCGGTACCCCTGGGACTAATGGGGCCCTGGAGCCGGGGTCACCCAGCCTGATGGCTGGGCTTCTGATGTGCTCCTGCACCCCTGGCTGGCTCCCTTTGTGAATGCCACTGCTGCTGCAGGCCAGCTGGGACCACCATCCACTGATGAGGATGGGCCCCTCCCCAGAGGGTCTCTAATTTCTCTTTCCACAGCAGTGAGTGGGTGCAGCCTGCTTCCAGTAGGTGCTCCGGAAAAGCCCATCATTCACTCATTCAACGAACATTTGCTGAAAACCTTCCGTGGGCCGGGCGCGGTGGCTCACGCTTGTAATCCCAGCACTTTGGGAGGCCGAGGCGGGCGGATCACGAGGTCAGGAGATCGAGACCACAGTGAAACCCCGTCTCTACTAAAAATACAAAAAATTAGCCGGTCGCGGTGGCGGGCGCCTGTAGTCCCAGCTACTCGGAGAGGCTGAGGCAGGAGGATGGTGTGAACCTGGGAGGCAGGAGAATGGTGTGAACCTGGGAGGCGGAGCTTGCAGTGAGCCGAGACTGCGCCACTGCACTCCAGCCTGGGCGACAGAGCAAGACTCCGTCTCAAAAAAAAAAAAAAAAAAAAAAAAAACCTTCCGTGCTCCCAGTCATGGCAGATGCTTGTTTGGCAGTCCTAAGGGGAGCTGCTCCGAGGCTAAATGGGCTTGGCAAGAAAGACTTCAGGGAAGAGATGGTTAGGACCAGGTTTCTGGAGATGAAGGAAGAGGAAGGAGTGAGGGCAGAGGCTGAAACAAGCAGCATGAGAATGTGTGCCACTCCCAGGGGGGCTGCCCTGAGGGGCAGGTGGGTGCGGGCAGCAGATGAGGCTGGAACGAGACGAGGAAGGCGAGTTCTGTCTTGATTGTGGACGGGGGTCTCTGGAGGGTGGAGAGGGCAGGCTGGAGGGGCAGGATGGAGTGCTGGAGACCCATGGGAGGTTTTACAGCAGTCCAGGGGAGACTGGGCGAGGACCCTGGCCAGCACGGTGGCCGAGAAGAGGCAGTGACAGGATGGAGAGTGGAGGGGTTTAACAACAGAATGGACGGACCTAGAGTAGTCACTGGCTGTGGTGGGTAAAGCGCAGGAGGAGTCAGGGACATGCGGATGAGAACATGGGTGTTGGGATAGGGGATCCACATCAGGAAACCCAGGGGGAGGCTGAGATGTGAAGAGTCACGTGGGGGAAGAAGTGAGTCTGAAGTGCTGTGGACACCCAAGGCTCTGCCCAGGAAGCAGCTGTCATGTGGCTCAGGAGCACAGACAGGGCTGGCCTGGGACGGGATAGGACACAGGAGCCTGCGGACTGTGTCCTGGCTCTTTCCTTATCCTGTTTAGTCTGCAGGGCAGCCAAAGAGATACAGCTAAATTGCCCCAACGGCACCGGCCTCTTGTCTGTTCCTCATCCCTCCCTCAGGGCCATTGCTCCTTTTCACCTCTGGCCTCAACATGCTCGTCCAGACACGCACGTGGCTGCCTCTCACCTTGCCGCGTCTTTGCTCGGAGTCCCCTAAGTGTGCTGTTTAAAGTCGCAGCGCTCCCCACCTTCCGGCCTGGCACTCTCGGACTTCTTTTCCTGCTTTATTTCTCAGGGGGGTCGTTAGCCCATCTGAGATTTCCTGACTTATTTTGTCAACTGTTTTCACCCATTAGCATGTGAGCTCCCAGCGGCAGGGATGTTTGTGGCGATCAGGGACTCTCACTTCAGCACAGGCACATAGTAGATCCTAAATAAACACTTATCTATGGAGTGAATGAATGAATGGATGTGGGCCTCTGGCTGCCATCGCTGCTGAATAAAGGACCACTTGGTCTGCTGCTGACTCACGGCGCACTCTCCCTGCCTTGCTTGGGGCCTGGGCCATGGAAGGGATTGGGTTCCAGAAGGGGCGCTAAGGACCCTGGCTCTAGGTGGCCTGGACCTTCAGAAGCTGCCCCTGAAGTTCGGGGATGGATCCGCAGCCTCTGTGTGGGTGGGGATTTTAGCATGCACTGGGCCATGCTCGGGACCTCGCACAGGTCTGGAGGGGAACTAGGGCCTGGGCATGGCGTCTGCGGCCTGAAAGGAATAAATCCATCCTTGCTTCAAAGGCTCCCAGAGTGTTCAGGTCTTCAACGTCAACCCACATACTTTGGCAGGGGCAGATGCAAAAACAAAACCTACAGGAAACAATCTGGAGAGAGCAGGAGGTGGAGCATGAAATGGACAAAACATATGGGCCCGAGCTGGAACAAACAGCAGGGAGAAGGACCTGCCCGACCGAGGGCCTTTGAGAAAAACCAGAAGCTAGAACTCCGCTTGGGCAGAGGCAAAAAAACTCCAGAATGTGTGCTTCCTTCAAAGCTGCAGCCCTCCCTGGTCCCAGGGCAGAGAGAGTATCAGAGGAATACAACAGAAAAGGGGGCAAGAAGCAGGAGCGGGCTTGGGGCCAGGAAGCCCAGCCATGCAGTTGGCTCTTCCATAGATGGTGTGTGACCTCGAACATTTCCCTTCCCTCTCTAGGCCTCTGCTTTTGTCTGTAAAGTGCAGGGTCTGAACACTGGGCCTTCCAGCTCAGCTGGCTGCTCCATTTCCTGGTCTTTAGGCAGCCTCCCTTTGGAAGGGCTGGCTGGGCTCTCCCAGGATGCCAGCTGCATGCCTTTGCAAGTTATCACAATATGGCAGGACCCAGAATAGATGTTGACAGTTGTTCAGTGCACAGCTTGTACAGCTGTACATGGCAGCCTCACCTGCCCTGTGCTTATAGAACTAGCACCCTCTTTAAAGGTCACTGAGTCCCAAATTTGGGAAGGCTCCTCAGAGAATTGTTCTGAGTAACCAGAGTGCTGGATTTAGCTTCTGGACCATGTAACATCCAGATGGCTGCTGAGTTGGACTGTTTGCTCAACTCAAATTTTCCTCTGAGGCAGAGAGGAAAAGCCTGCTTCTTTGCAGGTCCCAAATGGGCTTTCTGTCTGCTGACCCTTGTGTTCCAGCCAACAGGGGTGGCAGGAGATCTCTGGGGTCCTGGGGCCAAGGCTGCTCAACTTGGCTCCCACTGAAAAGGCAACCTGCAAATGACTTTGCCACGTTTCACATCTCCACAGCAGTGTGGAGTGGAGCTAAACCGAGGTGGGTGGGTGCCAGGATTCCAGGATAACCCTGGCCCCCAAGGCCACAGCTCCAAGGGTGCCCCACAGGCCCAGGGCCGCCTGTGCCTGGACACACCCAGGCCGCCCTATTAATAGACCAGCTGCCAGAGCACTGCCTTCTTCGGAGTTTCCATTTCATGTGCTCTAGATCTGGCTGTCCCAGTGGGGACAGCTTCCTTGCAAAACAAACAGCAAAATCAATATTTCCTTCACCAGGGGAGGTGTAGGCAGGCCAGGCCTTTCTCCATTCTTGCAGGCAAAGCACAAGCCCAGGAATGGGGCACAAAGGCCGCCTGGCTCATTTCTGCCTCAATTCAGCCATTTGATTATATTAAATTCAACAGACATTTATTGAGCAACTTCAACATATCAAACCCCAGTGGGCAGGTGGAGAGAAGAATGAATAAGACGCATCCTGGGCCTCGAGGAACACACGTGTAACCAGGAGACAAACACATAAACCAAGAGCTATGGTGTGATGCCTGAGTGAGGCAGTGAGGATGCGGCCGGGAGGCCCGGTGTCTGAAATCATCAATCTTTGGGTATAGCTGGTGTCTGAGACTGTGGAGATTGCCTCCTGATGCCTCTCCCTCGGCAGGCTTAACCGGAGAGCTCTGGGTGAGACACGTCTTCCGGGGGCTGGTGGGTGATCCAAGCCAGGCCCGGCACAATTTGACTCTGCGTCTTCTCTGTGGCCTCCAGTCCACCTGCTGGTACAGCCTAGAACAACCCTGGCCTCAAATCTCAGTGCATAAAAAGTCCCGAGGGAGATTGTTAAAAATGCAAATATAGGCCACAGCCCTAGAGACTCAGAATCAATAAACTTTGGTTAGGGGAGAGGCGATGTCTGGGAATCTGCCTGTTCTACAAGCAGGAGGCCTCAGACCACAGTCTAAGAAGCACCACACTGTATCTGGGCTCCTCGGGGCAGGGGCCAGGGAGAGAAGCCTGGAGGTACCACTGCTGTGGTGTGCAGAAAACCCCATGGAAGGGAAACAGACTTGCCTGTGGCTGAAGCATGCGTCTCCAGGGCCCAGGCGGGCAAGGGGAGGCCTGGGAGGCTGAGAGTGGGTGGGGAGCAGCCCTCGGAGCTCTGACTTAGCTGCTGTTGAGAGGCGGCGACCTGAAACTGGTGAGGGGTGCTGAGGCCTGCTCCCAAGTGGGCAGGTGCACCTTCCCACTGGGCCAAGGGAGAGTCGTGGCCATACCAACTCAGCCTGTCTCCTGGGGCCCACTCGCTGTTCGGCTTCATGCTGGGCTGGGTGGCAGGGAGGCCAGGAGGAGGAGCAGGCACTGGCACCTCCTCAGGGGCGTGTGCAGGGTTGTCAGGCTACTCACAGGGCAGGGGCAAGCCCAAAGTGCATGACAAGGACCAGGTCATCCAGAATTGTCAGAGGTTACAGAAAAGGATGAGGGAGGTGAGGGCCGTGGATGGGATCTGAGGACAGGTGGGGTTGGTGTGAGCAGAGGGCAGGTGAGAGGACTTTTTAGAAACAAACGCGACAGATGAACAGGTTGGAAGGCACATGAGAAAAATTGTTACAACGAGGCCAGCACACAAGGCCATTCCTTCCCTAGCCTCTAAATTATTAGTCCATAAAAATAAAACACTTTCCCTGCCCATGCGTCAGGATTCTTGGAGGAGCAAGAATGAGAAGGGCCACACGGACTTTAGACCCCAGACACGGAACCGCTTAGCAGGCCTGTTTTAGGTTAATAAAGGGATCTAATGGAGAAGTGGTGCTTCCTTTCCCCAGAGCTCCGATTAGGCTCTGGAATATGGGTGACACGTACGCCGTGCAGGACACAGCACAGTTAGAATTCTGCCAGCAAACATTCTCAAATATTCATGAAACATGGGACCAGGCCTGACTGTTAACATTGCAACTGGTTCCCTCCAATGGAGTGACAAATGGGTGCCAAGCACTGTCATCTGTCCCTTTGATCTTTTCAGCTCCTGCCAGGCAGTGGAGGGGGGACTCGGTAGCCCGGGGGAGGCTGGGCTCTCCTGGTGGCTTATATTTCCATGTAAGAGGGCTTGAGAACAGCAAATTTCCTCTGACTCTAAGGCAAAATCATTGATTCTCCAAGTCTTACTCCATCAAAAGTGATTAGTGGGGGGCCCTGAGGATTCCGCTCCACCACACTCACCTCCTTTATGAAAGGAGCATTGTTATATACACAAATATCAACGAATAGCACCGGCAAAAAGGAAAATGTCTAAAAAAAAAAAAAGTAAATTGGCCTTTGGAAGAAAATAAGGAGGAAAAGAATAAAATGAACTCCTGGCTTCCTTGGTTAAGAGCGTCTTCAGAGCTTCTCGACACGCTGAGAGGGAACCACAGTGCAAAATTGCTGCAATTTAACAGGGCGTCTAATTAAAAGGAGCGACATGAAAGGCCTGTTCTTCCTACTCTGGGTTTGCTTCTTTCTGTGCAGGGAGCAAAAGTATGACAACTCTGGGACAAAGAGTTATACCCCCCAACAATAAGACGGAGCTCATCAGCTACTGAATGACTGGTTTTTATATCCTTCCGGCCAACGAATGTCGCTGAGGCTTTCAAGGTACTCCCTGCTGTGTTAGGAGCTGGGGTCACAGAGAGGAATCAGACACTGGCACTACCCGTGGGGGAAAGAGAGAGTTTAGACAACTAACTACAATGCGGCGTGTGCTAAGGGAGAGGGGCAGGCAGCCCTCTCGAGGCTGAGGGGCACCAAGGAGGGGCTCAGCTCAAGCACAAGGGCTTCTCCCTCCCCCACATCAGCGAAATAGATGTTTCCTGAGGTCATCCCCCGATCATTACTTTAAAAAGTAACGCTGGCTGGGCGCAGTGGCTCATGCCTGTAATCCCAGCACTTTGGGAGGCCCAGGCGGACAGATCGCCTGAGGTCAGGAGTTCAAGACCAGCCTGGCCAACATGGTGAAACCCCATCTCTACTAAAAAATACAAAAATTAGCCGGGCATGGTGACAGGTGCCTGTAATCCCAGCTACTTGGGAGGCTGAGGCAGGAGGACTGCTTGAACCCAGGACATGGAGGTTGCAGTGAGCTGAGACCACACCATTACACTCCAGCTTGGACAAGAGTCAAAAAAAAAAAAAAAAAAAAAAAGTAATGCTTTTAGGTAGAAGGAATGCGGGGAGGCTGCTTAATGGGTATGGGGATTCCTTTTGGGGTGATAAAGACATTCTGGAACTACATAGTGGTGATGGTCCCACAGCCTTAGGAATGTACGAAACGCCCCTGAATTGTACACTTTAAAATGGCAAATTTTATGTTATGTATCGCTTACCACAATTTTGTTGAAGTAGCATTTTCTGAGGTCACACTCCATTTAAGCTCTGCTTACAACTTCAAGGGTTCTGCAACAATTCCTGAGACAGGGCTGAGAGGTGTCCCTAGATAGTTAAGCCTCCCCAGAGGCCTTCTGCGTGCTCTCGTTCTGCATAGTCCTGGCTCCAGGCTAGGCTTAAACATCGGGAATGAAAAAAGCCCATCAGCCAAATCCCAGCCAACCCTTCCAAAGGCCACCAGAACTGCTCCCAACAGCATATCCTCCTGAGCTTCGCCTGGTCTAATTTTAAACTCTCCCCGGTGGCAGAGCGAATAAAGTGCTTCTCCTTCTCTGGAGCAGAGTCTGCTATTGCTTGGAAGTTCGTTTCTGGGAGGGCGGCTGGTGGGCTTGGCGCTGTTTCCTTTCTATCACCCCTCGAAGCCTCCGACACCGCCCTCCTGCTTCTAGTTACATATGGGTCCCCTCCCCTTGGTGAGGGAGTTCACCAAGCCAAAAATCTGGGCAGGCTGGCAGGGGTGGGCGTGGTGGTGGGGAGCCTGGAGGGCAGAAAGGGAGGAGCTGGAATTAGAGCTTTCCTAGGATTTGGTAGAGACCCAAAACCAGATCCTTCCCTTGGATTTGAACTTAGCCACCCAGCAATGAACTCATCATCTGAGCCTCCCCTCTTCTCGTGACTGTGCAAATGTTTAGCTTCACCTTCATGCAGCCGGCAGTCCATCTGTTAACATGCTGGCCAGAACAGGGCCTGGTGGCACAGAACTGACCCAGGAGTAGGTATAATCCTCTCTTCTAAATGTGCTTAATACCATTGATAATCTTGTCACATAAATCTCCTGGTTAGCAGTGAGCTGCAGCTATCGCCGCTAGACTCCAAGAATCTTTCAGTAACGGATTCCACCTCCTGTAATCCATCTCCTTTCTTATACTGATTTCAGCTGCCATGTTGCCACGCACGTGGGAGAACTGCCCTAACCTTTACAGGCATGGTTTCTTGGCGAGCAGTCACTTGCAGATCAGGCCGATGGAGCCTGTTCATTCAGCCCACTCGGGTGTATACCCAATCTGACGGCCGTTTCCTGCTCTTGGGGCCTGGTACTACGGGCTGTGTCTTCTGCATCATCTCCTTAGTTTAAAGGCTGACTAGGCTGGCTGTGGTGGCTCACGCCTGTAATCCCAGCACTTTGGGAGGCCAAGGTGGGTGGATTGCCTGAGGTCAGGAGTTCGAGACCAGCCTGGCCAACATGGCGAAACCCCATCTCCACTAAAAATACAAAAATTAGCTGGGCATGGTGGCGTGCTCGTGTAATCCCAGTTACTCAGGAGGCTGAGGCGGGAGAATCGCTTGAACCTGGGAGGCGGAGGTTGCAGTGAGCTGAAATCGTGTTATTGCACTCCAGCCTGGGCAACATAGCAAGACTCTGTCTCAAAACAAGAAATAATAATAAATAAAATAAAATAAAGGCTGAGTAAAACTTTCTAGACAAAGTGCTGTGCCCCTTGACTTCCTCTGTCCCTCATGGGCACCGCCCCCCCGCCCCAGCCTCTGTGCCCAGAGTAAGTCTAGGCACTTTCTCCAGCACTGCCAGTTTGGGATTACAATGTCGCCAAAGGCTTGGAGGGACGTGATGAGCTCAGGCTGTTGCCATGTTCCTCCAAAGAAATTAAACTCAAGTTATTAAATCACTTCCAAGACGTAAATTACCAGCACGAACACCGCTGGGCAGAGCCAATACTTTCCAAATTTGGATCCTCCCTAGTCCCAGAGTTTCTGCCGTTCTAATCCCCAGAGGGCGAAGCTGGGAGGAGGGTGCCTGTTTCCAGGAGCAGGGTACACAGCTCTGCCCCCAGTCCCTGGGCGGTTAAAGAATAAATATCCTTTGAGCAGCACTGGCGCCTGCCCTGGTATGGGCTCTGGGCACCAGCAACAGCTGGGTAAACAGTAGGCTGCCATCTAATTTCATACCCAGGCCCAGGGGAGCAGCTGGAGAAAAACACGGCGCAGACCTGGGAGGCCGGCTGGAGCCTGCCTAGAGATCGCTCATCTTCTAAAATAGGCCCATAAGCCTTGGCTGACATTTGGGTACAGTTTCCCCCAGGCAGGTGTGTGGGTTTGTGGAGGCCTTCTGTCTCTAGAAGGCCCACCGTGGATCACTGGAACCAGTTCCTTCCTAGAATTCTATAAAATGACCCGCTGGCAATAACACAGTCAAAGCACAGTCTTTAACGGGAAGGAGTGTCCGAGTCCATGAATGTACTCACTTTTTCTCCTTTCAATTACAACGAGATAAAGAGGAGCAGAGATGGCAGCAAAGAGAATTTTCTTCTGAATTAAACTCTGTGAGAAGAGGGGAGTGGTTGGGGCTTGGAGCTTTTATTTGGCTTATGTGGTTTTTTGATTTAAAGAATTTCCCTGATGCTCTCTGAGTCTGATCAAGAGCTTTCTGGAGGGGAATAACCAGTACAGCACGTCTGTTTCCATTTTCTTACTCCAGCTACATAAGAGTCCCGATGTCGGCTCCCTTTAAATGGAGGCCACATTGAGCGTCTGATCCCACTCATAAGTCTGCTCCTCCTTGGAGACACCAGTGCACGTAAATGACGCACCTAGAGCCTTCCCTTCTGAGAGGGACGTGGGAGTACTAGAGCTTCTCGCTTTCATTGCCCTTTGAAACTTTTCCAAATTGGAGTCCATATGTTATAGGAAGCAGGCAGGTGGTCATTAGGAAGCTTGTAGAAACATTTTTCGACACCAAGGAAGAAGGTGTGATGGTGTTTCATTTCAACTCAGCAGAGACGAGGTCAGCAGGTCAGCCTGCTGCTCCTGGATTAAACTCACAGCATCAAGAGCATGTTTTGCAAAAATCCAGCCCCACGTGGATGGACCTTCTTGAAGGAGATGCTAGGAAGAGACCCTTCCATGGGGTGTCCATGGGGTGTATCATTCTTCTGGGGCTGCGGCAACAAACAACCACGCAGTGGGTGGCTTACAGGACAGAAAGGTCCATTCTCACAGTTCTGGAGGTCCGAAGTCTGAAGTGAAGCTGTCAGCAGGGCCACACCCCCTCTGGATGCTCCAAGGGAGGGTCCTTTGCCTCTTCCAGTTCTGGTGGCTCCAGGCATTCCTTGCTTTGTGGTGGCATCATTCATCTCTGCTCGGTCTTCACATGGCCTTCTCTGTGTTGTCAAATCTCCCTCTCTGTTCTCGTAAAAACACTCGGCATTGGATTTAGGGCCCACCCCAATCTAGATGGTCTCATCTTGAGCCCTACCTTAGTTACCTCTGCAAAGACCCTATTTCCAAACAAGGTCACATTTAGAGATTCTGGGTGGACATATATTTGGCTGGGGGGTGGGGCACTATTTAACCTACTACATGAGGAGTGCCCTGAAAGTAAAATTCTGCTTTCTCATCAGTTTGAATGTTTTCAAGAAGAGATGGGTTCCTTTGGAAGTGGCCCACCTTACCACCCTGAAATCTAGCTTAAATCCTTACCTGGATGGGATGGGGAATGGAACTGGGAAATTGTAGCAAGTTCACAGGTGAGCCAAGAACAGGGTTGGAACACAAAGCCTAGGCCACCCAGTTGTCTCTTCAGCCCATAAACCAGATGACTGGCATCTTGTGAAGTTCCTGGAGGGGCAGGACAATCTCAGGCGGCTGAGAAAGCAACTGACAAGCCCCTGGGACCCCTGACACCACCACCCTGAGTCACAGGGGTCTCCGAATCTTCTCACCACCCCCATCCTCCACCCCCACTCCTGGCTCAGTGTTGGTGTTCAGAAATGTTAAATAACAATAATAATAATAACACATCTGAGTGTGACGCTTTAATAGCCAATCTGTCATTTTCCTACTTTATTTCTGAGATTTTAAGAACAGAGCCCTTCCTGCACAAAACATCAGGGTGCATTTATATTAAAAAATGAAACTAATTAAAATGTTTGAAAACCATAAAGCACACCACCATAAAACAGCAGCAGCCCTATTTTTCCATTCCAAAAAGATTTTTCTTCTTCATTTCGTGGCCTGCCCTGATGAGAAAACTATTGGCACCGGGAGTCACTAGAGGCATGAGGCTGATAGGAGCTGTTTTGCCCCCGAGCACTGCCTTTGCTCCTAGACCCTGGTGTGGTATCTGAGGCCACAAAGCTGGAGCAGCCAGAGGGTTGGACACGGATAGAGAAGGCTGGAGGACAAACTACTCTCAAGGTAATCAGAATGCAACACACTTGATGAGTGGTTGTGTTGTGGGGGAGTTTTTCAAAGGTGGAGCTTGGAAGGTGAACACCAGCACTTAAAAACGGCACAATGTACCCTGAACCTCAAATAAAAGTTTTTTGTTTTTTTTTTTTTTTTGTGAGGCGGAGTTTCATTCTTGTTGCCCAGGCTGGAGTGCAATGGCGTGGTCTCGGCTCACTGCAACCTCCACCTCCCGGGTTCAAGTGATTCTCCTGCCTCAGCCTCCCAAATAGCTGGGATTACAGGTACGCACTACCACGCCCGGCTAATTTTTTTTTGTATTTTTAGTAGAGATGGGGTTTCACCATGTTCGCCAGGCTGGTCTTGAACTCCTGACCTTAAGTGATCCACCCACCTTGGCCTCCCAAAGTGCTGGGATTATAGGTGTGAGCCACTGCCTCCAGCCTAAAAGTTTTTAAAAAGCCCCAGCACAATGCAGTACCAGGTGTGTGTGGCCACAGTGGAAGGTGGACCAGGAGTCACTGCCCGGGACTCAGCGCACCCTGCATCGCAAGTGGAGTCATTGACATTAGGGAAGCTGCCTTCCCAGAAGTTCATCCTCAACCAGCTGAGCCACAGAACCTCCTAAGTTAACAAAGCATGAGTATTTGTTGAATGAATACATGAAAGAGAATCCATGTGATGTTCAAAATGGTGGGAAGGAAGACGGGATGGGGAGTGGGGACTGGAAGGGAGGACCAATCACGTACGTGGAGATGCTCAAGTGTACTCAAGCTGTGCCACGGTGCAAGGGGTATCTGGCTTCCTTAGAAGAACATGGAGAAACCAGCAAGATGTCATTGTTTAAATGCTACACTCCTTATTTTCTCGGATGTGAGTCCATTTCTTTAAAAAAAAAACAAGCCTCCAGGAATTTATTCTTAAGACAAAATTTGTATTTCACTATGATCACCAGCATTTATTGGGCACTTACTGTTTGCTTAGTAACGGGCTAGATTTTTTTATTTTTATTTTTTTGAGACAGAGTCTTGCTCTGTCACCAGGCTGGAGTGCAGTGGCGTGATCTCAGCTCACTGCAACCTCCTCCTCCTGGGTTCAAGCAGTCCTGCTGCCTCAGCCTCCTGAGTATCTGGGACTACAGGCACGCACCACCACGCTAAGCTAATTTGTTGTATTTTTAGTAGAGACGAGGTTTCACCATGTTGGCCAGGATGGTCTTGATCTCTTGACCTTGTGATCTGCCTGCCTTGGCCTCCCAAAGCACTGGGATTATAGGTGTGAGCCACCGCACCTGGCCTAATGGGCTAGATATTTTTTTTTTTCTTTGTGAGATGGAGTGTCGCTCTGTCGCCCAGGCTGGAGTGCAGTGTCATGACTTTGGCTCACTGCAAGCTCCGCCTCCCAGGTTCACGCCATTCTCCTGCCTCAGCCTCCAGAGTAGCTGGGACTACAGGCGCCTGCCACTATGCCTGGCTAATGTTTTTTGTATTTTTAGTAGAGACAGGGTTTCACTGTTAGCCAGGATGGTCTTGATCTCCTGACCTCGTGATCGGCCCGCCTCAGCTCCCCAAAGTGTTGGGATTACAGGCGTGAGCCACCGCACCTGGCCTGGGCTAGATTTTTTATGTGGAATTTCTTTTAAGGTAGTATTGCTGTTATCTCCATTTTACAGATGAGGAAAAAGAGGCCACACAATGGTTAAGCAGCTTACCAGTGGAATGAACCCAAGGCTGCCTGTCTTTAAGGCCAGAGTTCTTTCTGATTTGTGTTCTGCCTGGCGCAGAACCAGGGGTCACTCACACATGCTCCAGCTGAACTCACCCGCATCAGGGCTGGGGCATGCGGCTGATGTTTGGCTGAAATGTAAGACCCAACGGGGGTGGGGGTGCAGAGGTGACAGATGAGGCTTGGTGAAGCCAGAAGATGTGGGAACGCCAAGGGTCTTAAGCCACTTTTCCTTCAGGGCAAGTATGGAATAACTGTACATTTTTTAAAAAAAGGACGGATGTGACAGAGTGGTCAGATTGGAGGCAGGAAGCTAGGAGAGGCAATCTATGTCCCCTCAAGTGAGATATGATGGGCCTGGACTATGGCAGTGGAAGTGGGACTGGAGGGAAAAGGGTAGACTCCAGAAATCTACTAAGGTGGACCTCAGCTCACTGATGGGCAGTAATGAGGATGGTGAGGGAGGGAAGAGTCATGTGGCTGCAACTGCTGGGTGGGCAGGAAACCTGAGCCCTGAGACAGGCATGCAGAAGAAGGCACAGCTTTGAGGCTGAGGATATGGAGCTCCATTCTGGGAATTTTATATCTGAGGTTCGGGCAGATACCTAAGGGCAGACATCTGGGGAAAAGAACTGGGAGTTTGGCCGGGCGCAGTGGCTCACGCTTGTAATCCCAGCACTTTGGGAGGCCGAGGCGGGCGGATCACGAGGTCAGGAGATCGAGACCACGGCGAAACCCCGTCTCTACTAAAAATACAAAAAATTAGCTGGGTGTGGTGGCAGGCGCCTGTAGTCCCAGCTACTCGGAGAGGCTGAGGCAGGAGAATGGCGTGAACCCGGGAGGCGGAGCTTGCAGTGAGCCGAGTTTGCGCCACTGCACTCCAGCCTGGGCGACAAAGCGAGACTCTGTCTCAAAAAAAAAAAAAAAAAAAAAAAGAAAAAAAAAAAAAGAAAAAAAAAAGAACTGGGAGTTAGAGTCACAGCCTTCGAAGTAAAAAAGGTCTGAGTTCAAGCCCCGTTTCTATAATACCACGTATGAGCTAGCGCATTGAGCAAGTTCTCAGGCTTTCCAAAACTCAGTTTCCATGTGTGTAAATGGGCAGAACTGTAGACTTACCACATGGGGTTGCTCTAAGAATGGAGACAAAACATGTAAAGCTCTTGGCACAGGGCCTGGCCCTCCACAAATGGCTTAAAAAACAAAAGAACAATGACAACAAAAACAACCATAACCACAACCACCAACAAACAGAACGGGAGCCGGAGCCCAGGACTGGGGGGGCACGGGTTCCGGGTTTCGGAACATCAGATAGAGGCAATGATTTCCCATTTCATGGAGGCACAGCAAGTGCTCTGCAAAATGCCTGACTTTGGGATTCCTTTAATTAGCGAGATGCTACATGCATGCCAATACATGTCTAATTGATCTGTAGACTCTTGAGTACTATTGCCGAGATGCCTGCCACACAAAGGACAAGAGGCAGCCACGGGGCTCCTCTGAAATGAGAATATACGACCGTGGAAAAGAAATATAGTTTTCAAAAGTGCACAGCTATTTTTCAGTAAAGCGAGTGGATTTCCATGACTACACCTTCTACCCACAATTCAACTTGATAATTCAACACATATTTACTGAGCACATAACAGGCAAGCGGGAGGTGCCAGCAATGCAGAACCTAAGAGGACAGGTCTTTTGTCTCAAGGACCTTTATTCTAGAGGGAAAGAGACAGGCAGAGAGGAGGAGGTCACACAATGAAGACCATGGCAATAATAACAGATCACGCTTACAGAGTCTGCTCTGGATGCCAGACACTGATGTAAGTGCTTTGTATTATTAATTCATTTAATTTTCCCCACAACCCAATGAAATGGATAGTATTATTATCTCATTTTATAGAAGAGGAAACCAATGTTCTGAGAGGGTAAGCAACTTGCTAAGGTCACACAGTTAGAAAGTGGGAGAGTCCGGATACAATCTTAGGCAGTTTGAATCTAGAGTCTGGGCTCCTAATCCCATCGCTGTGCAGGCCAAGAGGTGTGTTAAGTACTTATGTTGCTGGTGTGCAATGGTACCCCAGCTAGGATTAATGAGGTTGGCTAAGCGACTGACGGTTTCACCTGCATGCAAAGAAACCTCTTGGCCCTGACTGCCTCTCAAACCACAGCAGCTTCTTCCTGTCTCTTGGCACCCTCAGGCACGCCATAGGACAGAAGTCAAACTGGAAATCCAGGGACAAACAACACCCCAATGATAGGGAGGAATCACATCATTTACCGATGCTCAGTGGCTTCAGAATGGCCCACGAGGTCGGCCATGGTCACAGGAAGCTTTCTTCTGCTCCTGGCACGAGGTCAGATCTCAAGGGCATTCCGAACAGAGACAGGATGAGCGTCTGCCTGCTTCTCCCCTACTCTCCTTTCAGATTTTCCTTGGAGGCAGCCACCTCCCCATTCCAAGCCAAGTTCTGGGCTTTGATAACTAAATGACAGACCTGACACTGGCCAGGAAGCCCTTCTGATCTTTCTTTTCTTTCCTTTTTTTTTTTTTTTTTTTTTTTTTTTTTGTGAGATGAAGTTTCGCTCTAGCCGCCCAGGCTGGAGTGCAATGGCGTGATCTTGGCTCACTGCAACCTCTGCCTCCCAGGTTCAAGCAATTCTCTTGCCTCAGCCTCCAGAGTAGCTGGGATTACAGGTGCCCACCACCATGCCCAGCTAATTTTTGTATTTTTAGTAGAGACAGGGGTTTCGCCATGTTTGCCAGGCTGGTCTTAAAGTCCTGATCTCAGGTGATTCACCCGCCTCGGCCTCCCAAAGTGTTGAGATTATAGGTGTGAGCCACTGCGCATGGCCCCACCCCCCCTTTTTTTAGACAGAGTCCTGCTCTGTTGCCCAGGCTGGAGTGCAATGGAGCGATCTCAGCTCACTGCAACCTCCGCCTCCTGGGTTCAAGCGATTCTCCTGCCTCAGCCTCCCAAGCAGCTGAGATTAAAGACTCATACCACCATGCCTGGCTATTTTGTGTATTTTGTATATTTTTGCAACCTCTGCCTCCCAGGTTCAAGCAATTCTCTTGCCTCAGCCTCCAGAGTAGCTGGGATTACAGGTGCCCACCACCACGGCCAGCTAACTTTTGTATTTTTAGTAGAGACAGGGGTTTCGCCATGTTTGCCAGGCTGGTCTCGAACTCCTGACCTCAGGTGATCCACCCACCTCGGCCTCCCAAAGTGCTGGGATTATAGGCGTGAGCGACTGCACTGGCTCCTACTGGTCTTTCACAGGGCCACGTGGAGACAGCAGGTCTGAACTAAAGAAGACCCACTACAGTGGGGCCGCCTGTGAAGCTCCGGGCTGCCTTCCATCCTGGTGCCTTGAGGATCTGGAGGCACAGCCAGCAGGTGGTGGAGTCCTTCAGGACAGGACAGCAGGACTGAAAAGCCCACCTGAAGATGGGTGGTGGCCGGACACCCTGGCTCTTCCACCAGAGACAAAGCTGCTGGTGCCTGACTGACTGTCTGACCGTGGGTGTATCAAGGCTCAAGTCTTCGCCACTGAGGGGATCAGAGGCGGGTGTGAGTGGTGGTGGGAAGGCTGCTGCCAACTCAGATGCCACCAGAGTTCCAGCAACTGGAGGCGAGGGACACAGAATATCTGGACTTGGGAAGATTTTGGAGGAAAAATGCACAGTCCATTGCTGGACGCGGCGGTTACTAATTTCTGCTCAGTGCTCATTTTACAAAGCCATTGGCCATGCCAGGTACAGACTTCCCCTGTGGCCTGGTGAGTGGTCAGATCAATGGGGCCCCATCAGCCCGGTGAGGGAACTGCTGGGATCTCAAAAATGGATAATCCCAAATTCCAAGCACCAGTTTCTTCCTCAATTATTTATAAGGAACCTGATGTGGTACATGGAACCTAATTCATAATGCCTTTTTAACGCCATTATAACACAATATTCATAATATGCCCTTCTAATCTCAGCAGATGACAAGTTGCCACTATTGAATTCCCATTAATATGAGTTATGGGTACAATACAGTTTGCTCAATATCTCCTCAGCCTCATATTGTGGAAGAATAAAACTCACACGCTCAGCATATTTCTGTTATGGTTTTTTTTTTTTTTTTGAGATAGAGTCTTGCTCTGTTGCCCAGGCTGGAGTGCAATGGTGCTATCTTGGCTCACTGCAACCTCCGCCTCCTGGGTTCAAGCGATTCTCCTGCCTCAGCCTCCCAAGCAGCTGAGATTACAGGTGCCCGCCACCACGCCCAGCTAATTTTTGCATTTTTACTAGAGACGGGGTTTCATTATGTTGGTCAGGCTGGTCTCAACTCCTGACCTCAGGTGATCCACCCGCTTCGGCCTCCCGAGGTGTTGGGACTCCAGGCATAAGCCACTGCGCCCGGCCCCCTCAGCATATTTCTAATGGACAAGGCGATGGTGACGCGGTATAGCTGAGGCCTCACTTTCAGCCCAGCTCTAGGGGGTGCTAGAGGAATTGACCACAAACATGCCCCCTATGGCTCTGGCATCCACCAGGGAGTCTATCTGCCAGGCTCTGCGCACCTGGCTGGGTGGAGGTTCCTGCGCCGGGTGGAGTGGGCAGGTTCTGGAGCTCCAGTGGGTGAGCTGCTGGGGCCTGCATCTTTTCCCCTCTCTCTCTCCTCCTCTATCACTTTCTTCTCAGGATCAAACTCACCTTCAAAGCAGGGGCTGTTTCTGCCCTGAGGCAGGCCTGTGTCTCCACATTACCAACAGCATCATAAAGAGGCTGTGAACCCAGTTCTGGGGCTCTGTGACCTTGGACATGATACCACCTCCCAAGGTTATGTTATTTAATGAGGATAGTTACGGCCCCAACCTCATGCAGTTGTGAGACTGGAGAGGGTTCACAGGCAAAAACACTTGGAGCCGTGGCTGGCTCCCAGTGAGCACTCAATAAATGTCAGTGATGGTGACAATGACAATGATGACGCTAGCAGCAACCCCAAGGACAAATCCCAGGTCCTGGCTGGTTGGCAGTCCAGACTTGCTTCTTAGAATGTTTGCTGAGTACCCAGGGTTAAAGTGCACACTTGTGCCAGGTGCATATTTCTAGCCCAGAGCTGGGCTCTGGTGGGCTTGATGCTGGTGAGACATATAACCTGCCTCTGAATATGCATGGCTGAGGCCTCACCTTCCGCTCCGCTCTCTGGGGTGCTAGAGAAATGGACCACAAAGACGCTCCTCTACAGCTCTGGTGTCCACCACAACCCTCTTTCTTAAAGGCCTGACCCGCCCACTGTGCTTGACAGTAACCTTGTGGCCGGGCAGCTCCGAGCCTGCGGAGCTGCTGCTGTTGAGGGAGGAGCAAATGGGAGCGTGGAGAGCCTTTCTACCCAGATCAGGTTACCTGGTGAGTCCTGATGGGGATCCTCAGCCATGCTGACCCCACATGTTCCCAGGAACCTTCCCTGGGGGCTGGGCCACCCTCCCGCCCATTCCTCAGGAGCCCTTCCTCGTAACCGGCCCAGCACACGCTGGTCTGCATGAAGACCCATCATCTGATGGGCTTCCGTTCTGCTCCCTGTGACCAACACCCCTATTTCTCTTCATCAAGGAAATGGCGTGGTGCGTCAGCTGTCCCTGACTTTATGCTCAGACATTGCTTCTCTCTTCCCATGGTGGGTATTCATTCATTCATTATTCTTTAGGTTTGAGTTTTCTTTTTTTTCACTGTGGTAAAATATGCTAACATAAAATTTGCCATTTTCCCCATTTTCAAGCGTTCAGTTTAGTGGCATTCATGGCAGTCACAGTGCCATGTGACTATCACCACTATTTCCAAAGCTTTTGCAGCATCCCAAACAGAAACTCTACCCATTAAGCAAAAACTCCCTGTCCCTTCCCTCCACGCCAGCCCCTGGTAACCTCTAATCTACCTTTTGTCTCCACAAACCAAGGCATTTATTTTAATAAAGCGCTTTCACCCAGCTGTTTCATTTAGACCCCACAATAGCCCAGTGAGGTGGACATTCTTGTGCACAGCTTGTAGATAACGAAACAGTCTCAGAGAGCTTCAACATTCCACCTTAAAGTCACTCAGCCAGTCAAGTATGAACATGGGTCCTGACCGCCACCTCCTGACCCCAGCCCAGGGTGCTTTTCATCACTCCTAGCAGCCCCCTCAAATAGGGTCTCTCCTTCCTCATCCCAGGAAAGATCTCATAGGAACAGGGCTCGAGATGAAAACCATAACCACAGTGACCTTTTCCTTCTTCCCTCTCCTCCTCCAAAGTGGCGCTGAGCTCACAGGGAAGACAGTGGCAAATCGTGGCTGCTCTGCTTCCGACATACACAAACGTCCTGCCAATGATTCTGCTGCACCTCCACTTCCCAGCCCAGGTTCAAATCCACCAAGAACGACTAAGGGACCAGCAAGAGGGGGCCGCTTCCCTGAGCTTGGATATATTCAAGGCCTGCCCAGCAACACCTGCAGACGGTCCTGATGGCTGTGACTGCCCTTCTGCGATGGAACTGGGCCAATGCCTCTGAAAGCGGGGGCTGGAGTGCAAACACTGGCCATGCACCATGTCTTGGGGGCAAAACAAGAAACCCTCGGAAAGAAAAAGAGGCCAGGGCTGTAAGGCCCAACGGTCCCCAAGCGTCCTGCACCGGAGTGCTATCTGCATCACCCCATCTGGCTGGTAAGGAAAAAAGGTCGCCTGATCAGACAAAAAATGAAGAGGACTGCAGCTGGCTGTTTATGAGGTCTGGGGCTGGACCATGCGATCCTTGTACCTTTTGATCCTGACGTTTGTTGGTTGTTTCAAACCCCGACGAGCAAAACTGTTCCTGTGGGGAGTCTGTGGCTGCACCTTCAGGTCGTGTCACCAGCACTGGGGAAGGATGTGCCTGGAATCTGCATGCATTCAGCTGCTCATCCAACCAATTTCACCAGGGTTGTCCTGGGCTGGGCCTACTCAGAGCTCTAGGTGATGAATCCCACTCTGCTGAGTGATCTGGGTCAAGTTCCTTAGTCTTTCTCATCTCTGAAGTGGTGCTAATAATAATTACTCGGAGAGTTATAATGAGGATTTAAAAAGTTCACATTGGTAAAGTACTTAGAACAGTGCCTGCAACAAAGTAATTACTAGATGAGTGCCTTAAATAAAATAAATAAATGCAAAAAGCTGCAGAGAATTACAGGCAAGTCAGAGTAAAATCTTGAGAAGATGCAAATATTTGAAGGAAAAGGCTGTGATACTGTGACTCCAAATGCTCTAGGAGAGATGGGAAGGGCACAGTAACTACAGCAAAAGCTCCGATGATGTAAAATCTGCGCCCCCCCAACACAGCTTCATCATTTGGGCTGAGGCCCCAACTACGAACCCATGAGGGCTTCATGCTAGTTCACCACGGGGTTACGTCTTCATCATCCTCATCATGGCACCCACAGAAATTACTGTTTTTGGAGGTGGCTCCACTATCTTCTCTCAGTTAGTAGGTAAGTTGAGATGATGTCAAAGGATTCATCTTCCCTAACCCAACAATAGTGGCTAAAGAAATTAATAAATATTCATATATATTAATCCATTCATTCTGTCCTCAAACACATATTGAGAGGTTCTATAGACTGGGCATCATGGGCAGCTGATTTTTACAGAGTTTGCTGCCTCATAAGGAGACAAATAAATAAATGGGTAAATTTCACATAATATTGACATAATAGGAACGTAAACAAAATTGTTATAGGAACAAGAGAAATAATAGCAAAAAATGTTTTCCTATCACAGGGGGTGATAACCTTTAGGCTCTCAGTTGTAGGATGAACAGGAGTTTTTCTGGGCAGGAAAGAGAGGAAATGACAATGCTAGGAAGACGGTGGCAGGTGCAAAGGCCCTAGGGCATAAGAGATCTTCCTATGTTTGCGAATTTCAGCGTGGCTAAAGTGGGTGGTGGGGTGACGCTCTCCAGTGACCTCCTGGCTCACGTACCAGTGTGTTAGTGGATTTCCCTCAGATAGAAACACAGACCCACTGACACAGAGGAGTGTGGTGGTAGTAAGCTGTGTCCTGGTGTTGACATTCAGAGAAGCAACAGATAGCAGGATCCCTGTATGCAGCAGTGAGTGCCGGGATGAATGAGTAATACGAGAGGGTACTCAAGAAGGTCACTGCAGCTGCTTTTAGCAAACCGACATGCCTGGTGAGGTCTAGGAGAGAGAGGAGGCACCCACAGCTGTTGCTTGGGAGCCGTCTGTGCAATGGAGGCGGTTGTTTTTTATTTCTTTTTCACACAACTAGAAAATGTATTGGCTCACACAACAAGAAGCCCAGAGCAAGGCAGTACCAGGGCTCTGGTTCAGTATATCTGGAACTCTCTTGTTTTCTCCACTGTTCATGTGCTGGCTTCATCCTCAGGCTCGTAGGAGGAAGGTTACAGCAGTTCAAGGCACCATATGCAGTCATGACAATGTCTGGAGGGAGAAGGATGACTTTTTTTTCTTGTGACTCTTCCTTAAAAGCAAGGAAACCTTTTCCAGAAGCCCCAGGAGGGATTACCTTCATATTCTATTCCAGAACTGCCTCACATGACCCTTTCCTAAACTAATGACGGAGAGCGGAGTGCGATCACCATGCCTGGCCAGAATCATATTCTCGGCAGAGGCTGGGGTTCACTTTTCTCTGAGCATGTGAGGTGGTGGATACCTGAACAGAATGGGGGTTCTGCTGGGAAGGGAGGAGAGAAAATGAACGTTGGGCAAATGGGCAGAAATGCCCACTACAGACCATGAGGTCAGCACAATCAATTCACCAGGCAGGCTCAGCCCATGCCCCCATTCCTACCTCCATCCTCTGCCACCCTCCAGCCTGGGGCCCACTTCTAACCTGAAGTAGGGATACTTTAAGTAGTAGTTGAAGAATCTGGGTCATGTTCACCATCAGTCTGGCCCTCAACTGGGTGTGTTTTCATCTGTAAAGAGGCTGTCCTATGCTGAGTCCCCCTGTCCTGCCAGAGAAGCCTCCTGAGGGCAACCTCAAGGCAGGTGCTGTTCTAGAATTGCAAAGATAATCACAGAGACGCCAGAGCCATGGCCCAGGGCTGGCCTGAATGCTGGGAGAGCTGGGCAGATCCACTCTGGACACAGGAGAGAAGCGTCACACTGGGAGGCCCTGACCTCACGGCCAGTGGGAAGAGAACCAGCTTGGGATGCTCCAGAGGGATCTGGCCATCCATGAAGCTGCATTCATGGGTTTGTCCTTTCTGCCCCAGGTGACTCTCAGTCATTCAAATCCACGTTTTTAAAATAAAGCAATCAAATCTGAAAGCATGAGCAATTGGGACACCCCAACAGGATCCCCCCATTCCCTACCCTAGCCGACCATCTTAGACAAGGGGGCCCAAGTGGGTTTTGAGTTTCCACCCCTCCAGGTGTGAAAAAAAATAAGAACGTGGAATGTGAGTGACTTCCTTTATCCATCCACAGCTCCATCTGGGCCGGGCAAGAGCCCTACCTGCTGGCAGTCTGGGGTCGGGGGGCCAAGGGGAAACTGTGTGGCTGTCTAAGGGCAAAGGAAGGCAGGAGTAGGGGACAGAGAACCACAAACTTAACCTTGACACTTGAGCCTTGGGGAGCAGGTCTAGCAAGGGTGGCCCCGTGGGTGGCTAAAGAGTGTTTTCTTAAGGGACTGCAGCGAACAGCAGCCAACAATTTAAGTCAAGGGATGGAGTGCGGACAACTGGCCTTCTGCTATTGAGACGTGCACCTCGTGCCATTTCCCAGCTCCCGGGACTCCTTTTCACAGTGCCAGAAGGGTACAAAGTATTCACCCATCTTTTCCAGGAAGCAGAGGAGGGGAAGCTAGGCATGCAGAATTTTGCTGCCATCAATAGGAAAGGTGTGTGACAGCAGTCTCTGTGCATACAGATGCCTGGCCCGCTCACTCTGCTCAGTTCTCAGGGCTCTTTATTTACCAGGGGAAAATGAGGTTTCTTGCCTACGGGTTCTAGAGAGGCAGATTCACAATGCAAATTAATATGCCACAACTAGTTGAGACTGCAGCCGGAGCAGCACATGGAATTCTCCTAAACCTTCCTTTTAGGGCAGCAAATGGAGTGTTGAAACTGATTGGTAATCCATTAAGTTACATCAGCTCCTCTCTGCAAAGACTTCCACAATGCCTCTTCCCCATGGCATTGTGCTTTTCGAAGGCTCAGGCCAGTCTGGCTGGCTGTACCATGAAAGTAAGAAGAACAGGCATAGGGTCAGTCTGGGTTTGGAGGACATTCCCTCAGTGAAATTAAACTAACTGTGTAGGGGCTGATGGTAGATAAATGATACTGAGATGCATTAAGCTCTCCTTTTTATGTTTATTTCCCCCAAGTTATTTTTAGCATTACAGACAGTTCCTAGGTAACAAATGGGTTGGGTTCTGAAAGTTCATTTGTAATTTGGCTGTTTAGATTTTGGAACATACTTTCCCTATTAAAAAAAATGTTATAAATGGTGATGAGACTCCCAGGCTAGTTCTCCAAAGCCTATTTAACCCATAATGTAGCTAAAATACTGTCCTTTCTCAAGGGAAAAAAATTGTTTAATTGCAACATGAGTAATTAAACGAAACAGGGAAAACCATTAGAACTGAATAAGAGGTAGATTTATGTTCATCTTGAGTGATGCTCTTTGCAGAAAACTTAATTTAATTTAAGAAGAGGCCCTTATAAGGGCTTTTGGGGAACTGCACAGGATTTATCCTATTAGGGAGAAAGAGGCACTGGGCTGTCCGAATCTGTGGTTACTGCATACTGCATCATGTAACAGGCTCCCTTTCCTGATTTCAGACTCATTAGGAAGTCTCCCCATCAGAATTTGTTTTCCCAAGGGGATTTTCACAGGGAGAAAGCCTCTGGTCAAAGTCCATGAAGGTGGCCTCCTCGGGGTGATTTTTAAATTCCAAATCAGTAGGTTAGCATCTGTCCTTGTGCATGTCCTGGGGGCCGCAGTGTTCCAGTCCCACTAACCCTGGAGCGGTGACAGGATCAAGCATTGGAGCTTCTGAACTTAGAAGCCAAGGTCAGTGTACCTGCGAGATCCCCTGAGAGCTGCTGGACAGTCCGTTCCTAGCAGCACAATCCTTGCTGGGTGTCCTCTTTTAAACCTCATTAGCCAGTTCTCTGAGTAGATAGATGTACGTGGGTCCTGAGTGTCCCACATCTATACCAGGCCATATGAGAGAGTAATCCTTTCTGCCTGAGGCACGCCAGCCTTGGCCAGAACTGAAGGGTGAATGACTGTGCCTAAACAAACATGCTGGGAACACTCTGTGGGTAGATTGCAAAAATGATCACAACTCTTTCCAACCTTAGATGCCTGTCCCTTTGCAATGTGGTATTGCAGTATCCCCCATCAAGGGGTGGGGTCTCTTTGCCCACTCCTTGAATCTGGCTTGGCCATGCCTCCTGCCTTGGCCAATGGGATTTTAGCAAACATGCCTCAGGAAGAGGTTAGAAAAGCATCTGTGCATGGACCTTGCTCTCTTGCTGCTCTTGGTACCCTGAGACCACCATGTGAATGAGCCTGAGCTAGCTGGATGGAGGATGACAGGCTACAAAGGACTGAGTCACCTTGGCCAACAGCTGGCCAACCACAGATGTGTGAGACCAACCCTGATCATTCAGCCACTAGCCAACTTATAGCAGACCACAGATAAATGAGACAGCCTAGCAGAGATCAGCTGAGCCAGCCCAGACTAGTACTGACCAGTCAAACCACAGAACCGTTATGGCTTTAAAACCCCAGGTTTTGGGGGTATTATCAAGCAGCAAAAGCTAACTTACATACACAACTGGCTCTAGTCAATGAAGTCTTCTGATATCTTTATTTTGGAATCCATGTATGGACTTTTTTTTGCCCAGACTAAGGCCCGTCTCTTACAAATGTGGCAAAATACATCTTCTTCCCTCTTTTTGCCTCCTTAATCAGAAATTTAAGTTCGGGCCACTCAGCCCAAACTGCAGGCTTTGAAATGGGTGCTTTGGAAACATGACATTTTTCAATTTTGTACACACTTAGTGACTGACAGGTGGGTTGTAAGTCAATGAATACAAAATCAAACTGTAATTGCAACTTAAGGTACAGGCAAAACCCATTAGCTCAGTACTAACGTGCACGGGTTGTGTTATCTCACAATGTGTTATTGTTCCCTGATAATTTATCACAAGGCAAATCACAATTCTTGTTCATGGAGAAAGCAACAGTCTTCTGGATGAAATCACTTGCAGTCTGGAAATTCATGGTGAAAGGGGCTTGAATGATTCTCTCAACTGAGCCCACTTGGCAAGGCAGCCTTCGATTTTCAATGTGAATACAAGAGGAATGAGAGTTCTGTGCAAAAGCATCCTCTCTCCATTCATGGGGCCCAGAAGTATACAACAGGAGGGGCTGCCACATTGGCCCTGCGGTCACTCACATGATCCCCACGGAAATCATCTCCCCCAAGAAGAGCATTCCTCCAGAGAAGCTGGAGTGCATGGGGAAGATACGGTCTCCAGCGTTGTCACATGTCCACCCCGATAGCCCTAAATGCTCATAAATGTCACATATCCACCCCGACACATATCCACCCCGACAGCCCTAAATGCTCATAAATGTCAAAACCCGGGTGTTTTGAGTGTTGACGACGAAGCCCACAGATTTCATGGCCCCTTTCGGTTCTTCTCGGGCCTCCAACACAGGCGAAGTCGCTCTGCTTCCCAGCTAGATTTATTTTCAAGGGCTTAGCTCTGAGGGACGATGGGAATGTTTCAGCATGAGTTCTCCTGACCACAAGGAAAAAAAGCCCCCAGTACATTTCAAAGACATCAGTGAGGATTCTGCAGAGTCCATTCTTTCAGGAACAAAATTGCATTTTATGAAGCCGTCCCTTTTCTGTTTCATCTGTCAAGCAGGTTTGCTGAGAATAATTTAAATTTCATGCAGCAGCAACTGTGGGGCATTGGGGCTTCCCTTCAGGCCCACAAACAGGCCTGGCAGTGGAGTTGCAGTTCTGCTTCTCAGGAGCACCCTGCCCCTGCGGTCCTGACCATCTACAGACAGACACACAGTGGTGGGCCAGGGATGGGATGCCATCCCAGTTCCTTAGCATGACCTCACGCCGCATAAGACAGGGGATGGGGACAGGCCAATGCACCTTTCTTCAGCCTCCCAGCACCAACCACCAGGGGGGAGCAGGTTTCCCTGCAAATGTATGAATAACTGGGTAGACCCAGTCAATGGTTTAACTTTCTAAAATTAACTTTTATCGAGTGCTTACTAAATGGCAGCTAGTGTTTTCAGCTTTTCTATGCCTATCAATTTAACCAGTTCTCACATCATCCCCATGAGGAGGACACTATGATTATTCCCAATTCTAAGAGACAAGAAACTGAGGTTCAGAGACATACTCAGCTTCTAAGCGGCGGAGCTAGGATTCAATCCCAGTACTGTCAGACTCAAAAACTTGAAGCTCTTAGCAGTGGTGAAATGCTGAGTTGACATAATCTTTGGCTTAAATTTTCTCACCTGTACCACAGAGGTAACTGTGCCCACTTTCTGGCCTGAAATCTCTTGCTTGCTATCAGCTGGGTGGATGAGCGGATGGAAAAGTTACCATAACAATGCTGCAATCATGGTTACCATGGTGAATGCTCTACCAGGCAGCCTGGAGTGGGAAGAGGAGCTGGCCCAGGCTGGTTCTGATTCTAACTCACTGGGTGACCTCGGCAGGTCACATTTTCTTTGGGCCTCCCTACTGTGACCTGTAGAATGAGGGGCTGGAGGACGTGGTCACTCTGCTCCTCTTAGGCTCTTGGAACTTGTGTCCTGGGGAGGCCATTGATTGGTCTGAGCCATGAGTGTGTGTTGGGGGGCTGGGGGAGCCCACCAGACCCTCCCTGTACTTCAGCAGCCCAGGAGTCTGCTTGTCCAACTGGCCTTTCCTCATGACACGTGAGGAATCTTTAGGCCACAGACAAATGAAGAAGTAGAAAAATCAACTCGGGCCTGAAGGTAGCAGTGACAGAAAGAATTGTCATCACCTCACCGGCCAGCTGCTGGGAGCACAGCCAGCCTACCCCACCCAGAGAGCCTGGCAGAAGCTGGCCCCTGCCTGGGAAGGTGACCAGGCCCACAGAGCTGGGTGGGGAGGGTGATGGCATGGGATGCCCCAGCCCCCAGGGCACATGATGTTCACCCTGCGCCCTGCCCAGCCAAGAGGGGACACTAAGGCCTCACAGTACTGACACTAGTCCCCCAGTCACCTTCCTCAGGGACAGTTGCTGAGTTTCCGAGGGTGGCTCTGGCCCGCATGTGGCTCTAGACCCTTCACCCAGGAAGCCCGGTAGATACATTCCAGCGGCTGTCCCCACTCTGGGACACAGCTCTGCTCCTGGCTTCCACCCGGCCGACCTCGCCCACCCACCCCACCATCCCCTGGAGTGCAGTTTCAGCTGTTTCCACAATGGGCTTTCCCTAGAGAGCTGAAAAATGCTTTAAACTGCCTTCCCTCAGTCACCTGGCTGTTATCAGTCTCGGTCTGGAGCCCGCTAGACGGCCTCTTCCCCCCAGCTCCCTCTTGCCTACAGAGCATCTGGAGTCCCAGCCAAGGGGTAGGTTTGAGATGCCCTTTCCTTTCCTTGCTTTCTTGGGGCCTGGCTGCTGTGTCTTATCTGAAGACCTGCCTTTTCCTCTTGGTGAGGTTAGAAATGAACACCTTTCAGGCTGGGCATGGCGGCTCACGTCTATAATCCCAGCACTTTGGGAGGTCAAGATGGGCGGATCACTTGAGGTCAGGAGTTCAAGACCAGCCTGGCCAACATGGAGAAACCCCGTCTCTACTGAAGGAAAAAAAAAAAAAAAAAAGGACATGAACACCTTTCCCTAAGGGGGTGGAGCCTTGTCCCATAGGCCTCATCTGGATGACAGTGACAACGGTGATAGGGGGAGGTAAGCACCAATATGGGACTCGAATTACCACATGCCAGGTTCTGTCTTGTTCTGAGCACTTCACACAGGTTTTAACCCACACAGTCCTCACAACAACTCTGCTAGCAAGTACAACGACCTCTTCCCATTTTACAGAAGTGACACCCAGAGAGGTTAGGTAACCTGTCCAGGGTCACTCAGATAGCAAGCGGTAGAACGGAATTCAAATCCAGGCAGTCTGTCTCCAAAGTCTGGCTGTAGTCACAGCACTAAGCCTCCCCTGCCAATAACTTCAGGAGGAGAGACATTCTTGGGTCATCTGGTCATACTGTCCAGGCCACAGATTTGTTATACACAAGGAGCAGTGAGCTCCCGAGGGCAAGAGCCAACCAGCCCTTGCCTGCTCAGTAAAGACCCACATTGTTGACCAGGGAAACCGCAAATACCTGGGCCCGGGCCTGCCCGTCAATTGATGTGGTTTTGGCACGGGGTCAGACACATAGGTTAGGGGACAGGCCTCTGGGCGGGCAGGAGCCAGGCTAGAACGGCGGGAAGTCACCGTGGCCCAAATCTGCCAGGGGTGCTCGGGAAGCGAGCACTGCTGTCCTCCCTTCCCCCCACCCAGTGCTCCTGGGCAACAAGGGACAGGGGCATAATCTGGGGAATCAAACAAGCCCCTGCAGGAAAGTGGCTGGGCTGGAGGCACAATTCAGTTCCTCTGTTGTGACATGCCAAGGAGCAGGCTGTCCTCACAGGAATGAACTTTCTCCCCCTCTCCTCCTCCTGGCTACCCTGCCCAGTCCTTGCCCCAGCTGTTGTTTTCTGTCTGAGACTGGGTTCCCTTCCTCTCATGTGGCTGTGGTTTGGGGTCAGGCCAGTCAAGGATGGTGAATATCAAGCCACTTTGGAGCAAAGTGGGAGCTCTGAGGGCAGCACAGCCCTGTGGGGGAGTCCCAGCACCGAGCCCCTCCACTTCGTCCCCCAGAGCAGCCCAACACCATCCCTACAAAGGCATGTATCCTTAAAAGGACAGACATCTTCAAGACGGCCTCCGGGCCCAGTCTCTCTCTCCCACCTGGAGCCCTGAGCAGTCGGTTCCAGCGGCTGCCATTCTCCATATGGCCAACAGCTGGCCCTGCAGAGTGCCTGCCAGATGTGGCCAGCGGGAACCAGCGGCTGGCCTTACTGGGCAGAGGTCACTGAGTCAGACCAGTGCTCGGGCTGGCGCCAAGAGGAGGAATGTGTTTGGCTGGCCTGGGGGCAGCGTGCCCAAATAATCCTCCACCTCCTCTCCCCTGTCCAACATTCTTTCCCTCCCCGCCTCAGTGGGGTGGTGTTTTCATAACAGGAAAATAAAATCAATAAGGCACTGCAGCAAGATGTCAGTGCGCTCCGAGCCAGCCTCCAATAGCTCCATTGTCTCGGCCTCCGCCGGGCTCTGCGGCCGGCAGCACTCACAGTTATTAATGGGAAGCAGGGCTGAAAGGGAGTTTTGAAAACCAGGAGACAAAGGCGCAGCACACCTGGAGCGCGGCTTTCCAGCATCACAGCCACCTCACAATAGCCGGGTGGGGCTCCCCACCTTTAACTTCTCTGGCAACTTTTCTGAAAGCAGGAAAAGAAAAGCCTAGACACACACACATGTGCACACATACACACGCATGCACACACACACACGCATGCATGCATATACACGCATGTACACGCACACTGCCCCAAGGGGGCTCCTTGGGAGGCGGGTCTGAATGGCCAGCAGAGGCAAAGGCAGCCTGCATAGCCCCTGCTCGGTGAGGAAGCAGGATGGGGACTGATGGCCTTCCTGTCACAGGCCAGGGGCTTGTCCCTCCAGGACTCAGGCTGCCTGAGGGGCTCTGAGCAGCCAGCACGATGGGGGACCAGCTCAGCCCAAGGCCGAGCAAGAGCCTTGGCAACACTGTTTTCCACATTCCGTTCAGCAACACAGGCTGGCCTCTGTTGCCATTCCCAAGGCTGGAGCCGCCTCTTCTAAAAGAAACGGGAATGACCTGGAGCTGACATCCCTGAGGCCAGCTGTGGGGACAAGTCCTGGGTCCTCTGCAGAAAGGTCCCACAGCCTTGGACCAGCCCTTAGAAGGCCCACTGAGCCCTTGCTGTGCCTCAGTGTCCTCAACTGTAAGGCAGGGATGATAAAAGTACTGACCTCACCGTGCTGTGGGAAGGCTCAGAAGAGACAATGGATACGAGAACACCAGGCCCAGTGGTTAATAAAGGGTGGGTTTATCACCCTTTATGACTGTTACTGCTTGTCAGTATCTTCTTGCACACCCAAGTTACTGGCACCCCCAAGGATGCTTGCATGGTCTCAATTTATCTATTTAGGAACCCCGTATTGCCATCTTGGAGTTCCACTGTTACTTCACTCATTAAATAGCATCTAATCAACATGGCATAGGACAATGAGTGGCCTCAGCACCTGCTTTTCTTCCTACAAGTTAGTCACAGAGAAAGACTTTACGGATAATAAAACCCTCGTGAACGCTTGCAAACAGTTGCCAGGCCCAGGTCCTGGGAGGACAAGACTCTGGAGGACTCAGGGTCTGGAGCACAGGCTGCCCCACAGGAGCCTGTGGGGCTTGCCTGAGCCTGCAGGGAAGCCGGGCCCCCCTATCCGGCTCCTGCTCAGAGATGACACCACGTCTTACCTTGGTGGTGACCGCAGAGGCAGAACTGGCCACGAGGCTGGTGATGGCCTCGCTGCTGCCGGTAGTGCAGGGAGCAGGAGCTGTAGCGGGGGTGGGCAGCCGGGAGGGCACCACAGGCAGCGGCAGGAGGCCGGGCCGGGCGCTGAGGCTGCTGGCTGTGCCGCCACCGGCCCCCGAGGTGACACTGCAGATGCTGGTGGTCCCATGCGTCCCGTTGACGCTCCACTCGCGGCGGTCCCAGCCCACCCGGTAATCTCTTTCGAAGCGGCTATGGTGCCGGGACATCTCGGTGGGCCGAGGCGGCTTCTCACAGGGAAACAGAGCCCGGACCTGCGGTGACAGGGTAGAGAGAAGGGTGATTTAGGACTGGAGCAGGCAGCAACAACTGACAGCATCCATGAAGCCCCTTCTCTGGGTTCAATAACAGGCCTTCAAACATTAGCTCATTTCAGAGTCACGCAAGCCCACAAAGCATGGATCATTCATTAGCCCCACTTCGCAGACAAGGAATACATGATTTGCCCAGGGTCATGTGGCCAAAGTAAGTAGGCAGGATTTGAACCCAGTCACAGTTAAAAGTGATACTGTTTGTTCTGCCGCATCTCACTGCCCTGAACGACACAAATGTACATATTTTAATTATGGATGGGACTTTATCCCCTCCCACCCCACCGTGAAAAAAGAGCCGTGAACTCCTCAGGACGTGTTTTCCTCAACCACATGATAGGATACGGCCACCCACGTGTGCAGACTCACTTTATAGTGGCCAAAGCCCTTTATATAAATCTCTCTTCCTCCTACAGTAGCCTGTGAGGCGGCAGGGCATGGATGGTTCCCAGTTGAGGGTGAAGGGATCTCACTGTGAATAAGTTATCCCTTGAGGTTCGAGTACTAGAAAGTGATAAAGAGTCCGGGATCCCCAGCCTTCAGATCCTAGCTAAAAGCACAACTCAAGTCGCAAAGGGTGTTAGCCTCCAGGAGTTGAGTTCCCTTTCATAATCACAGCCCTATGATTTGATCTCGGGCGGCATCAGAGACCCCGTGTACCCTGGCCTCTGTTAACCAGACCATCTCCCACACGGCTCGCCTGAGCCTCTGAGCATAAGGCCCTTCCATGTTGTCATGGAGATGTGGACACACCATGATATTTGGAAGGGCTTCTGAATCACCGAAGATTGCATTTTGCTCAGTATTACCATGATTTGCCTGGTTCCCTGCCCATCCAGGGCCCGGTGTTACCCTCGGTCAAGAACGCTGTAAAGACGCAGGGGAGGCTGTCGGTCTCAGAGGCCACGGAGAGGCAGAGACAGAGGGGAGAGGGCATGGCAGTGCCAGGGCACAAGTGGTGGTGGGTTAGGGAAGGGGTCTGCATCACACCCACAGCCCTGGGCATGGCTCAGACACAGCTTGGTTGCCTTTGGCCTTTTCCATTCTCCAACTGTTTTCCAGTCTGGGGGTGAGCCCCCAGAGGTCCGGGTTCCCAGCTCCTTTTCCTATCCTGCCAGTCCAGCTCAGCCCTGGGGAGGTACCCTGGAATTGTTGGCCAGTGGACAGACGGGCCACTTTATTTTAAAAATATCTATCTATAAAGCCTGTTCCTACTGCAGACTTTGCACATCCAGACCTAGTTGTCAACTTCTAGTGCCATGCAGCCAGGGCCTGTGCCCAACCCGAGCAGCCGCCTACCCATGTTCTACTTGCATGCTGGCCTGTGCCCTGGTGGCCATCGTCCTCTCTGCCAGGCACATCGGGCAGACCTGAACCCACCCTGCAGCCCGGGTAAAGCCTGCAGCCCTGCCTGAAACAGAGCTGACCATAGCTTCTTCAGCTGGATGTGGTGTCACTGTTTATTTCACCATTATGCTTTCTGGCTTACACCATGACACAAAAATTCTTTTTAAAACGTCTATCCAGGCTGGGTGCGGTGGCTCACGCCTGTAATTCCAGCATTTTGGGAGGCCAAGGCGGGCGGATCACATGGGCAAGAGATCGAGACCATCCTGGCCAACATGGTGAAACCCCGTCTCTACTAAAAACACAAAAATTAGCCGGGCGTGGCGGCACGCACCTGTAGTCCCGGCTACTCGGGAGGCTGAGGCAGAAGAATCGCTTGAACCTGGGAGGCAGAGGGTGCAGTGAGCCGAGATCGCGCTATTGCACTCCAGCCTGTCAACACAGCAAGACTCCGTCTCAAAAAAAAAAAAAAAAAAAAAGCCTATCCAATATTACATGGTTAAAAAATAAAAATCAATTCCCTTTTGATCTCCCCACATAAACTTTTTCGGCTGAGCTTCTTGATGGCATTGTCTAAACTTAGCCCAGTTTCCTCGTCCTGTTCACTCTGTGACCTGCTCCGCTGTGGCCTTCGCCCTGGCCACTCCATGGGAACTGTTCTCATTGAAGTCATGGGTGACCTGCTCGCTAAATCCAAGGGGACATTTATGCCGCTGTCCTCAACTTCTCTCACATGTAACGTGGCTGATCTTCCTTGCTTTCCAGAGCCCTCCTCTGCAGTTTCTGTGATGCCAGCCCTCTCCCAGCCCTCCGCCTCCCTCTCGGCTGCTCCTTCTCAGTCTCCTTGGCGGGCTCCTCTTCCTCAGCTCATTCTTTAAAAGCTGGGGCTCCTCGGGGTTCCACATCTCCTCCTCCTCTTCTCCCTGGATGATCTCATCCCTCCATCCCTTCTTTCCGGATAACTCCCAAGGCTACCTTTGCAGCTCTCCTCTCTCTTAAGCACCACCCCCACCTCCCTGCAGCCTGCCGCACACCTTCCCCCAGCTGTTCCACAGGTACCTAAATGCCCAAAGTTGCTAAATTAGCACAACGTTCCTTCGCCCAAACACCCATCCTCAGGAATTCCCTCTCTCAGAGAAAGACGCCTCTATCTCCTCATCTCCATTCCCCTGTTCGACCTCCAGGTCTTAGATTCCTCTGCCTAAGTTGCTGTCAAATCTACCCCCTTCTCCATCTGCAGCCACGACCTTCCGTCACTGTCTCCCAGTGTCTCCTTACTTCAGCTCGCCTGCCTGCCTACCTGCCCCCAGTCTTGCCCTTCTCAGCCATTCTCTACCCAACTGCCCACAGGAGTTTTGCAAAGGGCAAATCTGATCATGATACTTTACTTTCCTGCTTTAAATCCTGTCCATCAATATAAGGTTCCAACTCTTCGTGAAGAGGATCTGGGCAGGCTCCCTTTTCTAGTATCCCCTCTCATTCATCCCGTCCCACCCCAGAGGCCATGGCCCATCATTCCAAATGCCTTATGGTTTCTGAAGCCTCACATCCCCTTTCAGCTCAGGGTCCAAGTCCACGCCGCTCTTTTGCCAGGAATGGCTTCCAACCCTCCCCCGGCTATAGCCTATGACCCACCCAGTTCAGGCACCAATTCTTCTAGAACCCTGAACTTACTTTTGCCCTTGTGGGTCAGGTGAGAGACTCCCATCCAGTCCCCTGAGCAAATGGTGCCTGCCCTCCCTGCAGCCACGGCTGCTGTCTGTCTGCTACCTTGAGAACAGGGTCTGGGCCCTCATTCTCTGTGTGACCCCAGCAACTCGAACAGTGCCTGGCAAAGAAGGGTGTTCAGTACCTGTGTGCTGAATGATCAATAAACTAATGCTTGTTTTTTCTTAATTGCTGAGCACTTCCAGAGAGGACAAACACATTTGTGTGAAGAGAAAATCTCAGACACAGAAAGAAACGTTGAGTCTCCTGACTGGAAGTTCCATGTAGGTGCTGGAGTAAGAAAACATCCTACCTTAGCCTGGGCGCAGGGGCTCACGCCTGTAATCCCAGCACTTTGGGAGGCCAAGGTGGGAGGATCACTTGAGGCCAGGAGTTCAAGACCAGCCTGGCCTACATGGTGAAACCCCATTTCTACCAAAAAAAATACGAAAATTAGCCGGGCACGGTGGCGTGCATCTGTAGTCCCAGCTACTCAGGAAGCTGGGGCATGAGAATCGCTTGAACCCGGGAGGTGGAGGTTGCAGTAAGCCGAGATCGTGCCACTGCATGCCAGCCTGGGTGACAGAGTGAGACAAAAAAAAAGAAAAAAAAAAGAGAGAAAATGTCTCGCAGTCCTACTAAATCAGACCTCGAGCCTCGAAGGACAGGCCTGAATGGAGAATATCTGCACGTCGAGGTCAGCTGGGGCTCATAGCGTAGATGCCTCTCCCAAGGTTCACCTGCCAACAAGGGGCTCGTGATCATCACTGCCTCAGGGACACTGCATCCCTAGGGTTGGATCCTAATATGGCACAGAGGATGTTATGTATTCACCACAGTATGTCCTCTTTCTGGGCACAAGGAGGAACTCTCCCAGCTGCCACTGCAGTTAAGTTGGGCTCCTGTGTCTGGAGTCTGGCAGATAGGATGGGTGGGGAGGTGATGGAGACTGCTTCCAGACCTGGCCCTTTACAAACATCTATGACCCTCAGTTCCCTTAGCTCGTCATGGCAACCTTGGAGGCCACATGTTCCAGATGGTGCCACCATCTGATGGAAGAGCGTTTCCCTATGCACACTGGATGTTGCATACTGGGGGCGTGAATCTTTGTTGTGATAAGGCACTGAAATTGGTAGTCTATGTGTTACCTAAGCACAGCCTAGCCTGGCCTGACTGATGTGATAAATCAGCCCCTACCTTCCTACAAAACAACACAACCTCACCTATCGCCAAAGAAGCCATCTCCTTCCAGCTGGGGAGGGTGGAGGTGAGGAGGGTATGCACTGAGGGCGGCCAGCAACCCTGCCCCTCTGAGACACGCCTAGATGTGCCTGGGATCAGGTCAATGGGGTCTTCTAGGCCCCAGTAAAACCTCTCCACTCTCTGCCTTGGGGACCACCCGCTGGGCCATGCCATGCCTGCACCTTACAGTCCTGGTGCACGAAAGTGAAGCCCAGGCCCCAACACCCCGCACCTCCCACCACTCCTGTCCCCTACCCTGATGCTCAGCTCCTCAAGTCTCCTTAAAATGTCAGGCAGGAGATGGAGACTCGGGGCCTGGAGCCCGAAATCTAGTTTCAGCCTCATTACTTGTACCCAAAACAAAGGTCAAGAATTTGCATGCCAGCCTTTCGGTGAGACTCCATTCCTCAATTTAATTTCCCCTTTCTTTTTTTTTGAGACGGAGTCTCGCTCTTTCACCCAGGCTGGAGTGCAGTGGCACAATCTCGGCTCGCTGCAGGCTCCGCCCCCCGGGGTTCACACCATTCTCCTGCCTCAGCCTCCCGCGTAGCTGGGACTACAGGCGCCTGCCACCGCGCCCGGCTAATTTTTTGTATTTTTAGTAGAGACGGGGTTTCACCATGTTAGCCAGGATGGTCTCGATCTCCTGACCTCATGATCCGCCCACCTCGGCCTCCCAAAGTGCCGGGATTACAGGCATGAGCCACCGTGCCCAGTCTTAATTTCCCCTTTCAAACGTCATGAAAGAAAGGTGTTGCACGGTTTACCCTGAGTGAGACGGCAGAGTGCCAGCACCAGAGGTGGCAACTTAAGTATTTTCTGCTGGGCACTGAGCCGGTGTGTCACAAGATCCCATGGGCATACATGTGTGCCCAGAGCGATGTTGAGGGAGCCATCAGGAAATGCTAGTTGTGGCAGAAGGAGGCCTGGAATGGACGAGGTACCTTAGATGAGACTGGTCAAGCAATTACCGACAAAACACATCACAAAGCTTCCTTGTCAAGGTGAGCCCCCTTTCCTGGCAGGCTGCCCGTGAACTGGCAGAGCCTGGCACAGGGCCCTTCACCAAGGGGGGAGGAGCAGGCTGAGCAGCAGCCATCCCTTTGTATGGAGGGGACCATTTACAAAGACACTAGGACTCGAACCTGGGTGGGGTTAGTGCTTTGCCAGCACCTGTTTAAATTACATGCACATGTGAAGAAAACGCTCTAGAAGCTAGAAAATCTTGTATTCACGGGTGGAAATAGGCCACGCTGAGGTGCAGGGTAGAGACAGTTTGGTGCTAGTCGTGGGTGAAATGTGAAAGGCCTCACAGGTATTTTATGTGCCAGCTTGGCTCTGGCCTTTGGGATCTTGCAGGCAGCAAAGCCAATGCTGGCCAGGAGGTGGGAGGGGAGGAGGGCAGAACCCTGAAGTCTCTCTTTTTTTTTTTTTTTGAGATGGAGTCTTGCTCTGTCACCCAGGCTGGAGTGCAGTGGTGCGATCTCAGCTCACCGCAACCTCCATCTCCCAGGTTCAAGCGATTCTCCTGCCTCAGCCTCCTGCGTATTACAGGATTACCGGCACCCACCACCCACACCCGCTAATTTTTTTTTTTTTTTTTTGGTAGAAATGGGGTTTCACCATTTTGGCCAGGTTGGTCTCAAACTCCTGGCCTCAAGTGATCCGCCCACTTTGGCCTCTCAAAGTGCTGGGATTACAGGTGTGAGCCACCACACCTGGCCTCCTGAAGTCTCCCCTGTGCACAGAGCCTGCCAGTCAACACCACGCCTGCACCTCCACGAGGGGGGTCATCTTCATAGCAGTCTGGGACACACATCAGGCTTCGGCTTCCCAGCTCTGAGCCCAGATTCAGAGAGTCTGGAGCCTGGACCCTGCACACACAGCTTAGGAAGCCAGCTCAGGCTGTCAGGCTCCTCGTTCCCTTCTCTGTGATGCACCTCCCCACCTCCAGGGAGCAGAGAGGGGAAGTGGAAGACCTCCTTACAGAACTGGAGCAAATGTGAAGAACGGTGGGTACACGTCACTGGGAGCTCCTGACGGGCAGCAGCACTTCTCGTAATGTTCAGTCATTGATCCTGCTGCAACCCAGGCCCTCCTTCAGAGCCATGTGCTGGCATCTCAATGCACGCAGGTGCACCCCAAACCTCAGGACAAGGTCCCCCAGCATCACCAAATGCAGCAATGCCACATCCACCAGCTCTGGGGAAAATCCCAATGGTCAAGTGCAACTGCCTCACAATTCGGATCATCCCTCAGAGGAGGTGGGGCAGAGGCCAGTGCTGGGGTGTGCCCAACAGCATCCCCAGCCCTGCCAGAAAGGTCTTTCCCTCTCATCACTTATCTCCAGGAGACGGTGAAGGGTGTATTCCTGCCACCTCCCTACTTCTGAGGGATGAGGCGTGGGCTCACCTGCTGACTCACCTGCTCACCAAAAAGTGTCCTCCACCTGACAGAGTCCTGACCTCACACCTCCACAGACGAACCTCCCCTTAGGCTGCCCGTTCCTCGGGAATGAATGGAAACTGGCCACTTCCTTTTCTGTTGGCACATGGGGCCAAATCTTCAGCATGGTCAGCATCATGGGGTGCCAGACCACCTGGGAGAGGCAGGAATGAGGGATGGGCCACCCTGTCCCCAGGGGCTCCTTCTGTTCCCTTACAGGAGGCAGGTGGGTCTTAACTAGGATCAAAATAAAGATGACAAAGTAGCCTCAGCCCCTGACTTTTGGCTCCCTCCTAAGCCTTCTCCCACTGCCTGTCCCTAGAACTCTCATGTCCCAACAGGAACTGGGCAGGTTTACTGAGATGGGGAAAAAGACACAGTCAAATCCGAAGCAGTGTGTGTGGCCTGGTGTCTGCAAGCGTGCACAGCTCCTGAGGCCCTCTGTGCTAGGTCAGCCAGGATCCTGCAGGGTGGTCTCACTCAGGGACACTGGGAGACACAAGCTGAGGGTGGGGGAAGGTCATCCTCCATAAATACCCACGACACAGGGGACCTCGTGTCACTAGCCCCAGGGCCTGCCTTGATGGAAGAGCTTCTCCCTGCAGCTCAAGTGCCCTCATGTCCCAGGCCCAGGCTTGCAAAAGGCTTGGGCTACCCGGGGCTTGAGGATATTGCAGGAAAGAAATCCTGGTGCCCCAGGCCCAGACTGTGTCTCTAATTGCTCACCAGCTGGTGTGTTGGGGGGGTGTCGGACTCCTGGACACTTGCTGGAGATCGGATCGGCAGCCCTGCCACACAGACCCGCCTGGAAAACCCTCACCATGCATAATTCATGAGTAAATAATTAAGAGTCGCCGTGAGCCTCCGTGTGTTTGTATTTCCATGTGGGGCTGGAGCAGAAGGAACGGTGTCCAGGAGCCCTCAACCCTGGGCCCGGAGAGTCCCTGCTCAGGAAAAGGATGCTCCGTGCACCTGAGCTCCTGGGCGGGATGGAGGCCGTCTGTGTCCGGTGACATCCTGTATTCTGGATGCTGGTGGCGGCCCACACATATTAACATGCACCATGTGTACACACTGTACACAGGATCACAGGTGGCTAATGACCCTTTCCTCGTTCCTATCATTAAGACATGCCGAAGGAGTGGGCGGCCGGCTGTGAGGGCCCCGAAGGCATGATTAATCCACAGGAAGGCAGGGGGCCCGCGGTGCCTCCAGATAGGGAAGCCGAGGTGGCTGGCTGAGGAATGAGCCTCGGCCCGGCCGGCCCCGATCGGAAAATGTATGATTGCCTCATTTGGGGGAGACGTGCTGCCAAGTCGATTGGAACAGTCTGTGCTTGTCTTTATTATTTTAGTTTCCCTCTCTGCATCTTTTAGCCTTTCTTCTGGAGCAAAATACTAAACAGCAGCCAGAACACCATCTTGGCAAATGCAACACAAAGGAACTCTCTGGGTGTTTCTGGAGAGGCAGCTTGGCCACGACTTGACGTGGATGTTAGTGGGAGGTGGGGATGCCCCTCAGAAATGCCTCCCTGCCTCCTAGGGCTGCTCCAGCCCCCAGTGACCCCCATCCCCACGGAGCCCCCACTAGCTCAGAAGTCTTGCTTCTGGCTGAAGCTAGGGGTGAGCCCCACACTGGCCTCCTCTGCTGGAAGCCCTCTTTGATGCGCCCTCTCTTCTCAGAGCCCATAGAAGCCAGACTCACCAGGCCTAGGACCCTAGTGACAGACTGGCATATTCCACTCCCTGTGTGAGTTCTGATCCTGTCCCTATAGACAGGGCCACCTCTCCCCCTTCGTTTCCTCCATTGGAGCTGCCCGAGCACAGGGCTGGGCATCCGGGGCAGGGGGCTCAGGGAACATTTGGGAGACCAAAGTGACCCTCCCAGCACAGGGCACATGGCAGGGCCGGGACTAGGCTGAGGAGAGTGACAGGTGGGGCCAAAATGTATGGAGGCCCCCCCAGATCAAGTTCCATCTGCATTTATATTGCCCTGAAAGAGATGAGTCCTTAAATTACGCCTCACCATCTAGCCCTGGCCCTTCACACAGCCTCTGAGAGTTACATATTCCTCAGGGGGTGAGGTGTTCAGCACCTCCAAGTGGACATGAAATGTGGGGGTTGTGGGGGCCACATGTAGGTGCCAGCCTGGACCCAAGGCCTCACATTTAAATCCTCTGAGGCAGCAGAAACCCAGGAAACTCTGGAGTGCCCCAGGCTGATGCCAGCCTTCTCCTGTTCCACTCTAGGATGAGGAACCTAAGGTGTGGATTTATTTTTAGCTCCTTTTCTTAAAATATCAAGGCCCCAGGTGAACTGAAAGGTTCTCGTTGTCACATTTCCACTCCCATCCCTGGCCCCCAGTCCTCACCAGCCACCTCGCCATCAGGCCCCACTCAGCCAGGGCCAGTGTGCAGACCGCCTAACCAGGTCCTGTTGCTTGGCAGCCAGAAGTTTCCAACAACACCTGCTGCAGGGTCCAGGGTCTGAACCCAAATGAGCAGCCTCTACCAGGCTTTCCAGGCTGGGGAAAGAGGGGAGGCGGGGATTCAACAAGTCCCATTAGAAACCAGAGCTGGCCGGGCGCGGTGGCTCACGCTTGTAATCCCAGCACTTTGGGAGGCCGAGGTGGGCGGATCACGAGGTCAGGAGATCGAGACCACGATGAAAGCCCGTCTCTACTAAAAAAAAAAAATACAAAAAATTAGCCGGGCGTGGTGGCAGGCGCCTGTAGTCCCAGCAACTCGGAGAGGCTGAGGCAGGAGAATGGTGTGAACCCGGGAGGCGGAGCTTGCAGTAAGCCGAGATTGTGCCACTGCACTCCAGCCTGGGCGACAGAGCGAGACTCCATCTCAGAAAAAAAAAAAAAAAAAAAAAAAAAAAAAAAAAAAAAAAAAAAAAAAAAAAAAAAGAAACCAGAGCTGTGGCTGGGAGTGGTGGCTCACACCTGTAATCCCAGCACTTTGGGAGGCCGAGGCGGGTGGATCACTTGAGGTCAGGAGTTCGAGACCAGCCTGGCCAACATGGTGAAACCATGTCTCTACTAAAAATACAAAAATTGGCCGGGCGTGATGACGGGCTCCTGTAATCCCAGCTACTTGGGAGGTTGATGCAGGAGAATCGCTTGAACCTGGGAGGTGGAGGTTGCAGTGAGCCGAGATCATGCCATTGCACTCCAGCCTGGCGACATAGTGAGACACCATCTCAAAAAGAAAAGAAAAAAGAAAAGAAACCAGAGCTATAGCTGTGACCTCTGACGTCTGCATCCACTCTGGGGATGACAGGTGGCATCAATCTCTGGAACCAAAGGCTTTAGGGCATTGTCTTTATTATTTAAAGAAGACAGGGAGCCTGCTTTCTCCAATGCCAGTGAAACCTGCACACATTCCCAGGTCTCAGCCAGTCCAAAGCTTTGGGGGAAGCATGCCTGGCAGAGCTGAATCTTCCTCAGCAGCAGTGGGTGCAGCTGGTCTCAGGGGGAGTGGGAAGGGCCCTCACCCTAAACACCCCACAGTGGCCAGGACAGCAGCAGCAAGTCCTCATCCTTCACAAGGCTCTTCTTTTTTCTTTAACTGCTTTATTGAGGTGTGATTGATGTACAAAAAGCTGCAGATATTTAATGTGTATAACTTGATGTGTTTGGGAATATACCCATCCCCCAAACCATCAAACCATCATCACTATCAGTGCCACGAGCACAGCCAGCATGGCCAGAAGTTTCTTCTGCGCTCTGCTCCTGCCTTGTTTTTCTTTTGTAGTGAGAGCACTTAAATGGGAGGTGCTGGTCTCAAGACACGAAGTTTCAGTTACACAAAGCCAAACAGGATTTGGAGAGCCCCTGTGACAACACAGGACCCGGGATTAACAACAGCGCTGTGTTTGTGCTGTGTGCCTCAGCCTTTGCTCAGAGGGGAGGTCTTCTGGGAGGTGTCCTAACCACACAAGGTTCTTTTAGAGCCACTACATCATTTGCCTCACAACATCCTGTTGGTGTAAGCAGTCCAGCACTGCCTTCACATTTTATAACCCAGGAAAAGCAAGAGGGTGAAGCCCAGGACTGGGCATAGTGGTCTACCTCCTCCCTACTCAAAGTGTGGTCCACAGGCCAGTAGCCACAGCATCGCCTGGGGACTTGCGAGAAATGCAGAGTCTTAGGCCTTGCCCCGGGACTACGGAGTCAGAATCTGCATTTTTAACAAGATGAGGGGTGGGGAATGGGACAAGATCCACTCACATGCAAGTTAAAGTTTGAGACGCACCAGCCTAAGATCTGGCGAGTTAGCAGGCCTGGATTCGGCCCTAGGACCCAGGCGTTCTGACTCCCTAGATGGCCCTGGGGGACAGATATATATCTGGAAAAAGCCATATTCCATAATGACAGGGCGTAATACATGATCTAAAAAGACAAATGTTCAAAATGCTTTTCTGGTGGTTAAGTTTCAGGAAAAATGCCACCGATTCCATTTCTGGGCACCATTTCTTGCACAAAAAGCAATCTCCCTGTCTTGGAAAGGCAGTACTAGTGCCCGTTTTAGATGAACAATATTAAAAGAACAAGCCTCCCATTTCCCTCCCTTCCCATGTGCACCTTTGCTTTGAGAAAATCTGGCTGTGGGTTTTGATGTAGTGATTTTTTTTCAAAAAAGCACACATGATTCAGAGACTTTTCTCACGGGACTAATTGACTAGGCATTTGTGCTATTGCTCCTGGTGTAAATCATTAAAACGGTGATAATGAAAAATAAAAAAGATATTGGAAATGACAGTTGGCAACATAACATCAGCATAAACTGATGGAAGAAGGGAGGCGTGTATAAATTAGGAACTTGTAAACATCAGGATCGATGAGGGAGCTGTGGTGGCTACCGTTTGATTACTTAGAGGAGGATCAACCAGAGTTATCATTACGAATAACCAATGTGGCTCCTTCTAACTCCTCGTTCTTGTGGCTCCACAGAGGATGCAAACACTGAAAACTCCAGCCCTGTTTCCCTGTAGTCCTGCAAACACACGATCCCAGTCTTTTGAGCTGGATTTTGCTGTTACTTTCCTTCTCCAAGCAGGCTTCCCCCCTCCCAGGGCCGCCTCTCAGGCATGCCTGATTATTCTAGATCTTGCAGAATTGACTAATTCAATGAGCTCCCTCTTCACAGGAAATGGTGTTCATCAGTGGCCCAAGCTGATGAATGAACCCTACTTGGTGCCTGGAGCCAGACCCAGTGGCAAGAGTTGCAAAGAAGAAAGACTGATGCCTTCTCTCTATTTGGCTGCCAAAAATGCTCTTGCAATTTGCTTCCTTCTAGACAAGAGTCTATTCAAAAGTCTATTTGGAAACATTAGGGAACGGCTGTCACATGGCCGGCAGATCACACTGCCTGTGACAGGATATTATCTTCCTTGGGAGAGACTCGACCACTCTTTTATTTCACTGAGTAACTAGCATCTGGGTTGGCGGCTGCAGAATTGCTCCGAGGGCCGGGGACATTAAAATCCCTGTCTGGAGTGAATGCAAAACCAACAGCCACTTCACTGAGCAGGATTTGTGGAACGAACCTTCACCAGCTAATTAAGCACCAGTGCCCACCTTTCTGGTCTCCACCTCTAGTGGGACCTGGGGGGCCTCCTCCTTGTCCAAATTTCCCCCCAGGAAACCATGATGTAGCCCACTTCCTGTTCTGGGGCTCCACTCCATGAGTCAGGCCTTCGTGCCCCCCTTTCCCTCTCAAGCAATTCTCCAGGCATGCCCTTGGGTTAATGCACGGTCTGCCCTTTTCTCATCAAATCATGTCAAGTTCACTGCCCACCTCCTTCCCCGTTACACCCAGCTCAGTGCAAGATACTGAGAGGAAATAAGAACAGGGCACGGCTCCTGCCTTCAGGGAGGGAGGGCTGCTCAGGAGGGCACAGCCATAAAACAGAAAAGCACCCTGGGGGCAGGGGAGGGACCACGCTGGGCTGGAGCAGGCAGGGTAGGCCAGGGCAGCCCCAGAACCCCAGGGTGGCCCAGCTCCCTGGGGCTCCATTCATTTCCCATTAATCAGAAAGGAGACTGCTTCTTAGTTAGGACAATGTCTAATTAAGATGGGAGGCGAAAGGCAGCATGGCCAAGGATGGCAGTCCCAGCTCCGCCCACCATGCAAGCAGCCTGCTGGCTCACCCCCAGAGCCCCCGCTGGCTGGCCTATAGCCCATCTCTCCCCCACAGAGGGGACCTCTGGGGCCTTGACTTTGGCTTTGGGAACTAAAGGTCCACACTGCCCACTGGAGCTTCCTCCGGGATCAGCAGTGACCCCCAAGGAGGGAGCGTTTTTGGTTGCTTGGGAGAGACTTTTGTCCTCTGTTCCTGGCCACTGAGCCCTGTTTTGCCCACTCCACTGCTGACCTCAGTACCAGGCTGTCTCCAACCGCACAGCCTTCTTTGTTTTCAAGTTGGGAGCTGCTACCCTATCTTGATGTACTTGCTTCAGATTTTCATTGTCTTTATTCTATGTTGTTTTTAATTTAATTTAATTAAAAAAAAAAAAAAAAAAAAGAAGCCCAGACCAGAGGGCAGCCTGTTGCGAGGTTGTGTGTTTTATCACCACCCAAGCATGCAAACGAGGCAGCCTCTGTTGACAAGTTCACATCTCCAGTGCAGAGCTGGCTGTTTGAACAGCTTGTGTGCAGTAATTGAAACATAGATTTTGTTGCCTTTCTGTTTATTTTTAGATTAACCAAGCAGGGATACTTTGCTTCCAGGCTGCCACTTCCACCCCCGCTGGGCAGCCTGGGACTGCTGGCCCCTTGCATACTGGCGGCGAGGAGCACCACACCCCGCTGGGGTCCTCCCCTCCTGATGTGTCCTTTGCCTGACTCTGAGCAAGGGTGACCTTCCCTGTGACCTCCAGGGCCCAAGGCAGGGAAGCTGATGAATGCAGTGCTCGGAGGCTGTTCCCTAACTCCCAGGTCTCTGAAGACATCCCCCTACCTACCTTGTTGGACTCTCCCCCAGCAGCTTGGGGAGGCAGGCGGGGCACGGATCAGTGACCCCCTTCGACAATGGTGGTAACTGAGTCTCAGAGCCTTAGGACAGAGATGAATTAGAATCCAGACCTTCCACTCCCAGGGCAGGGGGGCTGCAACAAAGGAGGGCCCACATAGCTCCCAGAAGACTCGATCAGGGTCACTTTTTTATTTTAGTCACTTAAAAAAAATGATGGTTGCATCAGCCTGGATAGGTAGGTGACGCTATGATGCTAAACAGTCCCCAAAACCTCAATGGCTTCAGCGAGGTACGCTTTTCACTCATGCCACGCGCTCACTGCTGGTCGGCTGGGGGCCCTGTGCCAGGTCATCCACTCTCTAGGACCCCGGCTGTCAGACTGGCCACTGTGGCAAAAGGAGAGATGGGTTGGCGCGTCGCACACTGGCTCTCAAGGTTTTCACTTGGAAAGCATGTGTCCTTTCTGCTCTGGTGTCATTGGCCAAAGCAAGCCATGTGGTCACGATCTAACTCTAAGTGGGTGGGGACATGCAACTCTATCATGTGCCCAGAAAGAGAAATGGTTTTGGGGAAAAGACAGTAAGGGAAGAGGGTGCGTGCATGCGTGTGTCGGTGTGTCTGTGTGCCTGTGTGCCTGTGTGTGTGCCTGTGTGTGTGTCTGTGTGTGTGCTCGTGTCTGTGTCTGTGTGTGTGTCTGTGTGTATGTGTTTGTGTGTGTGTGTGTGCCTGTGTGTGTGTGTGTTCACAGGGTCCCCAAGCTGGGCTGCATTCTCCTCTGAGCCCTGCAGTACTCCTGAATTCATCTTAGCAAAATTCCTTTGGCATTCTATGATTTTTCTCTTTAACCCCATGAGGCTGGCAGCTCCTTGAAGACAGAGCCTGCCTGCTCCTTATCTCAGGGCTCCCCAGGGCCCTGCCCTTGGCTTGACATAGTCCAGGGGTTCCACTGATGTCTGCTGAGTTGAACTGTCCCAGGAGAGGGCGTGTGAGTGAGAAGGATGTGGCCACGCACACAAGCCTCAGACCACTCTCTTCTCCCACTGGCATAGCGCCACCTCTGTATTGCTGGAGGCCTTACTCTGTGCCTTCACCTCCTCCTGGAAGCCTTCCTGGACCACCTAGACTGCAGAGATTGCTGCTCCTGGCCTTCTCCAGCACTGCTGTCTTCTCATTACAGAGCCTGTGAAATGATGGCCATGTAACTGGTTTCTAAGGCTGAACTCAGCAGGATGTACGCAGCAAACAAGTATCTTTTCCTCCCGCTACTTCTTTTCAGACTCACTCTGTTAGGCCCAAATAGCATTTGGGGTTTTTCTCAGGGGAGGCAGGAGGGGTGGTCACTTTTGGGCACGATGTCTATTGGTAGAAATACTACTGCTGCTGTCACAACTATTGCTACTGCTACTACTTCTGCTACGGAAAGCGAACACATCCTGAGCACTTACTGTGTGCTGGCTACCGTACCAAGGGCTGCGCATCTTTTAATCCATAGGTACTTTAATTGAACTGAGGCAGGGAGGGGTTTAAGTAACGTAAAGGTTTAAGTGACCTGTGGGGCCACATAGCTAGTAAATGGCTAGGTCAATCCTAAACATGATCACATCCTTGGCTTCTCCAAAGCCCAGTCCAACCTTTCATCAGAACTCTTACCATATCTGGTCCACAGCCTCTCCCCTCTGCCCCAGCTCTGGCCGGACCCAGGCTCGGAATTGGGTAATGAGAATGGCAGCGTCGCCCTTCTCTGGTTTTGCCTCCTCCTCACTAACTGCTACTTCAGCCTCCCCAGAGTGGCCAGGGAGCGGGGCTGGGAGCACAAGGGCAAGGTGTGAGCAGAGTGATGTAAATGGACAGAGACAGCCTCTGTGTGCAGAGACCCAGTGCTGGCTCTCCTTCCTCAGCGGCACTATGGTGGGTTCTCTGTGGGAGCTCCACGAGGGTCTGTGCTCTGCTGGAAATGCTCCCTCAGGCAGCTCTGATGGTTCACACCCCGGCAGGCTGTCCTCCTGGGCAGGGTCTTCCAAGACGGCTCCAGTCTGGCTCCCTGTGCAGTGTCCACTCTGGACTCACAACCATGACTCTCCCTTGATGACCAACTCTGGTCCTGCTGCCATCAGCACAACCCTCGCTCTCCACTGCATGTTCCAGATATCCCTGGGAGCCTTTTGCATCTGGACACTTCCTGGTGAGATTCAGGCACAGCCTTGGTGTCCCCCAAATTCCAAGGAACACAGATCACATCCTTCTAAGTGCTTGGGGTACCCCGGTCTTGGGGTAGCAGCAGCTCCCACAGAGTACTGGTTGAGGGGCTGGTAGACTGGGGAGCTCCTCCCTGGGAGGGGGAGAGAAGCCTCAGCTTCCCTCCTAGGCCAGCTCTCTTCTAGGGTCGCTGCTCCCTGTAGTCAGCCCAGAGCTTTTCTCATGGGAGTACAGACTGGCCCTGGAGCTGTCTAGCTCCTCTTTCTAATGGGGGGGGGCGGGTACCGGATACCTTTCATGCACAGCCTGGGGCCTCACCTGAGACCCCAAAACAACAGGAATAGCTTTATTTCACATCTTGATATAAATGATTCACTCCTCCTCCAGCTCAGCTCTTGCCTCCTCCACGAAGTCTTCCTGATGATTCTAGGTCACTCTGCTGCCTCATCCCTTGGTCCCAATCTTTTCTAGCCCTCGTTCTGCAGGGTCCCCTGTATCCGATGACATACTAAGCTCTGAAAACACACTGCATTGGCCACCCCTGCCAGTTGCCTGGGTGGAAGCCCTACTCACACCCATCAGTCACATTCTCTGCCCACAGTCACGCGTGTGGCTGCACAGAGCCCAGCCTCAGGCAAAGGAGTGGGCACCCTAAGGACAATTGGGATGATGGGGTCAGGGCCCCTGAGAGGGTCTGGAGAGCTGTCTGCAGGCCAGATCTCAGCTGCAGCAGGCGCTGGGAGAGGGAGGGAAACACCATCTGCTCTTGGCTCAGCCCAGCCCGGTCTGTAGGCACAGGCAGTCCATTTACAGAGGGCTGGCCCTGCAGCGGCACACAGAGCAGGGCTGACACCCACTGTCTGGGGCTCAACAAAGGGGGCTGCAGAAGACTGGCCTTGGATGAGGTGGGAGGAAGGGAGTCCGGAGAAAGCTGTGGTCCGCATCTGAGGCTGGGGGGACTCTGGTGTCAGATGCCAGCCTGGCACCATCAGGATGGCCTTCAGGGGCTAGAATAAAAGGAGCTCAGTATTTTTCACGCCTGAGAAGAGGACTGGGCTGGCACCCACTCCCTGGCTACAAAGGAAGTCACTCGTCCCCAGGAGCAGCATAGCCGGGGCCTAATCATGCCATACTCCAGGGCCTCCTGCCTAGAGGAAGTGCCTGGCAAATTTCACCATGAAATCAGAGACGGAGATGCCAGCACCCCCTTCTGCTTACCACGAGGTGGTGCCTGCATCCCTCTCCACACCCCTGAGCTCTGCGGGTGTCAGCCTCCTGGCCTGGGGACACTCCACCCCGATGATGCTGAGCCTTCCTTACCCAGCTGCAAACAGGGAGCAGAAAGGGGAGGCAGGGAGCATTTACGGAGCACCCACAGCATGCCTGCCACTCTGCAAGTCACTTAAACCGTGTGTGTCATAGCACTGCCTCCACTTTATAGAAGGGGAAACTGAGGCTCAGTGATGAGGAGGCTTGCTCAAGGCCACTTGGGGGAAGTGGTGGTGCTTGGAAGGAAGCTCTTGTGCCTGACTTTGAAGCCAGTGCTCTTCTTTCTCTATCTTTTCCCAGACTCATGACCAGCTCTGGCCTGCACACCTTTCGTCTCTCACTCACAATGCTTCTTATACATTCAGCCCCCTCAGTTGGCAGCTGTGTTTCCTCCTAACACCAACCACTTCTTCCCACGTCCACCCTGGCCTGGGCCTCTGTCATCTCTCAGCTGGATTTCTGCCACAGCCTCCTAAACACGTCTCCTTCCTTCCTTCCTCACCCTCGTTCAGAGCATTCTCCGCCCAGCAGCCAGAGTGATCCCGTTAAAACACAAGCCAGATCATCTCTCCCAAGTCCCTGCAATGGCTCCCATCCTACCCTAAGAAAAAGCCAAAGGCCTTCTAAGACCCATGAGGCCCTGGTGCCCACTCCCCTCTCTTGTTCGACCTCCCTCCGCCCCTCTGTTCCAACATGCTGGCCTCCTTGCAGTGGCTTCATCACTTTAGGCCCCCTTCTACCTCAGGACCTTTGCACGGACTGCTCCCTGTGCCTGGCCCATCCTCCCCACTATCCACACAGCCAGGGTTCTTATTGCCTTCCAGCCTCTTCTCAAATGTTACCTTCTCAGTAAGGCCTTCTCTGCCCATCCTACTGTAAAATGGCAACTTCTCTCTCTGCTTTTTTTCCCACTCACTCTCATTGCCTTCTCTTGGCCTAGATAGTTTACTTGCTTAGATTTCCGTGTATCCCCTCTGGAGTGTGAGTTCCTTAAGGGCAGTGCTTCCAAACACAGACTCATTTAATCTACATAACAATTCTGTGAGGCAGCTGTTCCGACGGCTATCTCCATCTTCCAGATGAGGAAACTGAGGCACAGAAAGCTCAAGCAATTGACCCAAAGTCTCCCAGCTAGAAAGTGGCAGAAGAGGATTCACGCCCAGGCAGCGCAGCCCCCGAGACCTGCTCTCAGGCACCACAGTCTCCACCTGCCAGCTTTGTTCAATGCTGTATCTTGGCTCAGGCAGTACCCGGCCTCTTGTAGGGCTCCGTAAATAACGAATGAATGAAGCACACTGCAATCCCACGTCACCGTGGTTCTCATGCCCGTCTTCCCTCCCCACAGACGGGCAAGCTCCTGGACTCAGGTCTGTTCTTCCCTCCTTCCCTGCCCCACCCACCAGACTGCCCCTATCTGATGGGGGCAGCATCAGTCAGGGTATGTCAAAGAAATGAATTATTCCCCTGGGTCTTAAAGCGGTTGCTTTTGCCAGTGGCCATGGAGAAGGGGCAGTTCAGGCCAGTTGCACAAAATGTCTCCCACTCTCCCTGTCCAGCAAGCCCCAACCCAGAGCCCTGGAGAGTCCACCTGGTGGATGTGGGAGATGACATCACCGGCCGGGGGTGGGCAGGCTTGCCGGGTTCCTCCAGCCCCAAGCATCCTATTCATAATGCACCAGCATCTGGAGCGGTGGAGGGGGCAGCCAATTCTCCCCCAGGAGCATACACATCCACGACACTATTCCTCCGAGGAAAATTACTCAGGCAGCCATTTATTAAAACACAACTGCTCCCGAGGAGGCCTTTCGGCAGTGGAAATACCAAATAGCTTTGAAGCTCCAGCCGTCCCAGAAACCGATGAAGCAGGCTCCTAGGCACTATCTGACTTTTAATCTGCTTGTTCTTTCCCCCATCTGGAAGGTCTAATGAAATGTTACACTGCAAGGAAACACGGAAATCAGTAACTTCAGAGGGCAGGGACATAGATTTCATTTCTTGCCTTGGTCTGCTATTTGCATAAACCTCAAGGGAATATCCGGGAGAAGAAACAAGAAAAATAACAATATCTCCCTGCCTACTGGGGGTCAGGCACTGTGCTTGAAGAATGACGACATTTTACATTTAACCCTCCCGCACATCCTGGGGAGGGACTTTTCATCACCATCTCTGTGGCAGAGGTCGCCGGCGCTGCCCGTGTCTGTGCCCTCCTCTCTCTTTGGGGACCACAGCTGGACAAAACTCTCCAGCTCCCCTTTGATTCTAGCTGAAGCCATGTAATGAGTTCTTGCCGACATGTGCAGAATGTGTGTGCGAGTGACTCGGGTCCCTCTAGACCATGTGGTTAGAGCAGAGATGTCTTCTTCATCTCTCTTTCCCTGTCCATTGCAGAGGAGGACGACGCGCAGATGGCAGGGGCACACTGCACACGGAGCCTTGGTTCTTCTCGGGCTCCTGGAGCAGAGCTGCTTCTCACTGACCCATCCCACATGGTGACTTGAGAAAGAAGCTACATGATTAAGCCACTACAGTTTGGGGTGGTTTGTTCCAATAGTTAGCCTGCCCCAACTAATGCAATCTTAATTTCCCAGGGGAGGAAGCAGAAGCTCAGACAGTTGGAAGTGACTTGCCCAAGGTCACAAGAGCCTGGATCCAATGCAGCAGGAGCTGCCTGAGTGGTGACTAGACCTGGTTCCTTCCCCAGGTGTCCCCGGGGAAAGGCCCAGGTGGCTGCTATGAGACCATCTTCCAGGTTCAACTCCCCAGGGCTGAGCAACTTGTAGTTGGTCCAGGTGAGGCTCTCTGAGGGTTCAGGCAGAAGCCTGCCCCTCCTCTGCAAGAACCATCTCTTTCTGGCCTCCACCCTGGGGAGAGAATGCAGGAAGGGCAGTGGCTGGATGCTGGCTCCCTGGAGACTGTCTCCTTCCAAATGCCTGACAAGCCCCGAGGATGGCACATGCTTTGCAGAAAAGGTCAACTCCAGAAAGCAGGAGACTCAGCAATTCCCCAAATAGCCAAACCCTGAACGCAGGCTGTCCCCATCAGGGCACACATGCCCCATGGAAACAGAACAAGAGATAGAGGGAGAGAACCAGAGACACCAAGGTAGGAGAGCTTCCCCAGCAGACCTGGTTATAGCCAATTGGTGAACCCCTGTGCAGATGGAGCCCTCTCATCTGCAGAAGCCTCCCCAGGCATCCAATTTTCCAGGCAGGTGGGTCTACTGGGACTAAAGTAAGTCCTCTAAATGCCTAACTCATTTTTGTTCCTTAATAAATACATGTACAGAAAAAGATGCAATTGAAGAGAGGAAGGGAACAATATTAACCAGAGAAGAAATATAATTGCTAAATTCTGAGCGGCTATTTTAGACAAGAGATCAAAGGGTTAGAAATTAAAATAAAACAAAAGAAAACACTGCCACCACCCTGGTTGCCTGACTCAGCCCTTTAGACTTCTTAATGCCATTTCCCAAGGCCATCAGTATGACGACAATGACTTAACAACAGGCAGCACACAGCCTAACCCCTCCCAGGAGAGCTAATTACTTCCCAGGATTAATTCTTCAGTTTTCTAGACAGTTTGAGCAGCCGCAGCACTACGGCCATTGCCAGAAACAAGAGCTTCTGGATGGAGGACACACCTACTGTTTCCCAGGATCTGGACCTGGGGCCTCAATCCACAAATCATCTCACACAAGAAGGAACCAGCCCTGCTGCTGTCCACTGGGAGCACCAGTTTTATGGTTCTTTTCTTTTTTTTTTTTTGGCTTGGGCTTTTTTAAAAGCTTTTTTAAAAATCCTGTTTTCGATTGCGAGGGACTTGAGAAAGAACGGTGAACGCACTGTGTCCGAGACCAGGAATCTGGGAAGGTTTGCTGCCTCTGACACCCAGATGAGATCACCCTGCGTTGCTGGTTAGCTCGTGTCTTACCTTCCAGCTACAACAGAGATGCACAGAGCTGCTGTCGACTTTCAGCCCACCAGCCAGCCCTGGCCAGGCACTCAGCACTGTGCTGGGGCTGTGAGTGCTGGCAGAGATGGGTTTGGCTGAGGACTGCCCTCAAGGAACCCATGGTCTGTCAGGGCTGAACTAATCCTCAAGGAGATCTGAGAGCATAAGACAGGCAGAGGCTTCTGATGAGCATGGAAGGAAGCCCCTTGAATTCTAGAGCCTGGTTCTCTCCTCTGGCCTTCTTCATAGCTAGGCATATAACTGCCCATCTTCTGTCCATCTACTTATCCATCCATCCATCTACCCATGCATCCGCCCATGCATCCATCCATTCACGTCTCCCTCCGTTAACACACCAAATCTTTGTTGAACATCTGTTCAGATACTTTGTCAGGCATCCAGATTCCTGTCAAGTGAAGAAAGTGAGAAAGGTTCCAAACAGAATTCAGTTGTGAAATCTGCATTTTGTCTGAGCCATTCCCTACTTTATCTGATAGTAGGATCTTTCTCTCCCACAGGGAGCCCATTAGCTATGGCTGGGTGTTGTGCCCCACCCCTGGGGTAAGCACGTGACCAGGCCAGGCAAATCAGGGTGTTCTATCCCCCTGGCCATAAGGATTGAATCAGGGTCCATGACCCAAACAGACCCAAATCCCATAGATATGATAGACGAACTCCAAAAACAAAGGTCTCTCTTCCTTCGGGATCATGCCCAGAAAAGATGTAAGCAGGGCCTGCTCCTGGCCGTGTTGTCTGGTCATGGGGAGGGGACGGTCTGTAGGACACAGGATGAAGCTGGCCACAGAGGGCAGTGGAGGAGGGATGGGTGAGGTCCAATAGTACAATAGTAAGTGAGTGACTGAATCTGGCTGTGCTGAAGCCTGAGTTGCGTCTCTACATTACAAGAGTTAACACATTTTCTTTTGTGCTTCAGTTAGTTTGAGTTGGGTTCCCATCTACTGCAACCAAAAGAGTTCTATGTTCCAGTGTACCCTCAGAGAAGTGCCAAGTTCTGTGCTAATGAAGATGAGGTTTGGGAGGTAAGGATGTGTCTTTGTGACTCTTTGGGAAAGAGGGAGGATTTGGAGAGAAGAAGAGGAAAGAAAGATGCTCAAGAGGAAAGGACAGTGTGAACCAGCACTAGCCAGTACGATTTTCTGCAGTGGTGGAAACGCTTCTATGATCTGTGCTGTCCAATATGGGAGCTAGAAGCCCCCTGGGGCTGTTGGCACTTGACAATTGGCCAGTATGACCGAGGAACTGAAGTTTGCATTTTATTTAATTGCAATTGATATAAATACTGGCTAGTGGCTACTGTATTGGACAGTGCAGGTGTGGACCACGACCCTGGGGGAGGAAGTGTGAGGGAAAGTGAGCACTTCTCAGGGGCTGGGCAGACACCAGGGGGCGGGACTGCAGGACGGGAGCCTGGACACAGAAGATCCTGGGGGACACGAAGGCAAATGGCCCAGGCAAGGACTGAGGAGGGTCTAACATGGGGCAGGGGAAACAACTAGGATCCAGAAACGAGGAAGCTCCAAAGTGGGAAGATGCCAGAGTCAACTCACAGAGCTGGCGGGCGGCACGCCTGTTCCCTGAAATGAGGATTACAGAGGAGGATGGAGCTCTGAGGTGGAATGAACAGAGGAGGATGGAGCTCTGAGGTGGAATGACGGGATGAAGGTTGCTTAACAGAAGTTGGAGCCTAAAGAAACAAGCTTTGGGAGTCACTGGAGTTTAGGGGATAATCGCTGAGACTGTGGAAAGGGAAAAGTATACCTAAGCTAAACTATGGAGACTGCCATGAAGTGGCTGGAAAAAGAGAATGAGGAAATACAATGTATGAAGGAGTCAGAAGGAGGTAGGATAATGGCCAGGTGCAGAGTGGCTCATGTCTACAATCCTAGCACTTTGGGAGACTGAGGAAGAAGGGTCACTTGAGCCCAGGAGTTCAAGACCAGCCTGGGCAACATAGTGAGACCCCATCTCTTAAAAAAAATACAAAAATCAGCTGGTGTGATGGTGCGCACCTGTAGTCCCAGCAACTCAGAAGGCTGGGGCAGGAGGATGGCTTGAGCCTGGGAGGCGGAGGTTGCAGTGAGCCAAGATCACATCACTGCACTCCAGCCTGGGTGACAAAGCGAGACCCTGTCTCAAAAAAAAAAAAAAAGAAAAAAAGAGAAAAAAAGGAGGTAGGATAAGGATAGCAAAGCATCATCAGTCTGCTAGGATTATTATTGTCTCATTTTTCTTATATATAGACATATTTTTGAGATAACGGAAATCGATTCCTTTCAACATCCAATCTTAAACAAGAACAAAACATTTTAGCCGTTTAAAAGATAAAATATTCTGCAGTACACTGCATACTTCCCAATATGCTGAACAGAATTGAACGTAACAGAGACACCTAGGGCTGTGAACCACTACAATCCCCAGGACTCAGGGATCCAGTGTCCCTACACTCATCAGCCCCGGGCGGCTGCTGTGCTTTCTAAGCGTGGATGTAAAATTTTAGAGTTTGGCAGTTGCTTCACCTCTGATTAGCTTCTAGCAAAATTTTCTTGCTGGTACAATCTTTCCCAGCCCTTCTCCTCATCCTTGCCAGATCAGGAGTTTGCAGAATTTGCTCTGAATTTGGAATGCATGTAATCAATCTTATAGTCAATTTGTATTTTTCAAAGAACAATTCTGAATTAAAGCCGGAGGGATTGATGATGAAGAAAGAACAAGATTTTGTGTGCACACATTTGGTGATGCCTATTTGTTTTGTCAGTCACTCAGAGATGCCTTCTGTTCTTTCTCTCAATCTAGGCTCCAAATCTCTAGGAAAGGTTTCCAGATCAGTGACAACTGGTGGAACAAGCAAAGGCCCTGACAATCTTGCCACTCAGAACCTCTTATTCTGAAATAGATCAATGGCACAAATTGTTACACTGTCACAAATGTGCAGCCCAGACAGCTAACAGAGTGACATATTCCACAGTGTGTCCCTCCCCACAACCAAAGATCATTCTCACATTCACCCCCACAAAGCCACAGGCACACTCTTCTGAGTGTTTGGAATGGATGTTTCAGTCACGATTTTAGCTTCCTGTATGGCAGAGAGAGGCTGGGATCTGGGTAGCAAGAAGCTGACAAAGGATGACAGATAATCTCCTTGTTGAGGGTCTAGGCCAAAAGCTTTTAGACATCTTGATAAAGATAAAACAGAACAAGAATGGAGCCAAACAGATAGGAGGGAGAATTAGGAATTCCAGCTTTGCACCCATGCCATCTGGCTTCCTTGAAAGTGAAACTGACGTCAGGCATCTTTGTTTCTCAAAGTGTGGTCCTTGGGTCCAGCATCACTTGAGAGCTTTTAGAAATGCAGAATCCATTGAGAAGGGCTGCCTTACTTGGTTCATAATTCCATTTCTGTGGCCAAAGGAATCCTGGACTACAAGTCAAGAGAAACTCGAGATCCATCCTAGTTCTGCTACTTATTGGTGGTGTGAATTTGAGTAAGTCCTTGCTCCTTCTGGTCTGTTTTCCCAAATACTAACTGGGGTCCAGCCAAACGGGCTCAGTGATCCACCCTCGTTCTAATTCTCAAAGTGAGATCTGTAGGTACCCTCAGTGCTTCTGGAGCAACTTTGCTTTACAGACCAGAGCCTCCTTTTTCCTCACACATAAATCATCATGGGGTTTTGAAAGTATTTCCTACTGTCATGAAGGCTGTGGCATGAATCCTGCCACCCTTTGGACACATTCCAAAGCCTCTAACAGCCCAAAGTGTCAAACCAGGATCCAATGAGCTCCTTGAGAACCCAGCCTTCCATCCCTAAGTAGACTTGGTGGTGCCAGCTGCCCTGAGCCCTGCCTCTCCAGTTTCCCCCCCGACATGCAGCTTCTTGCAGGTGGCCAAGCTCCAGATGCCCCAAATCTCAGCAAAGAGTGATGAACCATCCCTTCCCAAATACCCAGATGGGGCCTCCTACTTCCTTTAGTCCCTGCAGTTCTGTGCTCCAAATGCTGCCAACAGATGAATCCTAGTATCTTGTATGGTTATAACAACTCTGCATTCTAAACATTAATGCAGCTGACATAATATTGGGCATGAGTGGTTACACAGGATGCCTCCTCCCGATCAGCTGGAGAAGCGTGTGCATGCCTGTGTGTGTGTGTGTGTGTGTGTGTGCGTGTGTGTATGTGTAGTTGTCCACGTTTCTGCCCACCGCAGGAATCGGCAGCTCAAACTCAATTAGAAGTTACTCGTCCTTCCTAAAGGACTTTAAATGCCCTTCCCTTAACTGTAGTATGATGGAGAAGGCAAAAGGGGGAAGCAGACCCCTCCCCCTGAGGCAACAGTGTTCAGAGGGAAGCCAGGGGCACAGAAGTGGCAGCACTGCCCATGAAGGGTGGTGGCAGCGGCACCCACCAACTGAATTAGCCAACAGAGCCCGAGGGCAACCAGAGACTGAAAGGGAACTCAGGACAAATGCAAATTCAGAGACAGAAAGTCAGACTGCAAGAAAGTGGCATCCAGGGGCAAGGTGGAGTGGGACCAGAGCAGCATGTGCACCTCAAGTTTCTGCCAAGAACAGGGACGTAATGGATGAAATGGGGATGCCAGCAGGTCCAGAACAGCCCTTTCCACCACACCTGAAGGAAAGAGAGCGAGAGAGGGAGAGAGAGAGAGAGCGTGTGTGTGTGTGTGTGTGTGTGTGTGTGTGTGTGTGTGTGTGTGAGATCTGTCTTTCGCTATTTCGTCAGGTAGGAAGGGAACCAGAAGTTTGTCTCAGAATGTCACTCTCTTTCCTTTAGTATAGGCGTGGTACCTACTTATCTACATCAACCAGAACATAAACAGTACAGAGCTTCTTTTCACAGCACAGGCTCAGGCCCTTCCAGTAGATTCTCTCTCTGTCCTCCTAACGGCCTGACTGCAGCAAACCTTCAGGGAGAGAGATCAGGACTCAAGAATCCAGCATTATTTTGTAAACAAAAAGGTTGGCAGCCCCCTTCACAGGCTGCTGTGCTGAGCTCTCTCTCCTCTGAGCATGGGAAGGGTTGCGTGTGAGTTTGATGGGCCAGACCTTCTGCCATTCGAAGAACAAATCAAAAATGGTCCCTGAGGCAAAACGGGGAGAGTCAGCCTCCTTTAAACTCTCCATAGCACGCCTGCTCAGGCCGGTACCAGCCCCCTGCTGGGACAAGTACCCGGGTATCACTCTGAATTACAGGCTAGGAGCCAACCCGCTCTGACAGCCAAGCTGCCGTCCACACAGCGTACTCTAATTTCCGCAGCTTGGAGCCCCTTGGGTCTTGAGGATGGGGTCACCCCAGTCATGATGCTGGGAGTTGCTGGGGCGATAAAGTAAAATTCACCTCTCCGTCATCAGGTTTAGGCTACACGTTGCCCAAGAGAGTCAGGTGGGAAAATCAAGTTAAACCAGTGGCGCGATGTGTGGTCACCCACCTTTGTCTTGACAAAAGGACCTGGCATTTAGGAAGGATACCTGTCACTCTGAAAGGGCCTGGCAGTCAGAGAGGGCTTCTGTTTCCCACACTTTGATTCTCAGACCAGAAACCACAGCCTCCGCTAAGCAGTACCCTGAATGATAAAATGTAAAATGTTGAAATTTAAGGGGGCCAGAAGGCTGCCTTAGGCCTTGGATTCTTTCGTCGCTCTTTTATTTATTTTATTGTAGTCAAATATACAAAATCTAAAACTGACCATTTCAGCCATTTTACATGTACACTTCAATGGCATTAAGTACATTCTCAATGTTGTGTAACTATCACCATGATCTACCTCCAAAATGTTTCATCTTTCCAAACTGAAACTCTATGCCCACTAAAAACAATAACTCCCCTTTCCTGCCTCCCCGAGACCCTGGCACCCACCATTCTACTTTCCGTCTCTATGAATTTGCTCTAGGTACCTCGTATAAGTGGATTCATATCATATTAATCCTTTCCTTTGTCTGGCTCATCTCATTTAGCATAATATCTTCAAGGTTCATCTATGTTGTAGTAGGTATCCATGACTATAGCATTCCCTTCCTTTTTAAGGCTAGATAATATTCAATTGTATGTATACAACACATTTGGTGTATCCATTCATTCATCAATGGACACTTGAGTTGCTTCTACCTTTTGGCTACTGTGAATAATGCTGCTATTAACATGGGTATACAAATATCTGTTAGATTTTACATTAATTTTAATCTTCTCTTCTCCTGTGAGAGGCAGGCCTCAGCCTGTGGCCGTGTGAGGCTTGGCTCTGATTCTTTGGAGGCAGGCCAGGGCGAGGTCTCCTGGGAGAGGCTGGGGAGGCACCTGTGCATGGAGGCCTAGCTCAGGACTTAAAGGGTTAAGTTCCACAAATGCAGAGACTATTCTGTCTCTTTTCCTCCCAGAGCACTTGTGACATGCTGGCATGAGCTGCATTTCCCAAGGCCACAGGAAGACCACAACAGGCCCATGTACCCAGCCTGTCTGGTCAGGCCACATTTTTAAAAAAATTAACTAATTTTATGGAGATATAATGTCCATAAAGTAATTGTCCAAATCTTAAGTGCACAGTCTGATGAGTTTTGACAAATGCATGCATCTGTCTAACCACCACCCCAATCACGATACAGACCATTTCCATCGGCCCAGAAAGTTCCATTTTAGCAGCTGCTTTTAGGGCCAGTCGATATTGCTGCAGCATCAACAGGATTAGGGGATCCAAAAAGCCTGCAGGGGGTTCTAGGCTGTGAAATCCAAGATGCCCTCAGCTCTAAGTGACCATAAAAGGCACTGTTTTTTCTAATTCTGCAGTTGACTAGCCACCCACAGTAGTCTGGCAAGGGAAGTTTTGAAGCACTGGAGCCTCAAAGAGACTGTGGGACCTCAGCTTCACTCAACAACTCAAAACACATCCACTCTATGAGCCTCTGTGCCATACACAGAGCTGGGCCCTGCTGTGGCAGGAAAGGGGCAGCTCAGTGTAGCTGGAGAGACACTGAGCAGAAGAGAAGGAAGACGGGAACTTGGGTCGGAACAGAAGTTAGCATCTGTGATGCTGCAAAGAAATAAGTCATTCTGGCTAAGGCCAAACAGGAAGGCTTCTCGGAGGTGGGGGCATTCACAGTAGCCTCTGAAAGGACGCAAAGGATTTCAATAGAAAACAAGAAAGAGGAAAATTCCAGGCTGGGAAGACATAATGTGTCAACAAAGGCATTGAGACATAATAACCGTCACTTATTAAATGCCTGTTAAGGAACAGGCATTGGGCTAGGTGTTGCACAAATGTGATTTTATCTAATAAAAATAACAATGATGAGAAGGACCCTACAAGGTAAGTCATACTAACTGCGATATGGCCAAGTGACTTCCCAGGTTCACAAAGCACTGTACCTGGATTCAACACAAGGTCTCATGATCTGAAGCCCCGGCTGTCCTGTTTCCTGTGCTGTGGGAAGAAATAGGATAAAATGGGTGCTGCTCAGCGGGACGTCAGACAGGAATCCCTGGTTGCTCGGAAAGGCATCCCCAAAACTGGGGACTTTCAACTATTGGCGGGTCCTCACTTGGTTCAAATATCAATTAAAATGTCAGGATGAATATTATATACCCCCAAAAGAGCTGTGGAAACACCTCATAATGCACACATTTCTTTAAAAGAAACAACAGACACCATAGGAAAGTCTCATGTATTTAAAATAAAGGGAGTTAATTAGTAAACTTGTTTTTTCTAAAAGCCGTCTTATTGATACAAAATAGCCCAAACCGGGTTCACAAAGGTTGAAAACAGAGTTGGCTTATAATTAGCATTTCAACTGTCCACAAGCGGATCTTCTAGATTGTCAGCACAAGGAAATTCTGTTCTCTTCATTGGCGTAAATGCCCCAATTCTTATTTACACTGTTAGTCCCGTGAGAGTGGGGGTCCTCCCACTGTTACAAATGCCATCTCCCTTCCCTCTACCCCACCCAGCCCAAATGCCGCACCCCATCTGCAGCTGCCAGGGAAGGAGCTTTCAGGGAGCTCCCAGGTCTCCCAGCTTTGATCTGCAAGCCAGCGCCAAGACTCCCCAGAGGCTGCACAGAGCCGCATCTACGACCCAGGGCTCTTGCTTTGCATCAGCTGCTTCACTCCCGGCAGAGGCTCACGTTTTCTCTGACGCCAAATGCCATGAATCCTGCTGGGCCAGGAGCTATAAGTCTCCACAGGACCCCTCCCTGCTGAGACCATCCCAGCTTTCTTTCCAAAGGGGGTAGAATGCCAGCCCCAGAGGGTGGGGGAACTCTCAGAAAAAGACTTCCCTGGATGCAAGAGTCCACATCAAACCCATGCCCTAGGACTAGCCCACAAGCAGCCACATCAGAAGGCACTGCTTACTCGTGCACACACAGATCTGCACACACTCACACATACGCATGGTTTCTCTGCTGCCTTTGACACCCAGGCCTGACGTATGTGTACACCTTTTCCTCTCCCAGTATCTCCAAACCACTTTATGTGCTCAGGAAAAACTGAGAGACGCTCTCACACAGGGAAGCCACTGGTTGGCAGAAAATCCCTTGAACTCATCAAAGACCAGGCCAGGCAGCACCTTCTGCCCCTCAGCTTGGGGGCCTGTGAGTTGCAGAGACGTGGAGGGAACCCTCCCCTCGGCCCCCAGGCTTTCTCACCGCCAGCTGAGCTCCTCCTCTTGGCCCACGTGCACACACAGCTGTGGGGCTGTCTCCCTTCGCAACAAAAGTTCGTCTCTCTCCAGTTGGTAGCCTGGAGCCGGGCCAATCCTCGCCTTACCCTGAACACGCCTCGATTTGCAGAGGCCTGTGGTGAACAGTCTCCCTGCCCTGACCCTTCTCCCCATGCAGAGGGTGTAGTGGGTGAGGCTGGGAACATACCTCCTCCCACCTGACACCCACCCCCAGGCTGACCCCAAACCACAGGCCTCTAGTGAGCTCCCCACCACCCAGGCCTCAGTCCCAAGTTAAGATAATCTTATCATCTTGTCACTCCAGTGGTTCATTCTTGAAGGAAGTGTTTTAGCTTCAAAAGAAAGTGGAATTGAGATTTTAACACAGGAGCAAGAAAAAGTCTAAACTTGGCGATGCACATCCCACAAAGCCCCACTGGCAGGGGCCTGGGTGCCGCCCTGGGTGCAGAGGGTATGTGGGCTCCCCACTCCCTTCACCAGCTCCCACCGTCTCCATTCTGCTGCAAGCCAAGCACATTGCAAACCAGAGTACTTTTCTCCTTGCCAGTGAGCCGGTGCTGTCTATGTACTGCAGGAAGAGGCCATTACAGGGAGTTAATAGAGTTTTAAATTTGTTTTTAAATTTTACAATGCACTTCATCAAATTCAGTGTCTGAGCACAGCATCATGTTCAGACCAGGCAGCATATGTCAAATGGCCTCAGCCTTCCCCTCCACCCCTCTCCCACCAGGAAAGGTTAACTCCTTGGAGTAACTCCCAGGCATGGCCCTAGTGGAGCGGGTTCTGGTCTGTGGGGGTCGTTCTGGAATAGGCCCAGTGGAAAGGCTGCTGACCTATTTGAGATGCTCTGGGCAGCCTCCATGGTCAAGGGCCATCAAGGTTTCCACTGGGCCTTGGTTGTCCCGCTGAGGTCCCTTACTGAGGTGGCCACTTGGGAGTCGCGGCAACTTGGTTCTTTCAGGTTCACATCTCTATGGTCCCAGGTGTCAAAGAGGGTGAGAAAATACCCAGGGCACAGATGTGGAAAGCAAATAGTATAGTGCAGTCTGCTGACGAGGAACAGATGGGAGCACATTTCTGCTATTTTTCACCCAGAAGGATTTCCTTTAAGGACATGTTCAGCTGAACCTAGGATCATTATTGTAACTTGGGATCAGTTGCTGCGGAATTGGAAATAAGTGAGATTTATGGGCCCACGGTTTTGTGAAGAGCGTCTTGGGTACCAGGACTTGCGGCAGGTCTTCTCTGTCACTAACTGCAGTCAATCTGGCCTTTTATTAAGCTTTAATAAGTGACTCTGGTTCTAGGGAAAGTTCCGGAATAGATATTACTGGCAAGTGAAATCCCGTTGGTCCCAGGGCAGACTGCAATAAAGCAGCTCCGTCCTGGCAGCTTGGAGGCAGGGTCTCAGCTCACTGAGGCCACAGAGCCCCATGAGGGAGGCGGAGGGTCCCCTTGCCAGAGCAATCTGGTAGTGGGTGGGTGGGGGATGGAACTGATGGGGGCGGTCGCCTGTTCTTCTCCCTTGTGCATCACAAAACGGAGCCTCACCCCCGACATAGGTCCCATGTTGGCACTGGTCTGCTTTTGAAACGTCCCAGGCAACAAGAACCTGACATGCCTGTTTTTGGTTAATGGAACCCACAGGGTGGCTGCACCCCGGCCCCAGCTGTCTGGCCAACACGTGGCAATGACTTTTGCTCACTAATTTGAAACTTGTCTGTACAGGTGATGAGGAGACAGGCTTCTCAGCCAGGCTTCTGCCGAGTCCCAGATACAGTCCTAGCTCCCCCTCTACCTCACTGTGCAACCAGGTGTCAACCTGAACTTTGCACTTCTTAAAACGAACATCCTACAGATAGAAAACGAACGCTTCTTTGAGGCCACACACCCAGCTAAACACCCCACCCTACTTTTCAACTCTGGGGAGACTCTGCCCATGTCCGCATCCTTTCAGACAGAGCTCTGTGCTCTGTGTATGGCTTCAGGTTTTCCATTTCTAAGTTCATACAGACACAAAAGCTGGTGGGATGGGGCAAGAACCCTTGGTGGCCTCCGCTCTCCTGAGCAGATTCAGAAGCAGATGCTAAGAACTGGGCCCAGGAGGGATGTGGGAGCTGGGGTGGAGCTGGGCTTGGCAGCTGGGCGGGGGCAGGGGATAGGCTGGGATGGAGGGAAGAGCATCTTGAGGTGATGGGAGTCTTTTTGCATTCAAGGGCTTGCTGGCTTCCAACTTGCTACTTACTGCATTGAAAAATATTCCACACGATGGAAGAACTATTTTCCAAAACAAAATGCTAGTATTCATCAGGAGGCGCGGGTTGTGCAGTGTGAACAATTCACTTTCGTTAAGTACCATATGGCCGCTGGTAGGAAAACGCTAACATGTTTCAACAGTACAGCTGGGGTAGGGCTCCTTTATTCACCGTGCAGATGGCTCTAATTGACATCTCTCCTAAAACAGGTCTCCAGCATTTCTGCAGGATCATTAGAGTAATTAGTTATTAAATACCATCACCACTTTTAGAGAGGGGGTCTGATCCTTGGCAACATTCCAGCGTGATGGAACTGACAGGTTGGGAGGACAAGCCGTGGGAGGACCCATGGAAAGGGCTTATGAGCTCCTCCTCTTCAATGGCAAGGCCAGAAGAGGACAAAGACTTCGCTGATTCCAGAACAGCCTCCTGGAGAGAACTCAGGCACCCAGAGGGCTCTACGCCACAGTTCTAGAGCCGGCCCTGCCTCTTTGGCAGTGTGACTGTGTACGCCCCTCAATCACCCAGCCTCAATTTATTTATCCCTTAAGTGGGGGTAATAGCAACTGCCCTTCCAGCCCTGCAGAGCTGAAGCTACATATTGAAGAGCACATGGAAAGAGCCGGACTGAAGTGCCGTGGCTGAGCTGGTCCTGATGGCTGTGTTTGACACCTAGCTTGATCCATGCTCACCACTTTGGTGAGTGATAAGCCGTGGCCTCTCAGCCTCTCAGGACATGGGCACACCTGAGACTCAGTCCTTGATGCTGCAACGGGCAAGCCTTTGTCATGCTGCGACCAGAGCCCAGTCTGCAAATGCAGCCGCCCAGGCTGTCTCAGGATGGGTGGGGGGCTCAGCCCTGCCTCCATGAGCCCCAGAGCCAGCCCGCAGCTGGAGGCTGGTCTAAGCTAGATCCTATTTCTGTACTAGACCTATTATACTCTACTCTCCAAACCAGCCCTTGAAAACAGCCCTAACACCTGCCGTCACTCGCCTCTTCGGTATGCTCATCACCTCCAATCAGCCAGGTCTATACCGAGCCTGTGATTTGGTGGGGGCGGGTGGGCAACAGGGGCTGAGATGGGGGGAAAGGAGGAGGAAAATAAGAAGAACCATGACCCCTGCTCTCTCTCATGAGACTGAACACACAAAGGTCTCAGCAAACCCCATACTGCAGCGTGCATAGTGGTGGAGTGAACCCAATATCCATTTTAAAATGGAGCTCTTAGCCAGCTGCAGGGGCTCACGGCTACTATCCCAGTGCCTCGGGAGGCTGAGGCAGGAGGATCGCTTTAGGCCAGGAATTCAAGACCAGCCTGGGCAACATAACAAGACCCCACCTCTACAGAAAATGGGAAAAAAATTAGCCAGGCGTGGTGGTGTGCATCTGTAGTCCCAGCTACTTGGGAAGCTGAGGCTGTAAGATCCCTTGATCCCAGGAGTTCTAGGCCCCAGTGAGCTATGATCGTGCCACTGCACACTCCAGCCTGGGTGACAGAGCGAGAACTTGTGTCTAAAAAAAGTAAATAAAAAGGAGCTTTTCAGCCAGTGCTATATACTTCGGCCCTACGTATGGTTACAGGGTGGCTCAGCATCAACTCCAAAGAGAGGTTTCTAGTGACAAGGGGCTTAAGGGTGGGCTGGGGGCCATGAGGATCACATTTTCAGCAGAAGCTCTGAGCCCCGCTCCCAAGGCCCAAGGGGCAGCCCTACCCCAGCCAACTTGCAGACTCGGCTCTATCTTGGCCTTCCACACCAAACATGCGGCAGCACCTCCAGGGTGGCTGCAGAGATAGCACTGAGAATCAGGCTGCGTTGGCAGGAAAGAAAGGCGGTCTGGGGATGTGCGCACCCCTAGGATTTATTTTAAAAAGTAAATACATATGTCCAAAGGGTAATATGGATCTAGGAAACAGCCTTCACTTTGAGCTCAGTCCCTATTGATTAAGGGTTAACAGCGTGACATTATTAGTTTAATTTCACAGTCTAATCAGTTTCCTGCTTTATTGATCAAAGGACTGGGAACAATTATAATTTTGTGAGGCTGAAAAGTGAAATTCTGGGCTAAGGGAATAAAGCCTGGAGACTCTCTGGGCTCAGGGGCCGTGCAAGGGAGCGCGTGGCCTCGTCCTGTACAGCCCACCTTACAAGAGCTGCAGGGTCCACAGGTGACATCTCCAGTCACGTCTTCTTCCTCCCACTGTTGAACCACACGAAGAGTGCAGGAACTAGTGACTAACCAGCATCGGAAATGGAGACCAGCCTCGGAAACAGCCCCTCGCCCCATGACACCCAATCCCACACCCACCTCCAGTCATTCCGAGCCCCAAACCGGCCCAGGGCCTCATTGTTAAACACCCTCCGTCAGCAGAGCCCCATCTGTGCGATGGAATTTTTTTTTGTCACTTTTTCAAATCAGAATAGAAACAATTTTTAGTCTATAATTACCATTTCTTTTCTCAACAGACAAATGTTTCCTTTTAAATTGTAGGGCAGAAAAAGCAAAGAACAACATTTTAAACCAAAAAGAAAGACTAAAATTAATTTCTTCTTTACAGAAAAATAAAATACAACAGCTCTTAGAAGCCAGGTTTTTCTTTTCCCAAAAGAGCAACAAATGCAACAGTGTATTCACTGCCACCATTAACTCCCATTTTAGAGGCAGGTCCCGGAGGGGTGGTGGTGATGGGGTCTGCAGTAGCCCGGGGGCCTTGCACCTTGATCTCCTGGCAGGGCCTGGGCTGCTCCTGATGTCTACGTTTGGTTGGGATGAATGGTCCAAAACCTTCAATGCAGAAAGCTGGCTCGGGGTTTAGGGCTCCAGGAATCAAGATCAAGGCCTGGGGACTACCAGTTGCTCCTATGGAGCCTTGGGGTGTAAGCTAACCACCTGGCCCTCAGTTTCCTCACCTCTGAAATGAGAACACAACCCATAGGGCAAGGTTGTTGGACGATTTCGTGGGCTGAGTGTTTTGGAACTTGAGGCACTGAACCAATCCTGCTGCTTTCACCATGCTGTCAAGACCAAGCTGACTCTTCGCTAAGAAAGGCTCTAGCTCTGCGCCCGGAGACGAACAGCCTCTAAGTTCTGCTTACAGCTTTCTAAGTGTGCAAGCCTCTCCACCTACCCCAGGAAAGGGCAGTCCCTCCCTGCTCCGGGCTCCACAGTCTCCAGGCAGGCAGGAGGGGTGCTGCAGACAGCATGGCGGGGCTTCCGTGCTGGGCAAGACCCACAAGGGCCCCGCAGACACAGTGTGGTATACTAATGCTGCCCAGCCCCCACCCTGGGGTGGCTGGGGGGTGGGATTCTGAGGGAGGGGCAAGCATGTGCTGGCTCTAAAGGGGAGGAGAAGCAGGTTGCATTTAAGGACTGGAAAGAGGTCCAGTGTAGGTGGGCAGGGCCTGCTCAGGTGACAAAGCAGAGGCAGGAAACACACGTGTCCTCCGTGTGAGCCGTGTCCAGGGGTCTGGGAGCCCATGTTAAGGAGCCTGGTTTCAGAATGGGCCCACATGGCTGCGGTCGCCCAGTTCTCCTGGTTGAGGCTCCAACCCCACTCCCCACCCTAGCTTCCTAGCAGGGAAGTGACACAACGCATGTCCACCAATGCAGGATACCAGCCCTGTGTGGTCACTGCTCAGCCCACCATGCTAACCCCCAGCATGAAACCCTGCGGGGGCGCCCCGTTACCCAGAACTATGCTGGTAAATGTTTAACACCCGGCTCTGCTGGTGGTGGGGGACAAAAAAACCCCACCCAGACCCTGATGTGCATGCAGTGTTCACCAGTTTCTGTTGTATAAATAGTCCCACCGTGGCCGTTTCGAGCTACCAAGGTGCTGTCTCCTAATGAGGAGCTGGGAAGAGATGTTAACAATGGGCCCTTGGGAGCCACAGAGCCAGCCCCAGCTCACCCCACTCTAGAGACTTGTGAGCTGGGTGTGGAAGGCAGGCCACGAAGGTGCTGCTCTGGGCATGCTGCGGCTGCTGCTGCTCTGTGACCATGAGGAGGCCAGGTCACTCTGGTAGGCAGAGGGCAGAGCAGGCCACCAGCCCACCAGGCTCCTCTCTCTCCCCTCCAACCTTCAGTGCTTTTTCCCACCATCTGCTGGATCTCGTCCAGACACCTCACCTGGAATTCAGGGTGTCTCAGGCTCTCTCCAGGCTCTCCTCCCCCAGCCCCCGCAGAGCCCTCTGCACCAGCCTCATGCCTCCTCGGGGTTCCTTAGTCATGCATGGGCTGTCCCACTGTCAGGCCAAGAGCGCAGCGTTTGTGGTCCCTCTGCCTTCGATGCCACCCCTCCCGCATGCCCTGACCACAGGTCTGGTTTCCCCTCTCCTGTGACGCTTCCTCCAACCGCCCATGTTCCTCTGAACTGCATGCGCTGGCAATGAACACCACAAGTGCATGTGGGCAACCCCTGCTGGACTGCACACTCTGTGCAGCTTCCTCTAGAACAAATGCTCCAGAATCTTCTACTCAATGACTCAACACTCCTCACAATGGACTCCCTATTCCAGGTTCTTCCTAACCTGCTTTTACCTTTCAGCCTTTACCTTCCTCTCAAGGAAGCAGAGGAGGGCAAACATTAGGGCCCAACATCTATGCTTCTGAGGGCACAACGGCTGCAGGCCCACGGATGTCAGGGACGTGACTTGCCATGGCCAGGCGAGGCCAGAAGGGTGGCTGGGTTGCATTGGGAGGGAGCTTCGTGCCAGCTGCAGGCCACAGTAAGACAATCACATCAGGACAGGTGGGGCCTGGGGCAGCAACACAGGATCCCTAGAATGAGCCCGAACAGGTGGAAAAAGGCAACTGGGCGTCCTGCGCACCTGATAGCTTTCTAAAAATAGTGGGTGGGCCCTGGCTCTGCTGGCTCGCCTGGGGGAGGGGCAGGGGCTGGGGCTCACTCGGCCTCTGGGGAGCGAGGCAAGTCCCAGCAGGTTCCATGCCTTACTCTTCCCAGGCAGGGCAAAACCAGGCCCCTCGCCGAGCTCAGGACGGGGGTCTGGGCCTTGCTCCTGCATCACCTCCCCCTTAGCTCCATCCCACTGCCTGGCCAGAAGGAACTGTCCCTTGGCTGCTAGTCACGCAGGAGAGGAAGGGAGACAGGGCAAGACAGATGCCAGCAAGCTCCGGGCACCATTTCTTCTTGGCCAAGGAAGCTGGGTACACAGACATCCTCCTCAAACCAAGGCACTGACGGCATTGAACAGAAATGTCACGGTCTGAAGCCACACAGTGTAGCGGAAAACAAGAAAAGAAGAAATAAATTCTCTGGGCCAAACCTCAGAAGTGTCCTCTGCCCTCCCGGTCCCGCAGGCTCAGGGACAGGCAGTGGGCAAGGAGACAAAGAGAAAGTTCTTCTCTTCCAGGCGTGGGCCTGGCCTTAGCCTGTATTCTCAGTTCTCAAGTCTTCTCTGGCTTTTTCCTCCCTCCTACGTGTCGAGACGGGAATACTTAGCTCCCAGCACCTTGAAGTCAGTCATTTGGCCTCCCCTCCCAGCACCAGTGCCATAGCTGCACCTGGAGTGCTCAGCTGATTTGAGGAGATCTTTTAAAAACAAATCTCGTTCATTAAAAGTAACGGTATGTATTCTTACGAGCCAGAATGTCAGCACATTTTAGAGATCACTAAGTCATCCAGCTGAGAACCAAAGTCTGAGAGAGTTTGGATAAAAAAATTACAGGCAGCAAAATTACTTTTAAGATCCCCATGAAATAGAAATGGCCACCCTCCCCACGTGGAAAATGCCTTCCAATTCTTTTGCTGAGAGGCAGGGAGCCTGGGAGGCTTTTGTTTTCCTGTAATATTTTCATACCAAATGTGTTCTGCTCACCACGAAGTCCTTCAGAAACTTTGACTTTTAAATCCAGCTTTCTGGACTCTTGGGAGGGACACACACACAGCACTGGAAAGGCTGGTAAGGCCAGCAAAGGAACGGAACAGATAGAACCAGAGGGGTCCTCTCCACCGCCTGGTCCCTCCACCCACCCCCTCTCGGAGTTGAAGGCCACAGATGCCCGCATGCATGTTCCTCCTCACTTGGGCAGAGCAGAGATCATGTTGCTGAAATGTGACACCCAGCCCACTGGCCTGCCAGCCGTGTGGCCACCCTGGCATCAGTGCACGCGCGAGCCGCCCACCCGTGAGCCGTGGACATCCATCACCGTGACTCACAGCTGCTGCCCTGCTTCTCCTGCCGATGCCTCCCGGGAGCCCAGGGCAGGACCGAATGGTATTTCCCGGCCTGCTACTTCCTGGGTCTTCCTGAGCCCCTCCAAGCCAAGGCCGGCCCAGCAGGCGCCTGTGTTGCTGTAGTCTCTTCTGCCCTGCCCGCCCGCTCTGGGTTTGGCGTAATGGCAAGAGATGTGGATGAGGAGCTGGGCACTTGGGCCTGGGTGGCTCTGCCACTCCCTAGCACAGCACCGAGCCAAGTCATCCCCCGCTCCGGCATCGGCTTCCTTTTCCGAGAAATGGGAACACCTGCATCTCCGCTACCTATGACACAGAGGTGTCATGGGGAGAAAAAGCCCTAGATGGGGAAGGCCTTTGGAAGAGGAAGGCATGCTGGTAAAAAAACTCATTGACATGACAGAGCAACGCTGGTGGTGTTTAGGCAAGCTCCCGAAAGACGCATGGAATCTTCTCTTTACGAGATAAGTACTTACTTCAAGGTTCCTCTTTCCTCTTTGGTAAAAGGAATTGTAGAAGCGTGCCAAGTCCAAGCAGTACAAACAGCAAATAATCACTTGGAAGAGAAGCTTGTTGAAATGAGTCTTTGCTGGGGACAAGGCCGGCTGGCAGGCTTGGCCTATAAATCATTGCTCCCTCGTCGGCTTATTGGCTCTTGCAAAGAGATGAACTCAGCTGACTCTGACATTTCCCAGCTCCTACGACTGTGGCCTGCACACAGTAGGTACTTCCTCAATGTTTGTTGAACTGAATAATGGCAAAGGCAGCTGGGAAGTATGAGGGGGTAAAAGCCATGTCCACCCAAATAGGAGACTCACTACACGAAGCCAAGGCGAGGAAAAAAATCCAAATCAGACGTGACTTCAGGCTGTAGCCAGAGTGCAGTTCATTCCTGCCAGCCTTAGCTGAAAGGGATTTTGGGTGGGGGAAGCTAAGGGAGGTTAGAATTAACACACTTACTGTATTATGTTGCAGCAGTGATAAGACTAAAATTTTAGGATTTTCTTAATGAGACTCCTGCATTCACTGGTTTTCCTTATCAGCAGTGGCAAGAACCACAGTTTAGTATTTATGTCCTTTGCTTTAGAATGGAGGAAGGATCATAAGAGGGGTTGGAAAACTCGCTCTACAAAATGCGTCTGCTCCCTTTCTGCTCTCCCTGTGGCATGCAGGCCCTCTGCCCCGGCCCACCCTGGGGTGGACCGTGCTGCCGCTGACCGGCACCCAGGCGGCAAAGCTTCCTGAGTTCCGGGTTTGCTGAACGAAATGCACACTGGTGCTGGTAAAGAAACCAGTGGAAGTGAGAATGCCAGGCAGTTCTGAATGCCTCTGCCCCCCAAGGTTCTGAGAACCATCCACCCTCCCCACTAAATGCCCATAACCACCCCGACAGGCAGGCGCATAGGTTCTAACATTCAGTTCTCCAGAGACGGCTCTAACACCTGCTCTCGTCGTCAGCTCCACAGGGAACGCAATCAGAGCACTGACAAAGTCGAGTCCACGCAGGTCCTCACATCTGCACAGCACTGGTCACCTCTGTAGGGCTGGGCTTACTCTGTAAACTCTGGCGGCGGCAGGGGAAGAGCTGCATGTCCAACAGCCTGGCCCGGAGGTGGTAGATGGCTTTGAGAGAGTTGCCACTGGAGTCAGGAATAAAAGCTTGGGGGTCCAGACTCAGGGCTTGGGTTGGAGGAGAAGAAACTCTCTCTCCAGAGACTGAGCCATGGGTTTCCCATCTCATACTCAAGGCTACCAGCCTACTTTGTGGGAAGAGAACCCAAAAGACCCGCCTCACCTTCCCATCCCCACTTGATGACTCTCCAACCTTGCAAAAAGCTTTTTTTTCTGATCAGATTTCAGAAAGGTAAAAGGTCTTCCATCCGCCCAGAAATAAGATCAAGCAGCCTTCTTTGATCCCAAACATAACCAAAATTCAAAAAGCAATCAAAAGAGCCTTAGAGGCTGGGTGTGGTAGCTCACACCTGTAATCCCAGCACTTTGGGAGGCTGAGGCAGGTGGATCACTTGAGCTCAGGAGTTCGAGACCAGCCTCGCCAACATGGTGAAACCCCATCTCTACTAAAAATACAAAAATTAGCCAGGCGTGATGGTACACGCCTATAGTCCCAACTACTCAGAGACTGAGGCGGGAGAACTGCTTGAGCCCGGGAGGTGGGGAGGTTGCCATGAGCCAAGATCATGCCACTGCACTCCAGCCTGGGCAACAGAGCTAGACTCCATCTCAAAACAAAAAAAGCCTTAGGATAAACACACTGAAGCTTGGTGTTCACAGGCAAGCCCCAGCATCCTTGTTCATAACCTATGGATGCTTCCTTTGCAAACAATTCTAACAAGCAGGTCCACAGCAGGTCAGGTGGGTACTGGTGCTTTAGGCAACAACAATGACCATGGCAAGTTTAACGAATGAGAATAAGGGGAGATGCAGAAAGGCTGTGACAAGCAGGTGCACAACCTTAGTAAGCACAGTGAGCTTTGACCATTTAGTTCAGGGGCAAAAGTCCCAACTACCTCTACGGGACCCCTGAGTATTGATGCATCATTGCATAATTAATGATACTACTAAGGCCACAGACTGCTTAAGAGTGTGGGCTTTGGAATTCAACAGAGCCTTACGTCCTGGCTCTGATATTTATCATCTGGCTGCAGTCTATTGGACAACGCGCTGAAACTCTGAGCCTCTGTTTCCTCCCAAGAAATGGGGTACAGGTAGTTCCTACTCTTAGCTATGGGGAGGATGCTGCCTGCCTGCAAAGTGCTCAGTGTCTGGGTCACCTAGAGCATGTTCCCTGCAGAGACATCAATAGACACCAGGGAGGAGGCAGAGAGGAGCGGCTACTGGGCCTGAGGATGCTGAAGGAGCTCATGATTGCCCAGCTGGCCCAATGCAGCACATGGACCTAGGGGGCAGGCTGCACCTGCAGCTTCACTGTACCAGGGAGAAGGCCCTGACTCTGAAACCCTGTGTGAAGTTGGAGCACTGGTCCTGCTAGAGGTTTCTGACATGGTTGAGAGGAAATAAATTCTGCTTGGAAACTTCCAGTGCATGAACCTCGCCTCCAAGGGCGCCATGTAGGAGTCCCTTGTCCTTCCTCCTGCAGGCAGAGCTGGCTAGGAGGGCTTGGGCCAGAGCCTTCCCTGGGAGGCCTTCTGTATGGCCACAAGGAATGTCCTCGGGGAAGCCCCTCGAAGCAGTCCTCTCCCAGGTTACCTCCTGCATGTATCCCACACCACGTGGCAGGCAGGGGGCAGATAGACGGATACAGGAATATCCACCATCGACTCTCCTAATTCTAGCCATCCGGTTTATGTACGTAGCTTGGGGTAGGGCAAAGAAAAATATCTGAGAAGATGGAAACATCCATGAGGGGGAGGAGGGTCTTTGTAAAATGAAAGCAGTAATCAGAATTTGTATATGGAGGAAAGAAGACAATTGTGGAAACTATGCATCCTGAACTCGGGTTTATGATAATGTAACATTTCCAGCAATAATATTCGGGGAGGAAAGACAGATGAAAATGAACTGAACTTTATTCGGGGATCTCATTACGATGACTGTGGTTCCTTTTGTTAAAATACTGAAATTCCTATAATGAGATTTGTGTTGTACTAAGAAGAAATGTATGAAAGAGTGACCTTAAAGCATGGGGAAACTTTCATCCACTGTGAAACCAAAGTTTCTTTCCTTAAAGTGTTGGCTGTATGTAAATAGTCCACTGAAAGAAAATACTTGTATAAATAATCACCTGTGCCTGTCCTTCCCAACGGGCTCTGACAGTGCCATGGTCTCAGGGCCCAGGAAACAGAGGTCAGGGCAGTGGCAAGGGGAGGGAAATTCCAGTAGGTCCCCTCCTTGGATTCCAACACAAGCAAACACAGCCAGCTTTGTTCTTACTCTCCTCCATCACCCCGGCTGGGAAGGCTTTGTTTTTGTTTGAAGTAGCCAACGAATCACAGAAGGCCCTGAAAGCCCCTTCAGGCTCCTTTCCCTCCAGCCCTCCCTGGGTGCAGATCAGGCACCTGAGGCCCTGGAAGGCTTAGGTATCTGAGCCCGTGAAAGCGCAGAGGCCAAGCTCAACAGAATTAACACGATGAACACTCCTGCCCTGTACCCCGTTTTGAGGGGGATATGGCCTTATCTGGGCTGCTTTCTATTTAGCAGAGGGCTTTACCCTCACCTGGGGTGGTCGCTGACCACCTTCAATGAGACTAGGAAGTCTTCAGACCCGTCCTTCCCTCTCTGCCACTCCCTGACCTGGCTTCTCTCCTGGGTGGGTGATACCAGTGAAAGGAAAATATCTTGGGGCTCCCAAAATCTCTAAGGAAAACTCAAGCTGGAAATTGCTTAGGGCAAACCTGCCTCCCATTCTATTCAAAAAAATTTGTTCATTAATAAAATCAAGTTCATTAATAAAAGTCCCTCTGCTCACTGAGATAGATGCATATCTGATTGCCTCCTTTGGAAACGCTAATCAGAAACTCAAAACAATGCAATCTTTGTGTCTCACCTATCTGGGACCTGGAAGCTCTCTCCTCACTTTGGGCCTTCCTGCCTTTGCTTCAAGTTGTCCCACCTTTCCAGACCGAACCGATATACTTCTTACATATATTGATTCATGTCTCATGTCTCCCTAAAATGGATAAAACCAAGCTGTCCCCCGACCACCTTGGGCACATGTCGTCAGGACTTCCTGAGGCTATGTCACAGGCGCGTCCTCAACTTGGCAAAACAAACTTTAAAAATTCACTGAGACCTGTCTCAGATTTTCTGGGTTCACATACCCAAGGGTGGTTTATGCCAACACTGCCTCTGCTGACAGCTCCTAAATAGGGCAACACCCTGGTCCTGGGCCCAAGCCTCGTTCTGTTGCAGGGCTGGCCAGAGTTGGAGGGTGTGGCCGCAGCTGTCTAGAGGCCTTGGCACACTGGCCAGGGGGAGTCATCGGATGCCATGGGAGGCAGGATTCTGGGCCTGAGCTAGCAGGTGAGAATGCCTGGGTGGGAGGGAGCCTGTGGGGGAGGGGAGGGCGGGGGACCAGAAACCCTGGGGGATTGCCAAGGCTGACAAGGTAGGAGCTGGATCTGGCTGGAAGAAGTCATGGGTGGATGACTGGGTAGTGGACAGGTCCAAGACTGACTAGCAGAGGGTTGGTGTCAGTTTACCTAGGGAGGCCATCCCCACTTGGTGGCTGCAGCTTCTGACACAGCCTCTGGACACAGACCTCACAGAACATCAGAAAAGCCTTGAGACTGGAAAGTGCATTCCAGGGCGTGGTCTGTGCAGGACTCCCAGAGAGGAGAGAAGTGGGCTCTCCACATGTCACCTGGCAGCCCAGCCCTCACTAGGCCCGCAGAGCAGGCCGTTTCCCTGGGTTAAGGATTGCCTGGGGGAAGTCACTAATAAAAAGAAAACATTTTTCCAAGAAAGCAAAGGAGACAACACTTTGGCTGCTTCTGATGCCTGCTCAGGACATCTGGAGCCACTCTCTTGGAGGATGGTCACCCAATTCATGATATGGGGATAGGAGAAAGGAAAGGGACAGCTGTGGGTGGCTCAGACCTAGGAGTGACTGTGGAGGGCAGGGGATGGCCGGGGCCCCGGACCAGGTGCATGTGTTGGCGTGTGCAGCTGTGGACCAGGCCCAGTGGGGAGCGAGCACACGCAGTGCCTGGTGGGGAGCTCAGGTGTCCTGGGTACTGGCCAGGGAGTGCTAAGGTGTAGGACATAGCACTCCAGGAGGGACAGCACCCACACCAGCATGGAGAAGGTGCACAGAGGCTTCCCGGAGGAGACAGCTGGGGTCTCTTTTCTAGGGTTGCCTTTCTAGGCCAAGGCAGAGGACCAAATGGGGCTCAGCAGACGGAGGGAAGCGAGGGCCTGAGATCCGTGAGCATCTCCTGGAGAAGGGAAGTTCCTCCCTCTCTTTGCAGCCAAGCTGTTACTCCCTAATCCCCAGTGGCCCAAACACTTGCCCTCCCAGAGGACCACTGGGTTTTCTCATGAGTCAACGGGTAGGCTCCAACTCTTACATCTTTACTTCTAAGCAAGGAAAATAACAACAGGTCACAGTGAAAACTGCTTAAGACTGTTAGGTGACATTTATAGCGTCAGGGTCATGTGGGAGGAGGAGCCATAGGCCAAGTCTCAGCTTCCCTCCGGGCTGGGTCCCCACGGAGGGGCTGAGGAAGTTGGCCCCCAGCCCACCAGTCCTGTCTGCTTTCCCAGAACAAGGATAATTCAGGGGGTTACTCTAATTACTACTTCTATGCTCCCCTTTCTTGAGCATTTCTGATGAGCTACACACAATCTCATTTAATCTTCACAGTCCCCTGGGAAAGGGGACTTCTCATCCTCCCCGTTTTGAAGAGGAGAACACTGAAGCACAGAGGTGAAACATGACTTGTCCATGAGGGTCTGAGGGCGGACAAAAATACCCACTTCACTCTCCATCTCATTGACCCCACAAGGCTCAAAGAATGGAAGGCCAACGTATCTTAGAGGCAAGAAGACACTGCACTAAAGTGACTTTCCAGTGGTGGGAATGGGCCCAGCTAGTTTTCTACCACAGGGAGCTGCTGAGCAAATGTGGCCTAGGAGCAGAGACCCCTGGGCAGCCACCCATTCAGCGGGAGTGGCCTCCGGTGACACATGGAGACCTGGACATGAATTCCATTAGGAGAAAAATGGGAAACACGAGGCAGCCTTGTATCCACTCTGCACCTGCATGTTAAAAAGATGAGAAAAGATTCTGGAAAGGACCAAATTTCAAATGTTATATTAGTTAGGTTCTATTTATTTATTTATTGAGACGGAGTCTTGCTCTGTCGCCAGGCTGGAGTAGTGCAGTGGCACAATCTCGGCTCACTGCAACGTCTGGCTCCCTGGTACAAGCGATTCTCCTGCCTCAGCTTCCTGAGTAACTGGGACTACAGGTGCGTGCCACCAGGCCCACCTAATTTTTGTATTTTTAGTAGAGACGGCATTTCACCATGTTGGCCAGGATGGTCTCGATTTCCTGACCTTGTGATCCACCCGCCTCGGCCTCCCAAAGTGCTGAGATGACAGGCATGAGCCACCGCACCCGGCCTGGTTAGGTTGTTTTTAAAAGTTTCTGTCAAATGGCTTCTGTTCCTAAGTTTAAAGAAAAAAGAGCTCAGCAGATGGCAGATCCCTGGGCTGGAGGAAAGCGGGAGAGGACTCCTCTCAGCGAGAGAGGACACGCCTCTGCTTTCCACGTCCACAGCGGGCACAGGGAGACAGGACTTTCCGCAGGAAATCTCTCCCTGGACTTTGCAGGCTCCGCACCACGAAGCAGCTGACAAACGGGGAGCTCTGCACTTTCCCTGTGACAGGCAGGCTCTGGACCCAGGCTCTTGCTCCCAGGCATGTCCGTCACCAGCCTGACAAAGCCCACGCTGCCTCCCCTGTCTTCAGAGATATGGGCTGGCGGGACACCACACGCAAGACTTGGTTCTGCTCTGAGGCCTGGAGGGAGTCCCTGCCTCCTGCCTCATCCCAGATCAAACTGTGAGGCTTTGTAAGCTGGGATCTGTTCACTAATTCCTCTGTGGCCTCCCCAGTGCCAGGGCAGGCACGGATGAGGGCCCTGGAGGACCTGCTGATTGGCCAACCAGCTCGAGGGTCCACTTCCCAGGCCCTTGCCTATGAGCTGCCTGAATTCCAAGAAGTCTGCCAAGAAGTCAGCTGTTTGTAACTCCAAATGTATTTTCCTGTAGAGACAAAGCCATCAATGGCCATGGGGCTACCTGGCTAGACCCCAGAGGCTGGTAGAATCATAACCTAGCTTGCTGAGCCATGGCACAAAAGCCTGAATTACTTGCATTGTCCCTGGAGGGTCTGCTGTGTGCAGGCGAAGAGGAAGAGAAAGGAGTGTTGTCCATTTTATTTCTCGGTGCTGGGGGCGAGCTTGGCTAGTGTAGCATTCCCACGTGTGTGTGTGCGTGTGTGTATTAAGGGGAGGTTTGTTAAAATAAATGAATCTGGAAATCATAACCCTTGGCCTTGAGCAGTGCAGGTGCTGGGCTGTGTGCAGGGTGCTGCCTTCGAATAGTTACTCCTGGTCAGCCCTTCCCAGTCCCGGGCCCAGCAGGTGCCCATGGCCCCAGAAGCAAGGGTCTTCTGTAAGTAGAGTCCTGCCTTAGCTTCTCTCCTCACTTCCTTTACTGCTCAGCCAGCCAGGCTGGGCAGGGCAGGAGGGATCCATAGTTCTCACTGAAACTTAAGTCCTGGAGCCTCAGAGAACCCTTCTAAGCTCTAGGAGGGAGAGGGGACCCTGCTGTCCAGCTCAGCGTCTAATTAATGCCAGGGCTTGGACAAATGGACGAATAGACTATAGCTTTAGAATCACAAAATTGATTCATTTATCTTTTTAATAAAGCATGCGTGACTAGTCCCATGCTTTGTGGGGATAGCTATCAATCAACATGGCAGACCAGGCTCCTTCTGTGCCCACTAACTCACTCATGGAGCCACCACGGAGGAATGGCCACTCTGCTCAGATGCCGTGGGGGGCTGCAACTTCTCAGATCTAGTCCTTGTGGTTTCTTTGCGGAGCTGTCTATGAACTTGGTCTAAGTGAACACACAATTGTGTATTAATACAATTTGGTGCTCTCTGCACTTCATGTGCCATTTGAGCATTCGTGCCAGTTCCATTTAGATCCTCGTTCACAGGATACCTTCTGTGGGCCAGGAATTGTGCTGGGCATGGGGGATGGTCAGACAGATAACACAGTATTCCTGCCTTTAAGGGCAGACCTTTACAGTTTGTTATAATTGTGACAAGTTACTACATAGAAAAACACAGGAGCTGTGGAAGTAGAGACGGGGTTCCCCCAAGGCCCACGGGCACAGCTGGAAAAGACTTCCTGGAGGAGATGGTGCCTGAGCCAAGTCTCTAAGAGGGGAAGCCAGGTGAAGAAGGGGTAGGGATATTCTGGGCAGAGAAACATCCTTAGTAATGAAATCGCATGTATGCTGTGCTCAGGAACAGGCAGGTACTTGGAGTAAATGAGCAAGTGGGGGAGTAGAGGTTGTGGGAGTGGGGGTCAGAGGCTAAGACATGACCCTGAACACCAGGTCCTAGAGTGCAAGGGGATATGGGGGGCTTTACAGACTGTTCAGGGGTGGTCCTGTGGAATAAGGACCCTCCTTTGGGCTGTGGTGGTAGAAATGTGAAGAAGGACAATTTGGAGAAATATCCAGAAAGTGATTTGGGTTAGAGTTGGTGGTTAACTATCAAGTTCATTAATTCATTCAACAAACAGTTCCCAAGTGTCTCTGTGTGCTGGGCTAGTGTTGGGTGGAGGGAAAAAGACATGTCTCAGATGAACCCCAGTTTTTAGGCTTGAGAGGCTGGGGGAATGGTGGTGAAATTCTACTGAGATTAAGGACATAGGAGGAGGGAGAAGTTCAGGGAAGTCATTAATGGAAGTGCAGGAACTGGAAGGATGGGTGGGTTTCACACAGGTGAAACAGACAGAAAAGAGCATTCCGGGTGAAAGAACCCACTGAGGCCAAAGCAGCAAGGACAGATGGAGCGTGGTCTATTTTCACAAAAGAGAAACTAGACCCTCTTCTTCGAGTCCAGAGGTTTTGAATTAGGAGAATGACAGATCAGCACACCCAGACACACTGCCCTTCTTCCTAATGGTGCCTCAAAGAAATCAAGCAACATCATCCATTTACTGACTGACAATGGCAAGATCCAGGCCACATGGTCAAGTGGCTGCTTCTCAAACTTGCAGACAGAGGTGCCAAAGAATTCTGTCATCGGCTGTTCCTAGATCCCTGCTGCTAGCCTTCACCTACAAAGTCCAGTCAGGGCACTCATCAGGATGGGGGAGAATGAGGAAGAAACATTCAGGAGAGACCAAGGCAATTTCCAGGAAAACCATCAGCCCAGCTTCCTGTGGGGCCGGCGTCTGCCCACCCACCTGGCGCTCTGCACCCTCAGGCCACTTAAGGGCTCTCTGATCTGGGGCACTATAGCTCTAAGGTCCCCGCCTTATCCTCCCCTGCCCAGGTCTCCCTCCAATGGAGCCCTGACGGTTCCAAGAACTGGAAAGTGGGAAGCCTGATGCCCAGCTCCTCAGATGAAAAACAGGCAATTGCATTTTCTTGCTCCTTGGAGGCTCCTCAACCTCACTCCCTGGCAGCATAATTACAGATGCCTCCCCCCTTACAAACCCTGCCTACACAAGGCATAAAGGAATACAATTTCTGGCTGTCCAAATTACAAGAGACCATAATGCACAAAAGCAATAAACACAGGTTCTAACAGCAATCAGATACCACTTATCGTAAACAATGGTTTTTGTGATTTATTGCATTTGAAGCAGGTTCAGCATTACTCCTTAGAAGATTTGGTTATTCTTGTTTTCAAGCAGAGTTGCCGGCAGCCAGCTGACGTCAGATGAAATTGCTCAAGTGCAGCAGATTTTAAAAATAAGGCCAATGTGTTGTTAAAATAATAATCATAGAAAATTTGGGGTGGCTGTAGGCTGACATGGAAAGTCTACAGATGGAGCCTTTTGGGGTTTTTAGGCCCTCTTGCCAGAGTTCATATCTCCTCAGTGGGTCCTGCACCCAGCGTATCCTCGATCCTAATGCCCAGCACTTCCGATCTCTCCCTCTGCCCTCCTGTCCCCTGAGTGACGTGGGAAGGAGGAGGAGACTCGTAACCGGCTGACAATCCTGACAGTTTGGATTATCACGTCAAGCGGTTCAGCTTACCTGCTCAGGCCTTAGTTAGTACTCAGGTCCTGGGAGAATGTAGAAAAGTCAAGTTTAAACAATGCATTTGAGCCAAGAGTTAGGTAATGATCATCCAAAACGAAACCTGCCTGGTTCTAGCAGAAGCGGCGGTTCCTTCTCTCCTGGACCATGGCCATCCTGACAGAGGGCATGGCTCAGAAGGCAAGGAGGATTTCCGAGGGCAGGCATTTTCAAACTGGCTCAGAGGAAGCCTCGGATCCCATGTGGGTAATTCAGGGACTCCAGAAAGAGGCACCTCTGCTTCGACCAGGGAGTTCTGCCCTTATTCATTGTCTCTGGCAGATTTCTATAAGATTGTTTAGGAAAAAAGAAATTGGATTGCAGAACTAGTCCCAAAATAGGAGTCAGCAAGTTCTGCCTCTCTGACCCTTTTTCCGCCCTCCCCAAATTTAACATTTCCCCATGATTTAAAAGTGCAGGCAAAAGGATGAACCCACTGCAAGACGGTACTACAGTGAGACCCTTTGAGAAGCACCACGCTCTCAGGAGGTGTGGCCCTCTCCCCTAGTGGGGGTCACTATGTGTGAAGCATGCCAAGGATGGCTGACAGTAGACTCCCCAAGCCTCCTGAGCCACATCCCACAGCCCACAGCCTGTGTGCCCCCAGGAACCTGGTTTGAAGGGACACATGCTGGTGTGAGGCCGAGTCCCCACAGCATGCACAGAGAAGTACGACACGTTGTCACCTGAGTGGACTCCTACTGCCTGCAATCTTCAGGGCCTGGAAAAGACACCCTTTAACCAACAGACAGCGCCCCCTCAGACAGAGGCGCATACACAGCCCTGCACTAGCGGATGCTTCATTTCAGTCTGGGAGGCGAAGCTCTCTGTTCTTAGCTTGGAGCAGACAGCAGAAAAATCACTGAGCTATACAGATCACGATAAGGAAAATGGATTTGTTAGTGACTACCCAGCCCTTAGAGAGCAGCCGTGATATCTTGTTTGAAGTAAATTCGCAGAACATCACTCATCCAGGTGGAAAAAACCATATTGATCGCTAACATTTATTGCATACTTATATTCCAGGTATCATTCTAAACTTCTTTTATAATTAGCTTAATCCTTGCCATATCACAATGTGATAGGTATTTTTATCATCCCAATTTTTTTTTTTTTTTTTTTTTGAGATGGAATTTTCGTCTTGTTGCCTAGGCTGGAGTGCAATGGCGCGATCTCAGCTCACGGCAACCTCCACCTCCCAGGTTCAAGCAACTGTCCTGCCTCAGCCTCCCGAGTAGCTGGGATTAGAGGGATACACCACCATGCCCAGCTAATTTTGTATTTTTAGTAGAGACAGGGTTTCTCCATGTGGGTCAGGCTGGTCTTGAACTCCGGACCTCAGGTGATCCACCCACCTTGGCCTTCCAAAGTGCTGGGATTACAGGTGGAAGCCACTGCGCCCGGCCTATTATCCTGATCTTAAAGACGAGGAAACTGAGGCTCAGAGAAGTTAGGTCATTTGCTGAGGTCACCCAGCCAGTAAGTGGAAGTGCAGTTCCAAAGTCTGCTGCATCCACTGCGGGTTCCGCCACCGCCATGCATGTTGTTTTCCACCGAGAGCCCTGACATATTTATCTCTGTGCGGTCTCCTGTCAACTCTTTGTTGGCCGGGATCAATATGTGTATAGGAAGACAGCGGGGGTGAATACTGCTTACAACAACATCAACTCTCACCTGCTGGAGTCAGAACTCACCAGCAGCACGTGTTGTTCACCAGCTGGGTTCCCTCACCACCCCCACCAGCCACACACCTCCTTCCTGAGAGATAAAGTCACCGCAGCCACGAACTGACACAGAACATCCGAAACTCTTAAGCCAGCAAACCTTTGTTGAATGTCGATGTGTCAGGCACCGATATCACATCCCCAGACAGCAAACAGGAATTTCAGAAAAAACAAAATTTGTGTTTTGATAAAGACAAAAGGGATACACTGCTCAAAGATACTCTCAACGCTGAGATAAGTTTTTATCCAGATCCTCGTATCTTCCAGCCTCCCTGTCCTCACACACAGCTAACCCTCAGCCTCGAATCATCTCTGTGCAGAGGAAGACATGAGAAACGCCACCTTCCAGGGACTGCTTCCCTAACACTCCCCGCTCCATGGGGACCCGCCTTCCTTCTCCAAGATCCTGAGGCACTTTTTGGTCTGTGCCCTCCATCTGGCCGGTGATTGGATTATTATACTGCATGACATTTTCTCTGATTGTCTTGTGCAGGTCTTGATTCCTTGACTAGGGAGCTCCTTGAAGGTGAGGTTGTACTGTACCCTTTATTTACCCATGCGATGGCACTTCATGGTGACTGGGAGTCACCTGGCGAGCTTATTTAGTTTATTTAAATGTCAAATCCTGGGCCACACTCCTAAAGATTTTGACTCAGTGTCTCAGAAGTTCACATTTTTATCAAATGCCCTAGAAACTTCTGATGCCAGAGGTCTGAGGGCCCTCAGAAGGAACCAACCCTGCCAACAGCTTCATCTTGGACTTCTAAGCTCCAGGATTGTGAGAAAATACATTTCTATTCTGTAAGCCACACCCTGTCTGTGCTACCTTATTATGGTGGCCCTACCAAACTAATAGAGCATCCACAGCAGATATTTTGCAAATATATGTATTTTTGTCCAAACTCATATTGGCCAAACTGTTTGACTGCCTGGAATTCTTCACCAGAGTGTTCCCACCCCAGGGCAGTGACGTGCTGTCCCCCAGAAGCCTGCCAGTCCTGACTCAGCCGCCTGTCACTGGGGCAGGAGATGGCTTGAGAAGGCATCTCTCTCAGCCCTACACCTGCCCAGCCTTGGGATCCAGCCACCACTTGTCTCCCTTAGGGCAAGAGCCGCCCTCCCTCTGGAGCTCCATCCTCTTGTCATTGTCACCAGCCACTCACTAAGCTCTGCTCTCTGGGCCAGGTGCCACCTAGCTCCTGCTCCCTCCCTCCCAGATAAGCCAGGCATTATTGCTTGTAAGGCTTGGCTGGTGACAATCGGGGGGCCCTGTGGGCAGACCCTCAGGAAGGGGGCAGCTCTGCTTGTCCCTGCCTGTGTTTAAGGGATGGGCAGACCCACAGCAAAGCCTGTTGAGGCTTGCTCACAGGGACAGCTCACCATCACCCCGACCATGGCTGGGGTGGCCCCACACAGCAGGCCATAGAAGGATCAGGTGCTCACAACTGGGGCTGAGCTAAGGGAGGGCATCCTGGGATGCCAGCCCTAGAAACTGGATACTAAACGAGGAGGTGGCTCAGCAGCAAACCTCAGCGGCCCTGGTGCCCCCAGTCATGCTTCTTGGTCAAGTCTCCCCCATCTTTCAGACATTTCCTGTCGCTCCCCAAGCCATCCCCTGCCATAACCACTAGAAATAAGCTCTTCTGAGGGCAAGATTTCAGCAAACTCCCGTCACTGAGCACATGGCCTCACACTGAATAAAGGGTCTTTAGGATGCTCTCAGCTCCACCTCCGTCTCATTTCCTCCTCTCCTTGATCCTGTTTTCTCCCTGGGGTATGGGTGACTGTGTAGCCAGTGTGATTAACTCTGCAGGGACTATAATCTCAGGAAGGAATGGAATGGAAATCATTTTTGGAATATAAATCAAATAGAATTTCAGCTGAAGTTATTTAAAAGAAATTAATTGACTTGTACTCACCACAATACACTGATAAGAGTTCATTGCCAGGTCCATCAGGAGGAATGAAAAAAACCGTTAATAAAATTCAGCTGTCAAAAGCAGCATGCAGCCGCTCTCCAGAGGCCTCCCACTGCCCCCCGGGTCACAGCGGGTGGAGTGCACTGGTTTGCAGGGGCCAAGCTCAGGCTTTGCTGTATTTTTCTCTTGTGTAGGATTACTCGAGTTTTAATACTATAAGATTCTTAGGGCTGAGACCTTTTCCCAAGCTGCTTTGTATTTCTGTATTGCACCATGCACATATTAAATCACAACCGAAGGAAGGATGCCAGAGAGATAAGACTGTTTTTGCATTCAGTAATTCATTTTTTTTCATTTGAAAGGCCTCCTAAAGAGATATTTCTCCTCCCCCTTATTGACCGTAATGACCTTAAAGAGGAGGGAGTGGCGATATTTAATTAAATATATCATCCACCCCTGTCCCTCACTCTCTCAGATCCACAGACAAGAATAAGTTATGAACTTAAACACACGCACAGAGTAAGGCAAGGGAAGGGTAGACTCTCCACACAGCAGTTCAGTGAAGACCCTGGACACGGCAGCCAGCCCCATCACCCCACCCACATTACAGCACTTCCCAGCCTCAGCTGGGTGTCATTTGCCTCTCTCAAAACAGATGAGAGTCCTTGCAGTGCAGAGGCAGAAATCACCCCATATCCCCAGGTCTCCACCAGCCGCAGTCTCCCCCGGGCGGCTGGAGCAGCTGCTCCCGCCCTGAGCCCTTCTCTTGCATAGAATATGTGGAGCACCCACCATCACACATTCTGGGCCTGAAGGAGCTGATGGATGTTTTATTTTATTTCTATACCATCCTGGGCGCTTCCAAGCAGTAACTCATTTGATTCTCATGACGGACGTACATAGGTACTGTTTTTATCACCCAAATCTTTTACAGATGAAGGAACGGAGGCACAGAGAGTTTAAGTCACCTACCCAAGGTCACACAGTAAGTGACAGGGCAAGGACTGAAACCACCCGGTCTAGCTCTAGATTCTCTGCTTTCTCCATGACAGGGAAGCTGCCTTTTGCTGTGCTAGACTGTGCTTTATGTTAAATGTCCCTGCAATCAGGGATAGATGTTGGGAGCTGGTTTGCTGAATTGCCTGTATTGAGTCCACAGGTTGTGGGAACCCAGCGTGGGGTCCCACCTCAGGAATCTGCACAGAACAGACACATAAGCATCTTATCAAGACTTTGGGTTTTGTCTGCAAGATGCGGGGATCCTGCGGCCGAGATATTGTGGCAAACTGCAATCTCAAGTTCTTCTAGAACCTCAACATTCCCCCATCAAGAGGCGGAGTCTAATTCTCTTCTCTTGAATCTATGTGGACTTGTGATTCACTTGTAACTAATAGAATGGAGCACAGGTGTGCTTCTGAGGCTAAGGCCTCAAAGGCAGCACAGCTCCTACCTGTTAGCTGGGACCTGTCCTTATGGCCCTGAGCTTCTGTATGAGCAGAAAGCCCGGTGGAGGTCCCATCGGATAGCATCACTGCCAGCCATCTGAGTGAAGATGCTTTGGAGGCTCTCCAGCCCCTGCAGGTGGACCACCCAACCTGTGAGTGTTCCCAGCTGAGGTCCTAGACACTGAAGACAAGCTCTCCCCACTGTGTTCTGTCTGAAGTCCTGACCCACAGAATCTGTGAGAGTACTAAGACGGTTGCTTACACCTCCAGGTCTGGGGTGGTTTGTTACACAACAACAGGACTGGGACGGTGTTGAGCCACACAGTCTCTTGGGTGCCTGCCACTGGCCACTTCCTTCCTGTCCTAAGCATGGGGTCTTAGGGGCCTCAGACCCAGGCCCCTGCTGAGAGGCTGAGAATAGGGACCCTATGAGGAGCCTGCGTGAACCAGGAGCCGTTCCCTAGGACAACACTAACTTCTATAGCCTTCTCTGTATTTTCCAGTCTGAGTGTCTAAAATCTGCTAAACATTCCCAGTTTGATTGGCAATGATTATGGCAAACATGTAAGTGGCCAAAGATAACAAAGAGAATTATAGAGCCACGGAAGGTCAGGCTAGAAGTGAAATTAGCAACCTTTTAGTACAACCTCTCACTCAGATGGGGCAACCGAGACACAGGCAAGGGAATGATTTGTCAAAGGTCAGAGCAACAGCAGAGGCAGAGCCAGGAACAAACATGCTGCTTTGGGTGAATTTCCAAAGGTCAGGCCCGAAGTGAGGCCAGGTCCCTCCAAACTGCTCCCAGAGATGCACATCCTGGGTCCCTATCTAGGCTTGAGTCAAGGGAGGGGTGCAGTCGCACTCAAGAGCAGACGTTAAACATTTAGATTTCAAGAATGTAGCCTCTGCCGAGAGGCACTACAAAGTCAGGGTAGGTGAGTCCCAGGTGCTATGACATCCCTGAAGCCAGTTGTTGTTGTTGCTGTTGCTCTTGTGACTGTCATTAAGGACAGGCAGCAGGAGAGGGAAGGATGGAAGGACACCCGTGCACTGTGACGCTGCTCCGGGACGGGGCTGGCACTGAGGCCATCTGAGGCGGAGATGAGAAAGGGATAATCTTATTATCTGGTGGGTCAGCACACACAAACAGACCCCTGAAATGGGCCCTGCTCCTTTGTTCATTTTCTTTCTTACCTTAGCCATTCTGCAAGTTCCTGCTATTTATTTTCCTGCCTCTTATGTTACAGGATCTGGATGCCGATGGTGCTTACAGGTGTGTGGGTCCCTGCACCAGGAAGGCTATGATGGCATGCACAGGAGTGAGCACCACCAACAGCTGGGCACACCCGTGCAGCTCCACCCAGGCAGTGATGTTGAGCCTGAGGAAATGCGGCTGCCTTCACAACTTTGCTTAGAACCCCAGGGTCGGCTCCATTCTAGCTTTGGTCACAGCTTTTCTGCACTCTATAAAAAGACTCTAAAGGCTCTGAGTGTGGAAGGTTCTCTGGCATAAGTTCAGCATTCTTATCCCTTTCCCAAATCTCACTCTGGGAAGGCTATGCAGCCCCGGAAGAGAGACTTCTACCCCACCCTGTAGGTGTCAGGGGTTTTGGCGTTCAGCAGAGCTGGATGCAGAAGGCAGGCTCGTGGTTCTTTTGAGGAGTCAGGCTGTTCAGGTTTGCACTCCTGGGAGTTTTGATGGTGTCCCCTACACGGCTGGAACCAGGAAAGGAGGAGCCGGTGGTTCCTGGAAGAGAGGTGATGGCTGCTGAGCCAGATGGTCCTGTGATGTAATGCTCTGATGTAATGAGTTCCCTGCTGCTCCCCGTGGCTGTGGCTGCAGCCCCTTTAAATGTCCTAGTATGATTTCAGCAGCCACAAAGAGGAAGGAAACAGCCTTGAGTACCCCACTTAGGCCAGAGTGGTCAAAAAGGGAGGAGCTAGGGTCCTTGTCCCTGGCAAGGCGGTGGAGTAACAACAATTAATAAAAGACCCTACAGGAGCAGTGGCTCTTGGGGGATAAGGATCAGGTTGAAAGATCCTGGCCTGTGCAGAGATTCTCTCCCCAGTGGCAAGCTGTAGGGCCTGGCTCTATTACTAGGGAAGGTATTAGTTCCATGGCAGAGGTGCATCGTGGCAATGGGTCTCTATCAAATCTGTAGGTGAAAGGTCAGGCCATAAGCCTTCCTGTGCCTTCAACTTCGCGAAGATAAGCTGCTCTGTTGTCTAGTGGATGACCTGTGAACGATGGCAAGCTGTCCAGCCTGTTGCAACATGAACCAAAATCATGCCCATCTGGAATACGTCTAGGCCCGCCCACCATTCCCAGGGAAGTTTGCCTGTTTTCTCAGCACTTTCTTAAAAGAAGATGAAAGGATACCCAGGGGTTCTCAAGCCCAGAGTGCTCCTGTTGCTGCAGAGCGGCTGGTAATGAAGCCGTTCCCCAGGCCCCAGCATGGTCCTGGTGGTCGGGCTCTGGGCTGCATGATGGGGGGAGACTGACCTAATTAGCCTGGCCGGGAGCTGCCTGGCATTGACAGTGATAGATGGAACATCCTCTTCGGAGACCCCCAGGCCCTTTGGTTGTTCCTGAACTGGTTCAGGTGTCCTCCGAACCCACCCTCTAGGGGAAGGGCTGGGAGGACGCTTCTGATGTAAACCAAGAGCACATGCAAGTTCAAATCACTGCCATTCTCTGGCCTCTCTTCCACGTGACACTGGTATGGGGGTGCCTTTTGAGCATGTTCCTTCCGGTCACCAAAGTCGGTGTAGTAGGGGCTTCCATCTGTTCTCTGGAACTTTCCGTAGGTGGCTCTCCAGGGGTACTTGGGAGGACTTCCCTCCTGGACAAGGGAGCCCTGGCAAGGGACCTGGGTGGGGGCTTTGAGAGCCTGTTGGGATGCAGGGATGGGGCAGCCATGCCTGTGGCTACCCAGGAAACCCAACCAAAGAGTCCACCTTAAGAGGCAGAGGGATGAAGCCACATGTGGACAAAAAGATGGGCAGGAACAGAGGGGAGAAGTGGCACACCTGGAGCCATGCTGCCCCTGCAGGAAGGGAAGGAGCAGTGCAGAGAGCTGGAGAGGCCTCTGAGCAAAGTGTCCATCAGGGCCCCAGCCGGGGAGAGCCTCTGAGCACATGCCTCGAGAGGACACCTCCGCGGAGGTTGGGGAGGCAGCTGCTGGGGGCCAGGGGACAGCTTGCCAGGACAAGGCCTGTCTCCTCTGACACCCTGCATCACAGGGCTCTCAGATCTCCTCTCAGTGCCTGGGCCTCAGTTTCTCCACCTGCAAAGGCCCCTAGCAGCAGAAAGTGAGGGACCACGGTGAACGACACTTAACCTCGAAGGGAGAGACACTGTCAAATATAGTGTATAAAAAGTCAAACACGAGAGAAGACAGAGCATTCTGGTAGAGGGGAGGAGAGGATTTAAGGGTTTTGTTCCCAGCGGGAAGGTGAGAGGCAAAAGGATGCTCTGAAATGACTGTCCACCTCATGGCAGCAGGTGGGCAGACCAAAGCTGCTCAGTGCCTGCCCCATGGAGGCTTCGGTTGGCTGCCTTGGAGGAGCTGGGTCACCAGGGCCATCAGCCGAGCTTGGTGGTTTGAGGAGGAGAGGCCTGGGCACATTCAACGGCCAGAATGGCGGCCCACAGGCTGGGCACACAAGGCCCCTGAGCAGACAGAGGGGAGCTGCCATGGCTCTTGGCTTGTGCCCGGCACATACTGGCTCAAGGACAGCCAGCCCCAGAGGCCCAGAATTACTGAGTCCAATCCAAGCCCAGCCCCGGCACTAGAACCTTGCTCCAGTTTCTTTTTCTGGCCCAGTTAGTGCCGACCCCCTTCCAGTTCCAGCTGCAAACAGGAGCCATGACCCCCTTTCAGGGAAGGCTGGGCCTCTTTCCCTGCCCCCTGTGCCCCCTCCCTCCAGCCTCCCTAACTGGAAACACTGGGACTTAACCATGGAAACCCTAGGGAGGCCCCGGGGCTCCAGACAGCCGCCTTTGCTCCCTGAGGCGAGGCCTTGCCTGAAGCTCCAGGCCTCTGACCCCATGGGCAGTGGGGCACCCGTGTAGACATCCCTGCCTGTAGCTCCTCTTAGTGCCTAGAAGTGGCCCCCACTCTGACCCTGAAAACTCCAGAACGCTAAGGCTGGTGGGCGATCAGAGCTCTCACCCTCTGCTTGAACTTTTTCCAAATAAATTAATGTTCTAGATCTCTGACATTTGTCTCTTTAAGCACAAATATTAATTTTTAAAAATTCTAATAATTTTTTTTTGCTTGAGCACATTTCTGAAATGTATTAAAACTTATCTGGCCCCTGAACAGAGTATACGAAGTGTAACCTTCTCTTCCCTCGATGACCTGGGATTGCTCTCAAGAATACCCATTACTGGCCTGAGCTGTCACTGCCTCCTCCCGAGCTCCCAGTAGGATGTCCAGAAACTGCCTCTGGCCAGCCCTGTCTTGGCCCTCAGGGACCTCTGGCTGGCTTGGAGAGTGCTATTGTGTGGCATTCCCAGTCCAGTGGGTTTATCTGGGCTGGAACCAGAGGCTCCTAGCGGAGGAGGGAAGGATGCAGGCACAGCAGAAGCATTCTATCATTTGACCGCCTGGGGTCTGCCTCCGCCTCTGTTTAAACAAAGACGGCAATGTGTGCAGGACTGTGTGGACTAGAGGCCTGGCGTGCTGTGCTCTAAGACCTCCTGTCTGTGTTTCCTTCCTCCTTCACTGGCAGCTGCTGCCAGTCAGGGTCACACAACTCACTTGTCACCTGTGGCCCTATTTTATCCATGGGGGCCTGGGAGGAGCTGGAACATGGACAGGGGCAGCTCCTACCCAACAAAGGAAGGGCCTCCTGGCCATGGTGCCTCTGTTCTGGATGAGCGAGGCTGCAGCAGTCTCAGTGGGCTCGTGGTGTGTAGCGGCAGGGACCCTATGAGGAGCCTGCGTGAACCAGGAGCCGTCCCTAGGACAACACTAACTTCTATGGCCTTGTCTGTATTTTCCAGTCTGAGTGTCCAAAATCCGCTAAACACTCCCAGTTTGATTGGCAATGATCACGGCAAACATGTAAGTGGCCAAAGATAACAGAATTACAGAGCCATGGAAGGTCAGGCTACAAGTGACCTTAGTGACCTTTTAGTCCAACCTCTCACTCAGATGGGGCAACCAAGACACAGGCAAGGGAATGATTTGTCAAAGGTCAGAGCAACAACAGAGGCAGAGCGAGGCCCAGGCCAGCCCGGGGCAGCCGTCCCCTGCCAGGTCTCCTTCACAGGACAGCAGCCTCCACTTGGATCTGCCTGCCCTTGCCGTAGCCCTGTGCATTTTAATTGCTTATTCCTTTTCTTATCATGCCCTGGGGTAATTTTACAAAGGGCACAACTGCGACATTCAAACAAAACACATCTATTCTCGGGTTATTTTTCCTGATGTAAATCCTTATGATTAAAGAGGAAAATACAATTGTAGGTAAGACAGGACAAAAAAAGAAAAAGGGAAAAGAAATATTTCAAGCTTGGCCATCCCCAACAGACCTGAGTCCTGCTAGAATTTTAGTAACCAAGCCAGTGGAGCCAGCTAGAGAGGGCTGAAAAGGGAGAGACCTAGACAGGGCCTGGACCACACTGCAGCCTGTCTTCTTCTATCTGGAAGTGTCCGTGGTGCTTGGAGAGACAGATGCAGGGTACGGTTGGGAACCCCACAGGTCCCCCATAAGAATGTGGAGTGGCCACCAGCATCATGGGAATAAGACACACACTGCATCTAAAGAGATCAGCAAAGCGGCCCAGTGGTGGTCTGAATCCCTGCTGACCTCCTGCGCCTAGTGACAGGTGCTGGAAGGGCCAAACACGAGGGGGATGAACTGGTCATACAGGTAGATTTGCAGGAGTTTTATTTCATGCGGGTCAGAGGATGAAGGGGCACAGGGGCCAGAGCCGTTTCTGCCCTCTGCCAGGCCCTGTGCAAGTGTCCTCCCCTTAGGGGCCAGAAAATCTGGGGCCCCCAAAAAGGGGGGTGGTAGGTGTGGGGAGAGCTGCTGAAACACCCGACTCCCTCCTGGGAGAACCGCCCACCAGTGAGCCTCTGAGCTGCACGGCAGCGTCTCAGGAACACACTGTTCTCTTTGTTGGGGCAGAAATATGTTCGATGCTGATTATGCAGACCGATGAGTAGGCCTCTCTCTCGCTCTCTCTCCCTCTAATCTGGAGTCCTCCTGCTCGGCGGGCACAACTGCATGCAAGCGATCCCGGAAAAAGCACAGAATGAATTTTTTTTGCCATCCATTGTTCTGGAGGTATTGCGAATGTCTGACATTCCAGGTGTAGAGTTGTGTAGCTGACTAGATTTCAGACAACCTCCTGGACTGAGCCAGGAGCACTGCAACCTGTGAAGAATGTGCACCCAGCCTGGCTACAGCAACAGCACCCGATGGGCCTGGGAGCCAGCAGGAGACCTTTCTTGGAGGAAGGAGTCTTTTATTTTTTGGTTTGAAAATGCAGGTGATGTTTTAAAATTAAAATTAAATTAAGATGCATGTCAAAAACAAACCATCAGTGGCTGCTTCTGGAGGCAGGGGGATGCCTGGGAAGGGGCACGAGGGGGCTTTCTGGGCTGATGGGAATGCTCTTTTACTTGATAGGAATGTGGGTTACACAGATGTCTGCATTTGTCAGTGCAAAACTGATTGAACCGCATGCCAAAGATCCAGACATTTTGTTGTAGAGAAGTTATATTAAAAACAATATTTAGAGAGGACCTACAGGCTGTCAGTGGTACAAAATCTAGATTAATGAGTTTTCCAGATAAAAACAGTAACAGTTAAAAATCAAAAACGTTTTTAGTTTTACTGGTTTGAAGGAAAACGAAAAAACAGCAGCGTTCTAAAGCTGAGTGAACAAAGAACTCCAAATTACTTCAACTCTTTTGCTGACACAGGCTCTTCGACCTGCACATCGATGATCGGGCTGAGTGATACTGGAATTAAGCATTTTGACTCCAAAGTCCTGTCCTCGATGCCCACGCTATAGGTCTTTTTCCACTGCTGTCTCTCGGCCGCGGCTATCTCCCACCCTCGGGGAATCTGCCTGCACCTGTACAGCCTCTTTCCCCAGGACCAGCTGACGCTACAGGGCATCTCAATTAGGTTCAATCCAATTTGTATCAGCCCCTTATTCCAAAGCAGGAATAGGGAGGGGGCTGATACCAATTGGACCCGGTCTAGCAAGGAACAGACCCTGAGATCCCAACCTGGGCTGCAGGAGAAGCTGCCCGACGTGTTCACGCGGGGAAGAGTTGGGGATTTCTGATTGGAGTCCGGGCCAACAGCCACCCTGAGTCTCAGAGTGGCTCCCGTGTCCCAGATCCCTGAGATGACCCAGTTCATCCCAGGACTGACACCCTCAAACTACCACAGGAAGTAATTTCAGCTAATCAAGCTGCTCATCAGCTCTCCAGACTGGGCCACCACTTTCCCAGACAGCACACACAGGCCGGGGACGCTCCGCCGCAGACAAACAGATGCGATTTCCACTTTTGTTCTCATTAAACAGTAGCATAATCATGATTTATAAAAATATTCAAATCTTAAAAAGCATGTCAAAGTGCAACCTCGTGAACCGAACTCAAAAAAGCTACTCACTCCACGTGCATGATTTGAAATCCTGATTTCTCTTTTATAAATTGTTGCAAGGGGATGAGGAGTTAGGGAAAGTAATCAGTTTTTAAAACTCTTTTCTTGGAAATCGTAAATTATGTTTCCAAACTCGAAATAGTCCAGTTTTTTTATAAACCTAAAAATCAACTTCCAAAGCTCCAAACAGGTTTTTAAATCAGAGAAACAGTGTTTAAAGTGGCTTCAGAGTCACAGTTGGTTGCCCATCACATACGCCTCATGTCACTGCTATCAGGAGCTTGTCTGTTTCTCCATCCTTCTGCTGGGGAAGACAGGAGATGGCCAGGGGGGTGTCTCTATGTATCAAGGGCAGTTTTCCTAACATTGATCTTGATTTCTAGACCTACAAAACTAGGATCTAATAAAATGATACCAAGTGGTATGCAAATTCCTAAGGTTTAAACACAGCAAATACACACCAAAATAAATGGAAATTCTAACAATGAAACTTTCTCCATGGCTTCCGATCACTTACCTGTTTCTTTTTTCTCTCCATCTTTGTTCTGACTCCTGAAGAGCCCTCTGTACTCCTTCCAGACATCTCAAGGCGCAGTCAAGTTTCCCCTCTTCCATGAAGCCCTCCTGGACTCCCTACCTTCTGCACACCAGTGTTTGACACGAACGCACCACTCTGTGTCCTTCCTTGCTAAGGTACTGTCTGAATATCCTGCTGTTCCCTTCCAGACCATGCTGGGAAGGGCTGGGGAGAATATCTACTTTAGAGCACAGATGTTTTCATTCACTGTTATCTTGCTGGTGGACAGCACAGGGCCTGCTGTACAGTTGGTACCAATACATATTTACAGGTCTAAGGAGGGTCATACATAAATTAATTATCCTCACAACACTAAAACCAAAGCAAGTACATTTAAACAAACCAATAACCTTCTACCCTAAAAAAAGCCAACACTTCCTACTCCTCTGTTCCCACCCATCTCAGCCAGTGGACAAAGACTCTATTTCTAGAGAATGCGCCTCAAATATTAAGGTTGAAGCGTCCTAAGCAGTCCATGGAGAAAGATGTGTCATAAACACAGCAGCTGCGCTGTTCTGCCCCACTCCTCCCTCATCTCCTGAGAGACTGTCCTGGGGTCTGGGAGACTCTGGATCTCCAAGTCATGCTTTACTTTCTCTGGGTGGGGGCCGACAGTGCCGCCTCTGTGCACCCAACGGGCTGAAGACCTTTCTCCTCTTCCTGCCTCTAACTTGTTCCAGCCATCCCTTTTCTCCTTAGCCTCATTGCCCAACTCTGAGAAGTGTAATTGCTGAAATCAGACGGTGATTCTGATTACTCCATAGCTACCCTAGAGCCAGGGAACTTCACCAAGTCACCTAAAGCCCAGCCACTGCTTGAGTCTGACAGCTCTGGAGCAAGAAAATAAGTATCTATTCAGGTAGTCCTGCCTCACACCCATAGAAGCCAGGTATTTTCAATGCAATGTTTATCCAATTGCCCTAATCTGTCCATTTCCTGTAAGTAGTGGTAGCTGGCCCCTCAATTCCCTCTCCAGTCACCCCAAAGAAGGGAGAGGTAGGGCTGCTCTAAACCGTTCCACTGTCTGGCCTACAAGAAATCCCACCACCCTGGGCGGGAGGAGTGAGCCCTGAGCAGCCAGGAATCAAATGGAAACTGAGTACCCAGGCCTGGCTTCAGTGAATATGCCAAAAAAATCCAAAAATAATAAAGTCTTGCGAAACCATTTCCTCAGGCAGCTGCAGGAGAGGAAACTTCATGCAGCAAGAGAGAAAAGGGCTTTAGGGAAAACCTGGTAAGATTCCTCCTGTGCCTAATATTTAATACAATTCTTATAGCTACGAAAGGAAACGTGCTCGGTCGCCGGGACCTCTGTAAGCGTTCAGCCATTCGGTCCGATTTTCAGGATAATTTCTCTCTGAGAGCTCCGTAGGTTCTGTCACTTTCAGCAATGGAAAGAGACACAATGAAAGGTCTCCCAGTCTTGGGAGGCATAGGGGTGGCCTCACCCAGGTTCTGCCTTGAACCTTCTAAGGTTACACTGTCCAATATGGTAGCTAGTCGTCAATGTGACTATTTCAATTAACGCTAATTTAGCTTAAATAGAATTCAAAATTCAGTTCCCCAGTCACACGTACCACATTCTAAGTGTTCAACAGCACTTGCCAGCACAGCATAGGACATCTGCATTGCTGCAGAGTTCGGAGTGTGGAAGGAAGCCCCGACCTTCCTAAATGTCCTAATGAAGGCACTGAGAAAGCTGGGTGTTGGTCAGGGCAGGACTAAGTTCTTCCAGTCTGCTCCCCAACCCTGAAAGCCTTCCTGAGCCCCAGCAGAGGGGCTTCCCTCGGCCCCAAAGGCCTGGAGCTCCCTGCTTGGCAGGGCAGGCAGGGCGAGGCCCCCAGGGAGCGGTCTCCTGCCCGGTCGGGTGTTTGTTCTGATTTGTCACAGCCAGCTGGATGTCAGGGCACCTCACTGGTGCCACCGCCTCCAGCCCACTCAGTGTGGAGGCCAAGGTAGAGACAGCAGAATGGCACTTCAGAGAAAACAGATTTACTGCTGCTCAAGTCTCAGACTTCTTGATTTTCTGGGAATTCTTGCCTGCTTTCCTGGTGATGAGTTCTACTTCCAAAACAAACAAACCTACCCTGCCCAATATATGAATAGGATGGTGTTCACTGTCAGTGTATAGCATAATATTATATTGTATGCTGGAGGTTTGCTAAGAGTAGATTTTGGTGCTTTTATTCCACACAGAAAAGGGTAACTAGGTGAGATGATGGATATGTTAATTCGCTTAACTATAATAACCATTTCACTATGTATAAGTTTATCAAAACATTGTGCTGCACACCTTAAATTAAAAAAGAAAAATCCTAGGATTCTGGCCAGAAATCTTGAGTCAGCCCTTCCCGTAGTCCCAGACAGATCTCTGTCTCCCTGAATACTCTCTACCCGGCGCTCCTGTAATACAGGCTCTTTCAGAACGGCATCCATATGGTTGATCTCCCCTGACTTCAGTGCTGAGGCCCACTCGACACCTCCAGCTCACAGCTCAGTGCCCCTCAGGTCACATGCACACGCCAGCCTCAGGCCAGCCTCTCTCTTGGCCCAGCTGGAATTTTCCCCTCTCCTCCAAAGAGCTTAAGGCTATATTCCTTTAGGAGGCAAGGGAAGAGGCTCCTAGGCTAAAGAACCTGCCCTGGCTCTCCCAGCCCTTTGCTCCCTCCCTTCCCTAAATCCCTACAAAACCTTTTGGCTTGGCCCTGCCTCTCTGAGGGGAGGTGAGTTGGAGTCCATTTCTGTGATCTCCGTGCTCGGCCCAAAGGAGGCTTGGCTCATCTTGACCGAATGATTATTGCACCGTCTCCCCCAGCAGGCCCGTGCAACTAAAACGGGGTAACAGGGTCCAGGTATGTGGAACTCGAGAGCACGTGCACTGCTAGAGGGAGGGGCCGAGTGACTGCCCAACCCCAGGAAACCCTCGGCTCCCTGCTGTTGTGCTCTAGTCATGGAGGGACAGAGGAAGGAAAGAGAACCACATGGGCAGCCACAAAACCACAGAGAGATTGCCAAAGAGGAAAACAAAAAAGGAGTCACTTACTTTCATCCCGTTTTCAAGTAATTGCAGTTGCCAAGAAAGCAACCAACCCAGCGGAAATACCCGCCGACTGAAGGCAGTCAGAAATTTCATGCCAACAGAAACAGCACTGCCTGGTAAAGGTGGCTATGATTGGACATTAAGTCATTCTAAAGGGCTCATAGTTTTTTTTTTCTTTTTTTTTTCCTACCCTAGGAGAAACTCGTGATTCATATATGGTTGCAGAACAAATATAACTGTGACTTATGTTTCTCAATTTACAGAGCTGATTTCATGCGCTTTTGACAGGAATATGATATTTCTGACAATTGCATTTCTTCTTGGCGCTGCAGTGTTTGGAGGGCAAATGTCCCATATGCCACACTCCCTGATTTGTTTTTAGGGCCTTCCAGGTATGTGAGAGACTCTCACAGAAATGCAAATGGATGGTATGAATGGATGCAGAAGTCTGAGTCCCTGGGTCTGCATTCAGTAAATAACTTTCCCCCAAGCATTGCCATAGAAGTCAGGCGAAGAGGAAGCATGCCAGAGAAATTTGCGAAGCAGAGACAGCGGTGGTCCCTGGGCTCCCTAGGGCAGCTCTGGCCCCTCTTGCAGGTCTGGAGGCCACTGAGGCCTTGCTTCCTGCCCAGGCCGTGCTGCCCCCTCCCTCCACTGCCGGCCCCGCTGAAGGTTAGAGGGGGTGCTGCTGCTGCACACTGGCGGGGTACCCTTTTTGGGGGAACACATATCTTTCCGGTGGGGGCAGGATGGGGGAGAAGGAGAGAGGTACCAGGGCTGTGCTCTTCCTGCATACCTCTTTACAAATTTAAGAGGACCTGGAATGAATGGGGCAGGAAAACAGGCAGTTTCAATAGTCTGGTGATGTTTCAGCTCTTAAGTTCAGAGGTGGGATGGATCATGTGTGTTCATTTCATTGTTGTCATACAACTTATCTAAATGTTACATATCTTATTCTGAAAATACCACATTACATAAAAAATTGTAAGTGGTATCCAGGGCTGTCTGGTGTCTAAGGATGCAAAACCAAATTTCTAAGATCAGTTTGGCTTCGGGAACAGCTGATATCCCACTGCTGCGGCGGGTAAGCCGGAGTCCTCTTTGGAACCCGTGAGCCCCTCTCGCGCCCCCTGAGACTGAGCAGTGCTGTCCGGGCAGTGTGAAGGACACACGGGTGGCCATGTTGAAAAGACAGCTCATCTGAGGTCATGCCATAGGTGACTGGCTGCAGCTCGGGCTGAGGGAGGAACGGAGCGGGGCTGGCCAATTCGGCAGCAACTCCAGGATTTGGTTCATAAGTAAAAACAAGCAGTGGGGGAAGAACAGCTGGTGTTGAGTCTGGTGCTAGGATTAGTCTGCAACGCTAATCACAAGAAGTGGAAAAAATTAGGAGGTCCTGCCTGCCAAGGAGGTTTTCAAACACATGCGCGTGCTACAGTCGTGGCGGGATTAGACTCTCCCAGTGCCAACAAGGTAGGCGGCCACAGCCATGAGCCGGAGCCCATTCTGGGGTGTCACACCCGGAGCCCTGGCCCTGACACGATGCCAGAAGGGGCCGTCACTCTCGCTGGAGCTGTGGGTACAGTGGAGGTGGGTACGGTGCAGGCCTGACCCCAAAGCTCCTCTGTGATGTCCTGGAGAGAAGCTGGGACCAGTGTGGGCTGGGAGAATGTCCCGAGTCCCAGGGGACACGGCAGGTTGACTGTTATACCCGCTGCCACCCAGGGCAGAAGATAAAGAGTATTGTACTGGTTTAAGTGAGATGACATTCCAGACATTCACGAAAACAAATGGGAATGTCCAGCCAAACATCAGAAGACATAACCTCAACACCTCTGCTGCAAAATTATCATGTGTCCCAGAGCCAGGTAGGGGCAATGACCTGGACCCACCTTACCAAAAAGCATGGCATGGGCACCAGGATTGGGGGGCTCCATTGACTTCCCTGCCACCTCCCTGACAGCCCACAGAGGCACCTCCTAGGACGTCACTACAGGGACCACCTCCTGCAGCCCCTCACATCTTTTACCATTTCCCTTAAAAATGGGGTTTCCAGCCAGGTACAGTGATGCACGCCTGTGATCCCAGCACTCTGGGAGACTGAGATGTGAAAATTGCTTGAGGCCAGGAGTTCGAGAAAATTGCTTGAGGCCAGGAGTTCAAGACTCCGTCTCCAAAAAATAAATAAAATACTAACAGAAATAAATAAAATAAAAGAGATTTCCTTCCAACAGAGGCACTGAGGCAGCACTAAAGGCCCAGGTGCTTGGGGCTGGGTGAGTGGGAAGGCGAGATTAGCTTACGGAGATGAAAGGAGCACTGTCGCTTCATCAAGACCAGGATACTGCAACAGTGCAAGGCCAGTGTGAGACGCATGACAGATACGCTGATGGCAACTGGGTGTGTGGAAAGAAGACAGAAGGAGCCCGGAAAGCAGGGAGAGGACCAAGAAGTGGGAGAGAAAACTAGGTGACGGGTCACCAGAATCCATCCTGCCGAGGGGGTCTTTCATGATCCTCAGCCCCAGAATCATGATTGGGGGTTGGGGGTCACTCATGCCACTGCCAAGCCTTCAGGCCAAAACAAACCCTGTTCTCAGAACTCTCCAGAGAGGCTTCGGCAGTTTGCATGAAGGTCCCTGCAGTCCTATAACTTGGAAATGTGCCTGATGGATATTCACGACAAAGCACGTGCTTTCAGAGCAGCCTGGACTGGTTGCCTTTCCACTTGGACTGCATGCAGCTGAAAAAGATGCTCCGGCCTGTGGCGTGCCTGTTCCCAGGAAGCGTCTCCTTAAGGTCACAGGAAAGCGTCTCCGTGGAGGAGCTGCTGGTGGAAATGTTCCCAGCGCCCTTCCCTGCCTGTCCCAGCCTCCCAGACCTTAATTTTGGTGTTGCTATTTGCTTCTACAAAACGTGGAGCTTTTCAAAAGACATTCAATTTCCTTTGTTGCTATTCAGTTGCCATAGTCAATTAAAATCTATCAATGCCCCTGAATAAATTTGTGCTAGGTGAAGAAAGAGCCTCAGTACAATCTCTCGACATGATCTCTATTACCTTATGTTACTTTAATAGCTAGAGTAATAGTTTGTTATTAATGGAATTAAGCAATTTAGTTCAAGCTTCCCAGAGGTCTTATAAGACAACTATTATAATTTGTATTCTCAGATTTTCCATTGAGTAGATGCCATGTGTTTTACATTACTTGCTAATGTTTCGAGAGATAGCAGTAGTATATTTAATATCTGGCTTTGTTTAATGATTCTAAACCTCTTTCGGTGTAGGTAAGTGCTGCTGGAATTTTGAGCAGTTTAAAAGTCTACACTGTACAAATAATTATCTCCAATATTACTCAGCTCAATTTCAGTTTGTGCTTCTACTTTGCCATCTATCCATCCTAAAGATTTGACCCAAAATGTGTTTTCCATTTTTCTCACGAAAAGAAAAAGTCTCCCGTCCCTATGGAGAAGGCCAGAAAACAATGTACTTCTTCAAGTGACCACACGGACACACAGACACAGACACACACGCATAAACATGCACACACACACACACACACATGCACATGCGCGCGCACACACACACACGCACACCCTGCTCCTAGAGATTTAGCATATTCGAATAGAGTCATATTTAATCAAAGATTTAAAAAATAGTTTTTGATGATTGCAAAACCTGTTTTTAGAAGAAATAAATGTATTCACTGCATTATGAAACAGCTTGAGAAAACAAGATCGTACAATGTACACCATCTCTGTATTTAAATAGTTTCATTTCTATTCATGAGCTCCCTGATTAGATACATGGAAAATATCATCAGTAAAATATGAATAATTCTGACAAATTAATAGCCGATTTTTTAAAAAATGAAAATATGTGTAAGCATCTCATCCTCATTTAGATAAAGCTGCTATTGGGGGTGCATGAACATTGTGGCCTGCCTGGCCATGGCATAAATCCCTCTTAAACAGCAAGCAGAGAAGCAAAAGCTCCTAGAGGCCCCCTGGGAGCTCTGCTAACAGGAAAGGGCAATGCTATTTGCAAGAAGAGGTTGGGGCAAACACTGAGCTGGCCAGGCTTGTGAAGTGCTCTACCTTATGTCATTCCTGTGCGGGAGGCAGAGCAAAGACGACAGGGCTGTGAGATGTTAGAGCAGGAAAGGAGCTTGAACATCATCTCGTCCAACTGCCCATTAGATCCTGGACTATTTCCACTGTTGCAGATGAGGGAGAGATGAAAGTAATTTGCCCAAGGTTATACAGCTGCAACGGAGAGAGGCAGGACTCGAGTTCTGGCTTTTGGGCTCAGACACCCGTGCTTTTCCTGTGGGCTGCATCGTATTGTGAGGCTATGGTAAGGAGGGCCTTCAAGGAACCCAGCCGATGGGCAAAAAAAAGAGGAGGTTCGGGACCAGCTAGGACTAGCTCTGTCTGTCTTGCTCTACAAACCCCTTCTCTTAGGATATCACCTCCCTTTTTCCTTCCTTCCCAACCAGCCTTTGAGACTCAACTCTGTTTTGCACAGAGCCCCAGAAAAATCATGTTTTTTTTTTTTTGAGACAGAGTCTCGCTCTGTCGCCCAGGCTGGAGTGCAGTGGCACAATCTCGGCTCACTGCAAGCTCCGCCTCCCGGGTTCACGCCATTCTCCTGCCTCAGCCTCTCCAAGTAGCTGGGACTACAGGCGCCTGCCACCACGCCCGGCTAATTTTTTGTATTTTTAGTAGAGACGGGGTTTCACCTGGTCTTGATCTCCTGACCTCGTGATCCACCCGCCTCGGCCTCCCAAAGTGCTGGGATTACAAGCGTGAGCCACCACGCCCGGCCATCATGCTTTTCTTATATTCATATAAGCATCAGGCTAAAGGACCCAGCCCCAAATGGAACTCTCTGGTTCTTAATTCCCTTACTTCCCATTGCAAAGGAGATTTAATCTGATGCTCCAGCTAATTTCTTAAAGTCACAGCCCACCAGACCTGTGTTGCTGCCAGCCAATGGAAGAGTGGCCTGAAGCCAGGTATCTGCCCCTCGTCCAGTAAGCTGTGGCTGGAGGGTGGGCCACGTGACTGCTATCAAACAGCAAGGGCTGGGGGTGGGTGCAGGGGTTTTTAGAAGGCGGGGTGAACAAGACCAGCAGCCCCAAACAGGTCTAACAGATAAGGCCCTCACAGGTTAATTTCCTCTTCTGCACTAGAGGCATGAACAGTGTGCAAGGAGGAATGGTTAGTTCAGCCTTGGGAGGAGGTCAAGGGGGCCAGTCCAGAGAGGGCCATGGGAATAGCATCCCAGGTGGAGGAGACCATGTGGAAGAGGCACAGTGGCACGAGGTCTCAGAGTGTGATCGTGGGTGCTGTGCTTTCAGCACAGGTGTCTGGAACTCGGCCTCCAGGGTCTGGGGAGGCTGGACATGTGATCTGCATCCTAGAGTTCCCACTGGGGCCAGTATATCAGAGGAACTGGAGGGAAAAAGGTGGAGGCAGGGAGCCCATTGTGGCTGCTCAGGTGCCAGTTGTTGAGGGTCTGCTGAAGGAAGTCAAGAGCAGTGGGGATGGAGGGGAAGGACAGGTGGGAGGGATGGTTAGGAGGCAGAGCTGAGAGCCTGTAGTACGTGGAGGCGAGATGCACTCTCAGGTTTCTAACTAGGGGACTGGGCAGATGGTGTTGCCATTTCCAGAGGTGGGGGACATGGGAGGAGGAGGTAGCTTGAGGAAACATGGAGTTCAGCGAGGTCGCATGGCACCTGAGCGGCATCTGGAGGGAGGGGCAGTGGACAGCCATGCCAACAGGACCAATCCCTAGGGATGGATCTGGGTGGCTCCAGCATAGAGCTGAGGAACAGGAGATCAGTAGTACCTGGAGGGCTGGAAGACAGTGATATGGAATTCCCACTGCTGGGACAAGGATGAAAGGGGCAGCTACCTGAGGGCAAGAGGAGCAGGAGCAGAGCTGCTGGCCCAGCAGGGGAAGGCTTGCATGCATGGGAGCTATAAGCCCTGAGACCTGATTCATACCCCTCAGCCAACCTGGCACCTGAAGTCACATAGGGCCCTGCCACTGGTTTGCTGGTGTGCCTAGGCCTTCCCTCTGCCTTTTCCCAAGCAGGAGAAAAGCATCACTACAGGAACTCATACTGAACCACCAGACCACATTCGTGCAGGTCCCTGTACTAAAGGCCAGTCCATCTGAGCTCCCAGGCGTAGGAGAGCAGAGCTCAGAGGCTGTATCATTCACATACCCACCCACCTGCAGAGGGCCTCTCCGGGTCATCAGTGGTCCTCCATCCTATGAGGGGCAGTGAGCTTCCACAGAGCACAGGTGGAAGCTGCTGATGCCCCTAGGGGCTGGAGCACTGAGTTTCATACTAGAATCTGACATATAGTTGGCGGAAAGGGGAGGGAGAGCATTAGGACATATACCTAATGCATGCAGGGCTTAAAACCTAGATGATGGGTTGATAGGTGCAGCAAACCACCATGGCACATGTATACCTATGTAACAAACCTGCATGTTCTGCACATGCATCCCAGAACTTAAAGTAAAATTAAAAAAAAATCATATTAGGTAAAAAAAGATCTGATGTAAAGAAGGAGAGAGGGCTAGGGTTCAGCCCAGACTCCTGCGCCAGCACAGCTGGCAACTGGATGGGCCCAGGGCTGCCCGTTACACCCTCCAGAGATCCCTGTGACCTAGCAGCTGGCATGGGGGAGTTTAGGTTGGGAGCCATCCATTTAACCAGCTCTGAGGAGGGAGGGGTATGAACCAGCATTAATACTGAATGACTGCCACTCTGTTTACTTTTACAAGCCCCAACTTTCCATAAATCCAAAGTCAGAAATCAATCATCTTTTATGGAAGATATTAATGGCAATTCCATTATTTAAATCCAATCAATGTAGGTGGGTTTTTTCCCCTCATGGTATTGGAGCCAAGTAGTTTGAGAAGGGGGCTTTTGACCAAGCAACGGAAAAAATAAAGCCTAATTACCTTGCTCACATCTAAGTATCACACTTAGATAACTGCTTAGGAAAAAGAGATTCGGTTTCTCTCCATTTATCCTGCGGAGTAGGAAGGTTTTAATTCCACTGGCCTAGGAAAAATAAAAATTCTTCTCTTGTATTCACTGTGTGCTGTCCGAGCGTTGTCAGGACCACTCAGCATCATTGCTTTTTAAACTCAGTCACTTAGCTGCTGTGATCTACTGCTTTCCAATCAGATTTTTTTTTTTTTAACCACCAACCCAACTCTTCCAGGAATTGGCTTCAATGGCCTACAAAATAGCTTATCTTTAGCAGAAACAAGTGGGGGTTTTTTGTTCCCAGAAGTAAAAAGGCACAAAAACAAGACAGAAACCTAGTGGTCTGGGAGATCAAGAGGCCAAAAGAATCCTCCAGAGAATGTATGCGCCTGCACGCACATCCTCGCCCACAGAGGCTCCCCCAGTGCGCACTCATGAAATAAGTGAATGATCTTTCCATTCAACATCAGCCGAGGCAGGCGGGGAAACAATCCATTGCCAACACTAGAGCGAGGGGAGTATAAATAAAAAGACTGTTTTTTCAAACGCAAATGTGGAACCTAGAGTGGACAAGGAGTCTCCTGGTACCCGCCTGAGAGGCCTTCCTCTTTCCTCAGCCACCTCCTCCTCTCGCTTAGGACCTGATGTGGACACCCCCCCCAACCCAGCTCCTTGACCAGACTCCACGCATGCACGTTTCACTGTGAGATGCTGATCCGTTCACATGCCCCTCTCCCCAGCTGCTGCAGGGGCCAGGCCCATTCACTAGGGGCCATCTAGTGCTGTCCCTGCAGGAGGGGCCCTGCCACCACCATGCCCCCATCCCAGAGTGGAGCCTTGTCTCATGCATTAATGCGAAGCTGGTTCTCTTGGGAGGCTTTCACGAGGACAGATTCAACAGCGCAGGTTTCTGAGAATGCTTCAGCGTGGCAGAAGGTACGCAAGGACTTCTGACTCACCCTGCTTTCGGAGGCGGCTGGGGACAAGCTCTTCTCCATTTTCACTCAAAACAAAACAAGGGAAAATGGGCTTAAATTGCAGCAAGGGAGATTCAGGTCAGATAGAAGAAAAGCCTGCAGGAGCCACCGGAATAGGGACTCTGGAAGCTGATGGAATTTCTTTCCCTGGAGACCTTTGGGAAGAGGCTTTAGTGTCAGAGACAATCCATCCCCAGGGCTTTCTGTAGAAGGACAAGCCAGCCTTGCGGGTAGGCCCTTCCTCCTAGCACATCACTCAGCACCCCGCTGGGGAATAGGAGGGCACCTTCCAAGTGGACCCACAGTCACAGACCCATCCTTCCTCGGGGATGTCGGATTGTTGGGGCCCACGGAAACTCCATGTTCTCTGCTTTGTGATAAACGCCAGTTTCTCTCATTCCTTTATTGCCGGGGTTGGAAACTACCCCTCCCTTCTCTAAATAATACTTTTATTTTCTGTCAATCTGTCCACAACCAAGGCATGCAAAGTCCTGTCCTGATGGGCTGTAGTAGCCACCCCAGAAGCGAGAGCATCCCAACCTCCCTGGGACCGGCCAAGTCCGAGAATAAAAGCAAGACCCTTAATACAGATTTGGGATGTGGTCCTTTCTTCTTTGGCGGTAAGCAAGAGGTAGATGGCTTTGCATTAGTCACCAGAATGCCCAGGCAATTCCAATGAACAGCCAAGGTCAGAGGCACTGCCAAGGCTGGAGGAAAATGTGTGGCCCACTTGTGGCCCATCTGTGGGACTTTCTAGATATGGTTTTGTGTAGGCGACACTTCCTGCTCCTACACTTGTGATTCTGTCTCCTCCTTTTGATTTATGATGTCTTAATGTGTCCTTTTAAGTCCCCTACCATTCTTCCTGGAACTCAATGAGGTGAAAACAAGTAGAATAGAGAAAATAGAAAACCTTCCTGCTTTTCTCTGGCTGGGACCTGGGCACAGCTCCCACCTATCAGGCCTCCCCTTCCCCAGACACAGGAGCTGGGTCACGGTCTCATTCTGTAATCCCGCAATGGGGAATTGTAACCAGTTCTGCCAAGAGCCCTCCAAGGCCCCATAGAAGAGGCTGGTCTGGTTCCCAGCATCTGAGTGCTGAGACGAGACTGAGCGGGAGACGGGGGACGCCCAGAGACGGCTGCCAGAGCATCATCCAGTCCAGGCTGGCAGTAGCTGGGCCCCCCCCTCTGCCTTCCATGTCTATTCCTCAGCTCCACGCTGAATAGCAGATGGAGATTGTCAACAAAAGGCCAGGGGCGCCCGGTGGTGGAATCTTTCCCCAATCCTGAAAGCAAGGAGCTCAGGCCAGGGGCAGGAGGTGTGTCATTGCGAAGCCTGCCTGACAAATAAGATGGGGCCAGCGCCTCCCGTGAGGCAATTCTGTTCAAAAGAGATGGGAAGATTCCAGCTGTTTCAAGCTGTTAGAAAGCAGCAAGTGGCCCATTGTCTTGCCACGCATCTGCCAGTCCTGACCACGTCGCTGGCCGCAGGAGGTTAAAAGGCTAGAAGGGGCCTCCCCTCAGGCTGGTTACTGTGGTTATTGAGGAATGAGCATGCACCCAGCCACTGTGGTTCCTCCCACCACATGGCCCGGCTGCAGAGGTTTGTGCAACATTCCAGATGTGTGACAATTACGGGCTCAGCATCTAGAAACTCCACCCTGTTCCTTGACACTTGCAACTCAGGGCAGTTCTGTTTCCCTGAGAAGAAAAAACAGGGACTTTCATGACTATGGGCCTTGAAAGGCTGGTTATAATACAGGGGCCAACAATGTCTGCAGTGCCCCTACCCAGGAGAAAAAAGAATGGAGCCTTTTAGCAGGGGGAGTGGGACACCCCTGAGGACCCCTTCTAGCCTGGGGCACTGGGGGCAGGTCCTGCAAGATGATGCAGGGTGGGCTGCTGGCCTTGCTGGCAGGTGATGGCATGGCAGGAGAGGAGGAGCTCTTGGCAGAGCTAACCCAGTCCTAATGACCAACCCACGCAGCCAGGGTTCCCGGCATCTGAGCAAAGAACTTCTTCCCCAGGACGGAGTACTTCCAGGGGGTATAGTCAGAGGCTGCAAAGTGTCCCTCGGGCAGGAAAAATGCAATAGGCCTATTAGAAGATGGAAATTCAGGTAGCATGTGCAGAAGATGTCCCCTCCTGCCCCTCTCTCCAGCGTCCTTGGTTTGGCCTCCAAACACCACTAGAAGCCTCACTACAACATTAAGTAGCCAGCCAGCAAGGAGATGCTCTGCTCTATGGCCTCCGGGAAGCACCTCCTGGGACACATCTAGGGTTCACAGTCTTGCTGGAGAGACAAAGGTCACACAGAAATAAAGCCTGGACAAATGACAAGAGGTACAGCTGCTCGCACGAGGGAGTGGGACACCCTGGCTAAGAGTGAGAGCTCTCACATCATACAGATGTGAACTCCAGACCTGGGTTTTCTAGTTCAGTGACCTTGGGTAAGTTATTTAGTCTCTAAACCTCAGTTTACTTCTCGGTACAGGAGATAACAACAGTAGCTACAGCCCTAAGGCCACTGGGAGGATTCCAGGAGAAAGTGCATCCAAGTTGCTTAGCACAGCCTTGGGCACTTGGCCAGCACTCACTGGGTTCACAGACTCAGTCATGCCTGAGCTCAGGGGAGGGGTGATGCCTTTGGTCAGGAGTGGTGAGGGAGGGCTTCGGGGAGGAGGTGTAGCCTGAGCAGGGCCCTAAGGATGGGCCCTGTTGACACCAGAGGTGAGCAGGGAGCTGCCCTCCAGGAGGTGGCTGCACTTCTGCAGCTATGCTCGCCCTCATCAAGCCTCATTCTAAATGGATTATTGTTTATTGGCAGCTTATCCCATCTCTTGGGTTATGAATTATTTACCAGATAATGACTTCATAACTGTTAATGACAGATGCCCCAAGGACATGCTGACATAACTTCTGAGGCCACAGTGCTAGTTGTGGTGGAGTCCCAGAAGCCCCCACATGGCCCCATCCAGAGCGTCACTTCTAGGGACACAGCCTGACTGGTCCTTGGGGATCAATCATAAATCCAGTCCCCTCATGATGCAGATAAAAACAACAAGATCCAAAGAGGGGCATGGACATGCTTTTGGGTCTCAAAGCCTGTCAGTGGCAATCGTGGGAGGGATAAGCCCCAGCGTCTCTGATGGCCCATTCATCACTGTCCAGGTTTGGGCTGCTGGACACTCTGTGCCGAGCAGGAGGTCAGATCCTCTTCATGGGGTGAGGGGCTAAATGAAATGGGGCTGTGATAGGTGCTTGGAGATTCCCTACCAGAAGTAAGTGGGAGGGGCCCCAGGACCCTCTGCTGTGGCCTATGGAGAACTGGAACAGGATGCAGCCCAGTGGCTCTCTGGGATCTTGTGGGTCGCGGAGGGCCACCTCTCTGGGAGCAGACAGACATCCCCTGCGACTGGATGCATTCAGCAAGCGAAGGCTGCAGGATGACTGACAGGTGAGGGTGGGAGGTGGGCGCGCCAACACCTTCCTTGAAGGTGCATTTGGTCTCAAAGAAGGTGTGAATTAAGTCCATGTCTCAGCCAGGGTCCTAGTCTTTTAGAATAAGAGCAAAGCCTCGTACATGTCTTACGCACTATTCTAGGCACTTTATTATGTTAACTCATTTAGTCCTTACAACCACCAGATAATTTTATGAAAATCTGTATTTTGCACATGAAGAAACTGAGGCACAGGGAGGTTAAGGACTGTGCCCAGAGGTTGCACAGCTGGAAAGGGACAGGGCTAGGATTAGGACCAAGGCAGTCTAGCAGCTGTGCTTGTGACCATTACTTTCTGCTGCTTGCTGTTGCCTGAATGAATGAACAAAGGCCGTGAGGACCCTCTGAATATGGAACATAACCTTTCTAAACATGGCTTGAATGCAATGATGAGCATACTGAGAGCTTGGGTTCTAGCAAGATCTGGGAGGCCTAGCTTCCTCCTGGGCCATGGACTATGCTTGGAACAGTGGCAAGGAGAGCTCTGGCTGGGTGCACCATGTCCCCAGGGGCGGTGGCCTTGGGAGGGCAGGGTCAGTGCGTCACCCTCTGCCCTAACATGGGCAGCTGCTAGCTGCCTTGATGGGTGTGGCTGGCTCCTTCCACACACAATTTAGATAGGTTAAACAAGCCACTTTAGATCATTCATTTATCTCAGAAACATTTCAGAGTCTTCTTTGTGCCAGGCTTTGTGACTGAGACACACTGACTGAGGCAGTCCCTGCCATCAAGGAACTCCCGGTAGTCTCCCGAGAGGGTTCTGTGATCTGAGGACGTGGGGCTGAGGGGCCAGGAGCACAGCCAGAGGCCGTGGGAACTGACTTTTTCCATTCATCAATTCCTTTTCAGCATGTGTAGGGTGTTTGGCTCTGCAGGCTGCCCTCAGTACTGGGGGTGGGAATGAGCCTTGAGCATACTGGGCGGTGACAGGACCACACTGGAACCAGGAAGCAGCAAGTACTACAAGGGTGCCAGGGAGAGAAATTGTATAATGGCATCAGAGGAGAGAGAATTCCCTTGGGGGCGGCCCTGGAGCTCTTTGCCAGGAGATAGGCAGGGATGGGAGAGGCGCTTCTGGGAGACTCGCTCAGCAGGACCAAGTACCCCAAGGTGGGATATGAACACTCAGGTAGGTCAGGGAGTACAGGAGTCTGCAGAGATGGGAGCAAGAGCCCAGCAGAGACTGCTGCAGGCCAGATTTCCTTTATCTGATCCATAGAGGCAGCAGTTGTAGTTCAGGGAGGACCTGCGCAAGATGGCAGAGCACCGCGAATGCATTTCAGAAAGCCTTGAACTGGTGCTAAATAAATAATCACACTGTTTACTCTGAGATGGAGAGGGAGGACACCTCCTCCCTGTGCTAATGGCAGGGGCGTGGCTCTCTGGCTGGCGGGGCCATCCCACATCCCAGAGTGCTGATCCCGGAAGGGCCTGGACAGAACGTCTCTGTGTTCTGACTTCCGTTTTCCACTTTCAGCACCTGCCTGTGTACCTAGAGAAGGGAGTGCGGGGTTAATTGTTGCCTCCTGTGCTGTTACTAGGTTACTTTGTAAAAGCAGAAATGTGCTTCTAATGATTTTTTGCTGTTGCTGCTACCTTACCAGCCAGATGCTTTTATCTAAATGAGTTGCTACACATCAAGGGTGGCCCGTGAGGACTGCTAGGCTACGTCTGTCTTCCACAGGTGAGCTCAGGCTCTGTGCGTGAGGCTGAAATCTCCCCATTCTCTTCACATCCAGCCTGCTTACAAGAAAGGGTGAAAATAGGTATTGGTGGCTGTCATGAATGACCTCCAGGTGGTCTAGGAGCAAGTGGAGGGGTCTCCAGCCTGCGACGGTCATTCTGTGTCCTGTTCCACTTGGCTCAGGAGGGTGACAGCCTGGGTCTGGTTGACTCATGGTCTTTAGGCCTCTTGGGTCATGGTGGGTGGGAAGAAGGGCAGCCCATACGTGACTCCTTCAGTTCTCTTCCTGAGTGGGGGTTGGGACCACATTGCAGCCCAGCAGATGGTCCATGCCTGGCTTGACACGTCGTATGTGCTGCACTAATGGTCGTGGGAGGCAGGCAGGCATGTGATTGATACTTGCTCAGAGCTTTTTAGGCTTCAAAATAAGGAGTGGCAGCTGACATGGGAACAAGAAAGGGCACCTGGGTTGCGTTAGGAACCAGGAGCCAGGGTCTCTTGTTTCTGCTCTGCCTTGATGGGCTGTGTGACCTTGAGCAAGATACTAGACCTCTCTGGGCTTTGGTTTGCTCCTTGGTACAATAAATGGCAACAAGAACCCCTTTTTGTCTACCTCCTAGAGTCCCTCTCATGATCCAGGAGAGGAAGCTGTGAAAACACTTTGCAACCTAAAAGCACTGGGTCACAGGAGGAGGTAACATAAATCATCTATCTTTAGCCTTAGAGGTTCCAACAAATTGGAGTTGGAGTGGCAGTTGCCAAGGAGTCTCTGTTTTGGGGTCGGGGAGTCCACGTGGAACCTAGCTGTGAGGGCGGCTCTGGCCAATGCCCTGTGAGCTTTCAGCTACATCCCCATTATATGAGACAGTGACCTTGGGAGGGTTAGCATGGCATTCAAGGCTGTGTCTCCCAATTCTTAGGTTTCCCTTAGCATTTTTGCTCTGGTATCTTTGGTCTTTTTATATCTTCAGGCTTTTACACAAGCTGTTCCCATTGCCTAGTGTTCCCTGCACACACACATATAAATGCATAGATTTCGATTTCCAGCTTTAAGTCACCTCTTCTTTGAAGCCTGTGGTTTTGATCAAACTAAGCCAGTTGCTGAGTATTCTCACCCCCTCAAGTGTGTGCTCTGGGTCAGGGGTTTTTGTCCCATATGGTCACTGTGATACCCCCAGTGCCTACAACAATGCCTAGCATTATAGTAGATGCTCACTAAGTTGAGTAAATGAGTTGCTCTTCCATAGCACTTGGTATACATTCTTCTTGCTGCATTTATCATATATTTGCCACATAAGAATTGATTGCATTAATCACGTAAGAATTTGTATGTACTTGCTGCCCCACCGGACTGAGAGCTCCTTGCAGGCAGGGCTTTCGTCTGACCTCTCTGGATCCCAGACCTAGGACAATGTATAATGTGACTACCAGTAAGTGATGAATGAATGAATGAATGAATGAATGAGTGAGTGTTGCAACACTCTTTTGTTTCACCATGTACTGGGTATTCATCCTATAGTCTCCAGTACTCCTGGCACTATTTGTCCCGTTGTAAGAGAGAGAGAGAGACGGGTGGAGTTGGAGGGAGAGAGGAGAAATTTATGATTAGAAGACAAAAGCTTAAAAGTCTTTCCGAGTGGCCTCTGAGTAAATGAGATCATTCCTACAGGACAGAAGTCCATCAATTTCAGAGCATGGTCACTCAGTGTATGCACACACAGTGCTTTCCCTGAGCAGGATGCACACATGTTGCTCTCCCCTGATGGGTGTTTTTGTGCAAGTTAGAAAGAGGCACTCCTCCCTCCGAACTCTCAAGGGCACAGCAACACTCCCAGAGCACAGGCTGGGGGTCAGCACCCGTGTCTCCTTGGCCAGGTGCCCTCACGGAGGACACAAACTCACCACTGCTCCCGGCAGCCGCAGCCACCGGAACAGGTGCGAGGTAAGCAAGGAGACAGGCTGCTTAGAAAATCAAATTTTGCCGTAAAAATAAACTCTGAGGTTTGTGGAGAAGCTATTTCTAGCCCAGGTGCCAAACAAAGTTCTGCAGCTAGACTGGACGGCTGTGCACCCCTCCATCTCACCCGCCATTCACTAAGAGAAACTGCCCACGTGCATGCTATCCTCAGCTCCCTGGCTTCCAGGACTGGGGAAAGAGTCCATCCCTGGGCATCTCCAGCCTTTTGCCGACAATCTCCGCCCACTGTTTAGCGTGGGACTGAATGGAGCGGACAAGGAAGACGGAAAAGGGGGGCATGGCCTTCCACAATCCTGAACTGGGTGGTGCTTTGGTGGCCATTGTTAGCCATCTCTGATCTCCCCCCAGCCCAGTCTCAGCACTCAGATGCTGTGAACCAAACCAGCCTCTTCTTTTTTTTTTTTTTTTAACCTGTCACCCAGGTTGCAGTGCAGTAGTGTGATCTCAGCTCACTGCAACCTCTGCCCCCCGGGTTCAAGCAATTCTCCTGCCTCAGCCTCCTGAACAGCTGGGATTACAGGAATGTGCCACTACGCCTGGCTGATTTTTGTATTTTCTAGTAGAGACAGGGTTTTGCCATGTCGGTCAGGCTGGTCTCGAACTCCTGACCTCAGATGATCTGCCTGCCTCGGCCTCCCAAAATGCTGGGATTACAGGCGTAAGCCACTGCTCTCAGCCCAAACCAGCCTCTTCTACGGGATCTTGGAGGGCTCTTGGCAGAACTAGCTACAATTCCCCATTGTGGGGTTACAGAACGAGGCTGCTGACCAGCTACTGTGGCTGGTGAAACAGGAGGCTCCTACCCTCTTTCCAGGGAGGCCTGACTGGGGTGGGAGCTGTGCCTAGGTCTCAGCCAGAGAAAAGTGGGAACCTTTCTACTCTACTTGTTTTCACTTTGCTAAGTTCCAGAAAGGATTGCAGGGGACTTAAAAGGATACATTAAGACACCATAAATCAAAAGTAGGAGAGAGAATCACAAGTGTAGAAGCAGGAAACGGAGGAGGGAATGTTGCCTACATGAAACCATATTTAGAAAGTGCCATACACAGGCTACAGGTGGGCCACAAATCTGCCTCCAGGCCTGGCGGTGCTTCTGACCTTGGCCACCCATCAGAACCACCTGGGGAGCTTTACAAAAATCCAGATGCCTGGATCCACCTCCCAGAGACTGACTGTGATCTCACGGATCTGGTATGTAGCCTGGGTATGAGAATTTTTTTTTTTTTTTTGAGACGGAGTCTCGCTCTGTCGCCCAGGCTGGAGTGCAGTGGCGCAATCTCGGCTCACTGCAAGCTCTGCCTCCCGGGTTCACGCCATTCTCCTGCCTCAGCCTCTCCGAGTAGCTGGGACTATAGGCGCCTGCCACCACTCCCGGCTAATTTTTTTGTATTTTTAGTAGAGACGGGGTTTCACCGTGGTCTCGATCTCCTGACCCCGTGATCCGCCCGCCTCGGCCTCCCAAAATGCTGGGATTACAAGCGTGAGCCACCGCGCCCGGCCAAATTTAAAAAATCTCCCTGGGTGCTGTCATATGCAGCCAGAGTTGAGAGTTACTGTTTCGAGAGCTTGGAAGAGGCAAATCTGTTACAATGTGATTTGTGGGTCCAGGAGATCGCGTGACGGTGGCTCGAGAGAAGAATATGTCTGTGGTGAAATCAGAGACACCTCTCCCAAGGGTCCTAGCAAAGGAGTCACAAGCGACAGGATAAACATCAACTGCCATAGAATCCTAAATGAGGGTGCATTGTTGTGACCTGGAGGGCAGCAGATATTCTAACAGCCCAGAGAGTTCATGTAAAAGCATTCTGGGTGGGGTAAGATGAACACAGTACAACATAGCCAAGGTACGCAGCTTTTGCATGGCTTGATCCAGGGGGTAGATTTTAAAGGATCTGAAAGACGAGACAAATTACACATCATCCAGAAATATTGTTTTGCCAAATCTTTATAACTCCCATCTCAGTTCCTCAAGCCACAGAATTCAGGAACTTGGTAATAACACCTACGAGTTGAAAGTAGTGGTTAAAGTTTTAAAACACACTGATATCCTCATGAGAGCAATTAGAATATCTGGGGGAAGGACCCAGGCATCTGTAGTTTTTTTTGTTTGTTTGTTTGTTTGTTTGTTTGTTTTTGAGACAGACTCTTCCTCTGTCATCTAGGCTGAAGTGGTGCAGTGGAGCGATCTCAGCTCACTGCAGCCTCCGCCTCCCAGTTTCAAGCGATTCTCCTGCCTCAGCCTCCCGAGTACCTGGGACTACAGGCATGTGCCACCATGCCCAGCTAATTTTTGTATTTATAGTAGAGATGGGGTTTCACCATGTTGGCCAGGCTGGTCTTGAACTCCTGGCCTCAAGTGATCCACCCGCCTTGGCCTCCCAAAGTGCTGGGATTACAGGCGTGAGCCACCGTGCCCGGGCCATCTGTAATTCTTAAAGCTCTCCGGGGGATTCCAATGTGCACCAAGGGCTGAGAACTGCTGGCCCTGGTGGCACCGTTCCTCCCTTGTCACTTTTCAAGGTCCTGAGAGATGGGAAGGCCGGGGTTATTCTCATTTTACAGCTGAGAAGACTGAGGCTCAGAAGGTTCTATAGGGCTTTCCCAGAGTTAGTGTGGATTTGGGACTAGAATCCAGAGCTTGCCTCCAATCCCAGGTTCCCTGCCACCACGCTGCCTATGAGGACACACTGTTGGTGGTTCTGTAATCTCTGAACTGAGTAAAATAATCTAATCCCAAGAGATATGCATGAACAGGGCCCTGTGCCGGGCTTGCAGAGAAAAGAGGATGGTCCCTGTCCTCAGTGAGCTCAGGGTCCAAGAAGGAAAGTGAGCAGCCTAAGGCAAAGGAGGAGATGCACGGCTAAGGGAGGGAGGAGGGCTGAGACAGTCTGAGTACAAGGCTTCCTTGGAGAGCAAGGAAGCAGCTTTGTCTTGGACAGGTGGAGTCTGATATGTCGATCAAACAGCAGGGATCTGCTACGCATGAGCCACTGGAGAAATGGTCCAGACCTTAGGACAGAGGTGCCATCTGGGAGTCAAGCCTGGGAACAGCTGAAGCAGAGGGAGTGGAGGGAGGGCTGGGGATACAGGGAGCTGAGGAAAGCCTTGTGGCACCAACAGCTTCCCTTCCTGGCAGGAGGAGGCAGTGGAGCTGGAGGACGGCAACTCACATGGGCAAGACGGACAGGAAGCAGGAGGAGAGGCCACTTGCTGACACCGAGGTGGACAGCGCAGGCTGGGGGTCTGCAGCCCTGTTGATGGAAAGGTGCGGAGCAGCTGCAGGGCACCAAGCAGGGAACGGACCAGAATCCCAAATGATGCCTGTGTAGGGCTGAGGGCTCGGCTAAGGTTCTGTTGAGGGATCTGGGGCCCCAGCTAGTGGGTGTGGTCACATGGCCTTTTCAGGGGTGTGAGCACCCACGTACCTATTTGAAGAAGGGGCTTCAGAGGTCCCCAGAGTGGGCCAGGAAAAGCAGATACAGTCAGAAGACAAGGGGGCAGCAGAGTGTATATGTCGGCCAGAGAAGCACTGAGATGTCTGCCTGCAGGTCCCTCCTTGAAGTGGACACCACGGAGGCCAAGAGGGGAGTGGACAAGGGGACAGCTCAGGAAGCAAGGCTGTCCATGGCACGAGGGAGGGAAGGCAGGCAGAGGTCAGGGGAGTGTGGTCAGAGAGGACGCCTGCAGGATGGACTGGGGCAAGTGAAGGTGGGGGGTGTGGAAGCCCAGGACACGGCGCATGGTGTTCTCTAACTGCCGTTAGCTCCGGAGACATTTGCAACCTCCTCCGAAGACGCAGGCGGCATCTAGGGCATTTCGTTTGCTGAGGGCAGTGGGACAAACAGCCTGGACAGACAGTACTGAGACGGTCTCAATGATGGAGGCAGGGGATGCTGCCCAGGGTGGCTCCAGCACCAGTGACGATCAGCACTGCCCTTCACCACCTCCAGAGCCCGAGGTGTCTGCTAATGCCATTCTTGGCTCAGCGTTGGGCTCTGCGCAAACTGAGTCCTCAGCTCAACTCCCCCCACCCCTCTTTCCTGCAGTGCAGGTATCAGATTTCACTCCTAGCTGGTTCCAGTATGGCCTTCTTACTTATTTGGGTGATTTCCGCCAAACCACAGAAAAGCAGTGCGCAGCCCTCCAAACTTGGCTCTTGAACTGGCCTGTTTTGTAGCAGGTTACACAGGGCCCTGTGAACTGGCCCAGTTTCCACAGGAAACTGATAGCTGCTTCCATTGATCCCCAGGGGTCACAGAACCATCTAGGGGCCTCGGAACCTTCCTATCATCTTGGAAATCAACGGGACCCCTGCATGTGAGGGGAGGGCACAGCCAGCACCAGGCCGCATGTTGTGGGCATTCCCAGGCACAGTCCCGGCTGCACGCAGTGACTTGTGTACTGAGAGCTCATCAGGTACTGGTATGAGTGGCAGAGGGGGCGGAACACAGAGACAGATCAGGTATGATTCCCATCCTCCAGGAACTGGCCAAGTGCTAGGGAAGACAGACTTAAGTTCACAATGGGGATCCTGGTCTGGGGGCACAGAGATAGAGGCCCACATAGGGTGCATCTTACCAGCTATGCCTGGTGAAACTGCCCTCAAGGTCCCTCCCCATCCTAAAGTACATGATTGCCAGAGTTCAGGATGAACAAGAGAACAAGGGCCATGTGCCACCCTGCATCAGCAGCAGGGAAGATTAGACAAACTAAGAGTCAACATTTAAGAAACCAAAACCCACTGCCCTGGGATGTCTCTGTTCCCTTCCCTCTCGCCAAACTCACAGGTGCATCCAAGGAGAGCTGGCTTCTGTGAAGAATACGTCCTCAATCTTTTCTTTGCCCCGTGTAGGAGCGGGGATGCCATGGCTGCCAAACTGACGCTTCGCTGTCTTGTTTTCCAACTCCCCTTCTCTGACCCAACAGGAGGCCTGGAGGCAAAGGATTCCCCAGTGCTGGGGATATCGCTAGCAAGGACAGCTGTCGCCCACCAGTGGTGCCATGGGCATGTGCCAACAGCCCACCAGCTCCCTAGGTCAGGAACCCACCACTCCTCTGGCTGCCCCCACTGGGCTGCTAGAAGGATGCCAGCTGCAGGCTGGATGCACCGTGGGGTCACGGGGTGGGGAAGCTTCCACTTCAGTGGCTGATCCTGGCACAGCCCAGAGCATTCTCCCACTTCCTGCTGACAACCAAGGCTACGCCTAGCCTGAGATTCCAAAGCCATATTTTCTCCTCTCTGTGCAAGGGTTCTGGCAGGGGACAGCCATCCCCAACTTCACTGTCTCTGAGTCCAAAGAGAAAGCTCTCTGACCAGCAGAGAATCTGGATGTGGCAGGAGCCTTGCTGGTCTGATGCTCTGCCCCTGCTGCAGAGGGAAGCTGGAGTTTGGTCCTAGGCACAGGCCAGGAGGCCACCGGTCAGAGGGCACGAGGGTGGGCCGCTGAGAATACAGCAGTCCCGGGGCTGCTATGGCCTGTGCTCACCCAGCACTAGGCCCTGTGTGTTATGCAGATGCAGCCTGTACTTCTAAAGGCTCAAGTCCCACAAGGACATATGAAGCTGGGCCAGCTGGGCCTCCACTGTCCTGGATCCGAGAGCCCACTCCTCTGCCCTCCAGCCTGCTTCATTCCAGGCCCAGCTCCTGTCCCTTCAGTAGCATGAAATGTGGCGAACACTGTCAACTCCAGCTCCAGGCCTCCTTGCCTCTGCAGGCACATTCCTGGTCTGCCTGGTGGGAGCTAAAGCAGATCCCAGATCGCGGATTCTGTTCACAAGATTGTGCCCTCCCAAGGCAGGCCAGGTTCCCCCGCATTTCTGGCTGCCTGATCCTGCTTGGAGAACCTGGAGTCAAAAGTTTAGGCCAGGACTCTAAAAATTTAAGCCAAGGAAGTAATCAAATGACTATGCGGATACATATGCAACAATGTTTGTTGTGCTGTTATTTGTAATAGTGAAATATTTAAAATATGCTAAATGTCCATCATTAGGGCATTAAGTGAATCATGTATGCTATTACATCCACAGAGTAGACAGTCTGTAAAAATGGTGACATAGATTTCTATTTACTGACATACAAAATGGCTTGACACATTATGGACTCTAAATAACATGCCCCCCAAACAGTACCCACAGTCAGATCCTGTGTGCATGTGTGTGCCTGTGTGCATTGTTTACGTATGTGCGTAAGAAAAAGCCTGGAAAGAAACACTAAAATGGTTATCTCTGGGGAACAGGATTATAAGTCATTTATATACTTTTAGCTACTATCCTTTAAAATTCCTATATAATGAATAAACAATATTTTCATGATATTTAATAATACATTTTAATACCAAAACTTAATTATAAAACTTAATTACAGTTTTTAAGGAGGTTAAAGGTCATCTAGCTGCTGGCCATCCCTAGATCTAACCTCCTGGGGAAAGCCAAGACCCAGGTAAGCAAGGAAGTATCACAGAGATTCTCTGATGGGGCACGGTAGCTCACGCCGGCAACCCTAGCACTTTGGGAGGCCGAGGTGGGTGGATCACTTGAGGTCAGGAGTTGGAGACCAGCCTGGCCAACATGGCGAAACCATGTTGTGATAGCACACGTGATAGCCAGTCGTGATAGCACATGCCTGTAGTCCCAGCTACTTGGGAGGCTGAGGTGGAAGGATCGTTTGAACCCAGAGGCAGAGGTTGCAGTGAGCTGAGATTGCGCCACTGTGCTCCAGCCTGGGCTGGACAACAGCAAAAAGAGTCATAGATATTCTCTTTGGTTGATTCTAGGAGGATTGAGGCTAAAATGGCTTAGCTAAGCCCCAGTACCAGTTGATCACACACGCCTTGGTAAAAATCGCACTAAGGAAGAGGGCGAGGGGACCTACTGTACTTTCTTCCCTTCCCCCACACATTTAGCGTGAGAGGAGAGAGCTGGCTATGCTCAGGTCTGCTGCCTTTCTTATTTCCAGGTGAGCTAAGCAGAGACCTACCTTGCGCCGCCCGTCTCTGGCAAGCTCAGGATTCGTCCCCAGGATGCGAAAACCTTGATGGCCGCCAACACTTAGCAAAGCGTGAGCATCACCAGGAAGCCAGATAGTCTAGAAAGAGAGAGAAAAACAGTGGAGTAGGGGTGGGGAAAAGGTCTAATATTTTTCTTTTCCTTTTTTTTTTTTGCAAAAAGATGTCTTTTGAATTACAGCATCCTGGGTGGTCCCCACATTAACTGGATGCTAGTCTCCGCCTCAGATATCCCCGATGCTGAGTTGCATACTGTGGATTATCTCACACGGGCTGTGCACAAACTCTGCCAGCACATGCAAAATGGGGTGAAGTGGGTAGCAGAGTACTCCGAGTGGCAGACATGAGGCATCCCCCGCCCATCCTCCGAATACACACAGCCCTAATCCCCACCATTGAGCCATTGACACTGAATAAGAGAGAGAACAATGGTATTGTCTTCCATCTAATCCAAACTAAGAAACTCCAGCAATGGGGAAAAAGAAAAAATTTAAGTCTTTAATCTAATACTGAAAAGGACACAAACTCTAGAATTACAAAAACAAATCATTACTTTTTCCACACAATGGGCAAGAAGACCTCGAGGAGGCAAAGAATAGGTTCCCTGGGGAGAATTTTTTTTTTTTAAATTATAGATTTAATACCTAGGAGAAAGAGGCTATTATGGGGAGGCAGAGCTACTCCTGGTTCCTTCTTTTAAATGTAATCTATGAGAAAGCCATCTTCACGATGGGAAATGGCATCCCCCACTGCAAAATGCACGACTGTCATTACCTGGGAATCAATATTTTTTTAAACCAAATATATCATTATCAATTGATTTTCCTTTTTCCTCTTAGCACTCCAGAGTCCCGGGTAGCAGGGGAAAGCTTTAATGTGATATGAAGGATTTGGACAGGTAAATAAGTTATTGTAAACTCATTCTGCCTTATGGCCAGCTTCCCTCTGACAACGCGACGAGTCTTTCTCAGATCCTCTCAACCTAAGCTTTTCCTGCGGCCGCTGATAGAGACGCACGTGAGCCATATCAAACAGCCATTTTCAAGCTGAAGGTGGCAAAAATATTATTTTTCTCAAGGATAGAATGTTCTCTTTACGACTAAGAAATAACCTCTGCGGGGAAGCAATATAAGCCAGGGTCGCCATTTAATTTTGACACAGAACCAAAGTGGCGAGTACATTTCCTCTACCAAGCCTATGTGAAGCACAAGGAGAAATTGATCACTTTGACCACAAGGTATTGGCAATACTGGTGATCGATGTCGTTCTGGGAAAGATCCTTGGCAGATAAGTGCTGGTGAAGAGAGAGGTCTAGGAGATAGGGGTCAAACCATTTTTAGGTGCTTGAGAATCTCATTCATTCATTCATTCATTTAATAAATATTGATTCCCTCTATGTGTCAGGCAGTGTGTTCAAGGCACTGGAGATACATGAGTGAACAAAAGAGAAAAATATTTCTGCCCTCAGGGAGCTCATATTCTAGAGGGTGGAAACATAGAATATACAATACACTTAAATAGTAGTGAAAATTGTACCATATTTTGGAAGGTAGTATATGCAATTTATTAGAGAAGAAATGGAGCAGGGTAGGGTGCATGTGGTGGGGGGGCCTGTGGTGAAGTTTAAGTAGGGTGGGCAGGGCCAGTCTTGTGAGTGGAGGACATTTAAGCACACACTTCAAGATGAGAAGTAGGTCGTGTGGGCATCTGGCCCTAAGTATTCCAGGCAGAGGGAACAGCCAGTGAGAACATGGCTGGTATGTTCCAGGATCACCAAGGAAGCCACTGTGGCTGGCGGAGGGAGATTCTAGTAAGAGGTGAAGCCAGAGCAGTGAGCATCCTGATTGTGTAGGGCCCTGTAGGTCACTGTGAAGTCTACTAACTTGAGAGCCCAAAGATCCCAGCCACCATCTTTAGAAGGGGCTCCCAATTTCTGGAGCCAAAACCCTCAGAGTTCATGTCGGGTTAATCCACTTCCTTTCCAGGCTGTGCCGAATGAATATGGAATAGGCTAGACTGCAGCCTAGAGGGACACTGATGGGAAGGAAGCACAGGCTGTCTACGCCTGTCCTGACGACAGTGGCCTTGCCCTTCCATCTCTATGGTCCCTACCTCTAGGGGAGACAACTGAAACAGTTCTGAACAAAAATAAACCACATGCACAGCTGAGTTCTCTGGGACTTTTCCTCATGTGCTGATGAAAAGGTCTGGAAGTGAATGACCCATTGGCTATTATAGACTGTACTGGGTGTCTTGTGTTGGGCCCTCTCGGCCTGCCTTCCACCTTCCCCACCCTGTTCTTCCCCACCTCTCCTAGGCGAGCCCTGGGAGCCTCACCTGACCTGTACGGAGAGCATCCCTCATGTTTTGGACCCTCTGACTTCTGGTTAGGTTCAGCCCACGCAGGCACTAGCAGGAGACTGGGGACAGGGTTGGGGTTGGCTGTTGGTTCCCCTGCTCCCCTCCCTCTCTGTGTCTTCATGAGCAGGGTGTCCCTCACCTGCAGGTCATGGCTCTAGTTGGGGAACAAGGAGCTCCACAAGGCTCTCTCTCTGGATTCCTGTAATAGCTCCTTCCCCTGACCATTACGCTCAAAGGCAGTAATCCCCTTCATCCCATCATCAGCCCAGGGCCACTGCGCTATGATGGTTTCTCTATACTGTGCCTATTCGTCTTTGTGGATAGTCATTTTACTTAACTCTCTTCAAATTACACAATCAAATATGTCTATTTCAAGACCCCAATGGATATATTCAGAGAGGGTTAAAAGCAAGACCCTGGAATCAGACACATCTGAATTAGAATTCTAACACTGACAGTTTTGTGACAGCAGGTAAGTTCTTTAACTCCTAGGAACCTCTGTTTCCCATTCTTTTCAGGCCAACATTCAAATTGAGGAAATACAGAGAATACCACAAAGACGCTACTCGAGAAGAGCAACCCCAAGACACATAATGGTCAGATTCACCAAGGTTTTTTTTTTTTTTTTTTTTTTTTTTTTTTGAGATGGAGTCTCACTCTGTTGCCCAGGCTGGAGTGCAGTGGTGCAATCTTGGCTCACTGCAGCCTCCACCTCCTGGGTTCAAGCAATTCTCCTGCCTCAGCCTCCCAAGTGGCTAGGACTACAGGCATGTGCCGCCCTGCCCGGCTAATTTTTGTATTTTTAGTACAGACAGGGTTTCATCATGTTGGTCAGGATGATCTTGATCTTCTGACCTTGTGGTCCGCCTGCTTCGGCCTCCCAAAGTGCTAAAACTAGAGAACCCGTGACATCCTCCTCCTCTTCCTCTGTCTCAGCATCACCATCTCAGTAGTGCCATCACCTGCTCAAAGTCCAGGGCAAGCACACCTGCTTCCTGACATCTTTGCCCACCCCAACCAGAAACTCTTCCCTTGAAAGGGTTTCTAACTGTTCTCGGTTCACATTCGGCATCAGTTTATGTCTCAGTGATTTTATTTATTTTGTCACGTCTTTCCTTTCTTGTTCTTTTCCCACCCACCCAACCTCCACGCCTTGCAGTTAGTCCCTGGGCTTAACAGACAGTACCTTTTGGAATCTCTGGTCCACAACACCCATCGCGTGGTGGTGTATAATCGATCCTTGATTCATTATTGTCCTTCCTGGGAGGGCTATAAGCTACATCCATGCACCTAAGCACGTCCCACTCTAATGAGACACATGGTATTTAAAAGTGACTTAAAAATAAATTACTAGAAACCAATTTTTAGTAATAATTTTGTTCCCAAGTTAACATTGTAAAATCTTATGTTTCCAAAGATCATGGCCTGGGAAAATGAATCCCAGGAATGAACCCAGGAAATCACAGGGAGGTAGGTATGGTTTTCTATCTCCAGGTGGATAAAGAGACTGCTTCAGGGCTTAATTTATGACACTTTTGGCCAAATTGACCTTTTCCCTTCCACTAATTTCATCAAAGGGCAGCTTACAGTCTTAAGGAAAACAAATCGTAAAAGCTGAAGGACAGAGGACTCTAATTTATTTTTAAAAATACAGTCGGTAGTCAGTCACTGCTTGTGAAAGGGGTCTTAGGACGCTCAGCTTCCCAAGGTGCTTAAGAGACGCTAATTGACTTTGACAAGGCATTAAGACCAATATGAAAGCAAGACCCTTGAATGGGCTATTTGGGTTAAATGCTGGGAGAGCTTCAAAATGAAACTAGAGAAAAATTTTGAGATCCATTTTACCTCTAAGTCTATAAATAAAGATAGTTCCTAACATGCACCAAACTGATGGTCAAGAGAATTATGAACAAGGGCCCCAGGATTTTTTACTTCTTTATAAAATACACCATGTTTTGGGGGGAGAGAAACTGCCTTAAGAGAGGAGAAACCAATTAGGGAGCCTCCGGTTTGACACAGCATCAGAAAGCAGCCCTGCCGGGGTCGTAACCACACTCTCCAATTATGGGTCCAGAACCCAGAAGTTCAGCACCCCTCAGCAAACTGGGCAACAAAGAGTCTTTCTTCCTTGGAAAAGAAAAGCAAAGGAACCGGAGGCTGTAAACTGTAGGGAGGAAACCGGCTCCCGAGCCCACCGTCCTGTCAGCCCAGGTATGGGGCTCCATGAAACCTCTGACCCTGGGCAGGAATGCCGGCTCCCAATGTGTCCTGCAAGGGCAACGCTCATTCACATTCTTTTTCTTTTAAGACGAGAGAAAAACAGGCCATCCATCCATTAATAATATCAACTGTGGGTTCACCAAAGCCTGCAGGCTTCTTGCCAACACAAAAATAAACACTCTCAGAAGGTTTATCCATCAGGTTCACGACAGTTCATGAGCCGGGGTCCGGAAGGCACTGCTTTTTAAAGGGGAGAGTGAAGATGCAAAGAAGGAGTAAGTCATGAGAGTCCACCCAGCTCAAAGCAGAGATTGCCTATTCCATTAAGGAGCCACAATTGGCCACTGATGAGATCCATTACTTATTTTCAGCTGGTAGGGATGCATCTCCTGGCATGCTTTTTGTAGGCTTGTATTCAAAGAAAGACAGTGTCTGCAGAAGCCAGGCTGACCGATTTGAGAGATAACAATGTTTTCATAAGGCTTGAAGTTTACAAAGCCTAGCCCATTCTTATTTTCTCATTTACCTGTTCTAACAAATTTATGAGTTGATTACTTTTGTAATCCTCATTTTACAGATGAGGGAACAGAGGCTCACGGCAAAAAAAGGTTGTCCAAAGTCACACAGCAAGTCAAAGAGGGAGCCTGAACAGGAAGCCTGGATTTTGTGCCTCCCATTCCAGGCTTTTGTTCCTGGGCCTCCACCTGCCGTCACCCTTCTCCTCCTGAAAACTCCTCCCTGGAGACTTCTTTCTGCACTCTCTGGAGTACAGAAACTTTCCAGGCAAAATACTGGAGACTAGCACAATAAGGACACACGTGCCACCCAAGGAGGCTTCCTGTTGGGCCAGCACAGCACCAAACGGCCCATCTCCTAGTTCCCTTGGATGGTTTGGGGCAAGGAGAATGGGAAGATAAAGAAAATGAGGTGTTCATAGTTGGACTGGATCCTAAGTTATGCCATGACATGACTCCGCCATAAACCCAGCATGAAAGGTTTCAGGAAAAAAAGTTGCAAACCAAAATCCTCTTAAAATCTTTTTTTTTTTTTTTTTTGATACACAGCAGACCCACCCAAAATGAAATGAACTCGAACTCAGTCAACTCAGCCCTGCCACTCAATGCTGGCACATATCCCCCTACCCTCACTCTACCAGTTAATACAGATTCGCCTATCACTGGAAGCAGAACCGGGATGAACCTTGCATTTCCACAAGATGAAGAAAAAGAAGCCAAAGGTGCCAACTGGACCTACCAAAGCCGACTCACCCACAGCAGCACTGAAGATGTCGGCAGGGAGGACCCACCTGGCATGTAGTAGATGCTCAGTAAAGAGTAAAGCCCTGTTCAAAAAAGGAAATTGCCTCCACGGTTCAACTCATTTTCCACAATTTTTCTTTGAACATCTGGAAGATGTTCACACCATAGGTTCATGATTGGAATATAAACCAGCTTAAAAAAAAATCAGACGCTGCTTCCAGATTTTGCTCTTATAAACAGGCCTCCATCCTCCCTGTAAATTGCAATAATTCCTTCCCAGATGTTGCTTCTCCTTCAGACCCATAAATCTCAGCTTTTCATAAGAACGCTTCGCCTCTGCCTGGTGCTGCGGGCTGCGTGGAGTGCTCCTGCATCTTCTCTCCCTCATTAGATGCCACATGAACCCCACGAGGCAGGGCAGGTGCCCACATCCCTGATTCCCTGATGGGCAGGCCAGCTGCCAGCTCTCCCAAGTTGGACTGCGGCGGGTGCGGGTGTTGAGCAACACACAGTAGCCTTTTCTCCAACACCCTCCAGGTCACCGTGTGGGTGGGGCGTCAGAGACTCACAGCGCCTACTCCCATCTATGGAGGCTCCACTCCCACTGCCTTGGTGCCCTCAGGGGCACTGCCCCTTTAAAAGTCTGACTCCAGTGTGGACACAGCTTTCCTCGACTCTCCCTGACACTCCTGGGACCAGGCTATAACATTTAAACAAGACTTGACTGGAGTCTCGCGGAGTAAAACAAAACAACAGGCAAAGAAGTAGGCAAGAGCAATGAGAAGAAAGCAGCACACAGCCAGACAACTTGGCTCCCGGCTGGTTTTCCAGGAGGGCCCCAGGGGCCTGGTGAGGCCCATCCCAAGTCCAGGGGGTGACATCACCTCAGCATCCACCAGACAGGAACTCGCACCCAGGAAAGAGGCCACCTCAAGTCTGGATGCCACAAGCAGAGCCCAGAGACAGTAGAGCTTCCCTGTTGCCTTCGGCCTTCCCTGTTCCAGTTTCTCGTCTGAAGTCTGCCTCTTCCCTGGTGATCAGCCCTGGAAGTGTTTGCCCCATTCTTCAGGGGAGCCTGTGACCTGCACCCCAAGCACTCGAGTAGCCAGCCACATCAGAAAACACCATGAGCCCTCTAGCCAGACCAAAGCTATAGGTGTCGGGGGCTGGAAAAGGCCGTGGGGACAGGAGAAACAGACAGCACACTAGCTCACTCCTAGGGTCTGGAATGAGCCAGTCTGGTCCACAGATACAGCTGCTGATGCAGGGCGGGGAGAGGGGCGGTTTCTCTTGAAGCTCCACCCCTTTAGGGCATGGCCTCTTGATAGCTTTAAAGAGGAATGATGGGAACAGAATGGCTTCACAGGGTAAAACAAGGTGGGCTATTAGACTTCGTGATTTGGTGGTCCCCTTACAGAGATGCAGAGGTCTTCTCCCAAGTCCGAATCCTGTAGCCTCACTCCTGGTCTGCACAGCACCACCCGAGCTTCATTTTGGGTTTCCATCCTAGTCTCGGAGACACCAGTTCAGAGGCTGGCTCAGCCTGTGTAGTGGTCAGGAGAATGGAAGATTTATAATCTGAGAGAGCTGGGTCTAAATCTCAGCTCTGCCATTTGATGGCAATGACCACATCTGTCCACCCTCCACTCCCACTCCCTGCCTCAAGCTCCTCATCTATACAATGGGGATGATACCACTAAACATCCATGGTTGTTCTGAGAGTTGAATGTTCTACCATAAGAAAGAAACTTAACATAGTCCATGGCACATACACATGGCAGCAATAACCATTATAATGACCATGCCTGCTCATTGAAGAACAAAATACCTATAGTGCCATGGGGATGGCTGGGAGTCACACTAGATGCGGCCTTCTCTTCCACCACCCTGCCAAAGAAGTGGGCACGGAGGGCACAAATGAATGAAGAGGGATCTTCCTCAGGAGGTGGTGGAACCAATGGGCTGATCGCATGTGTAAGAGTGCTGGGTTGGTTTCACACTGGTCAGCGACCACTCTCTGCTCCCTCCAGCTCTCTCCCTGAATTTCAGCCTTCACAGAGCCCCTTTTCCCAACCCGCCTAGCAGCCAGCGATTGGTAAACCAAAATCCAGGCCTTCGGGCAGATGTTGCTACAGCTTCTATTTCATGATTCTGCCTTTCCTTTGAGCCCAAGCCTACAGAGCCAGTGGCCGAAAACCCCTTCCCCAGCACAAGTGGGTCTTAAAATGCATTGCTTCCTCACTCTGTAAAAAAGCTATTTTATTTGAATAGATCTGAGGCTGTTTTCTATACTCTCAGAATAAAAAAAAATTGTGAAAGAAAGGCTTTAGAGATTACAGGACTTTTTACCCAAATATGATGAGTTATTCATTTAAAAATAAACTACAGACAGGCATGTTTCTCCATACACAGGCAGAGAGATGCCATTAACCAGGAATTTCTGTAAGTACTCTGCTTTTCTTGGCCAATGTGGAAAGAGCCTAGGAGCTGGAAATAGAATGAGAAGCTAATTCTGTTTTCCTGGTCTCTACCAATGTGTGTAGGTAAGTGGCTTGATCGCACTGTGGCTCTGTGATCCATCTGAACAAACACATGGATGGCTTACCACCCTGACTGCTCTTCTGGAAAGGAGGCCAGCAGCTGAGCAGCAGTCAGCATGGAGGTACCCATCATGGAGCCACAGCCTGGCACGAATTGATGTCCAGATCCAGGCAGGGTCACCAAAGGCAGGAGAGGGTGAGTGACAGGAGGGGGTGAGTGACATGAGAGGCTGAGTGACGGGAGAGGGTGAGTGACAAGCTCAGGTCCCACAGCCAGTCAGCAGGAGAGTTGGGATGAGATCTGGGGCTTCCTAACTCTCTGGCCACTGTCCTTTCTTTCACCCAAGATCTTTCTCCAATGTAACTGTCACTAAAGAGCTTCCAGGAAAGTCCCCCAGAAAGGTCAGATAACATCCCAACCCAGTCTTCCTTCCTGCAGAAAGTCCTGGTCCTCTCCCCTCCCAGGTGAGCATTAAATCAAATATTCCTTCCTGCGTTGTTTTTCAAGCTTGATGTTTCTAAATCCAAATACATCTATAAATAATACATACTCATTTATATGTACATTTAAAAGATAAAAAAACCATAACAAAGATACCTGTAGATTCTTATGAATACTAATGGCCTACTTTAACACAGTGGAAACAAACAGCTAATGAACACAGGTAACTGCACGTACAAATCTCCCTCCTCTCCATCTCAGGCCCATACACGGTAGGGGAGAGCCTCCTTTCTGAACCTACACCATTCACTGCTTCTCTCCCACGGTCATATTTAGCCATCTGCTTCTTCTTTTATATGTGGGACTGTGTATTTTTTTCCTCTTCAGTTTTATATGAAACATTTAGCAATGAACTAGCAAATAAAAATACTACATATCATCTAGAATTCATATAAAATTGTACTTGGCTTTAATGCATCTAAAGGTTGATAAAAAGAAACACATAGATGCTTCTTAAAGGCTTATTTATATTTTATTACACATTACACACATTGCACTCCATTGAGAAAATTTAGAAGTTGATGTGGTTCTCTTTGTCACGAGCCTGCATGGCGAAGATTACCACATCTACAGAACATTTTTCCTTTGGAACACAATGCACTCATCTCACAATTACCCCAGCGGACGGAAATGGTGCAAGTAATCCATCAGCACTCACATTAGTCTTTGGAAGGAGGCGTTTCTCTATTATTATTATTTTTTCCCTTAAAGAGTGTACTCTTGGCATTATCTGGCCACCCATCCTTTACCCTGCTCGATGTCTCTTGTCTGCACTCCAGACTGAGGACTGAGGTGAGCACCGTCACCTCTGAGACACAAGTACAAGTCAGCGGGAAGGTGGCGGGGTTGGCACCTGCCCCATCACACACCCACATGCAGAAATAGGGGACAGACAAGGCTGCTGATGGTGCAGGCTAAGTTAACTAAGCTAGTGGGGCTGAAGATGGCCAGAGGAGGAGAGTTTCTGGGCCAGAGGGACTAGGAGGACTTCACAGCACGGCTTAAGCGGGGTCCTAGAGGAAGGTGGCGCCTGAAAGATCAACATGAAGAAATTCAGAGGGGCAAATGTCTTTGTTTGGGCTCCTCCTAAAGTGGATCCTGAAACAAGATTTCGACAGAAGTGTTTTTTTTTTTTTTTTTTTTTTTTTGAGCCAGAGTCTCGCTCTGTCGCCGAGGCTGGAGCGCAGTGGCGCGATCTCGGCTCACTGCCAGCTCCACCTCCCGGCTTCACGCCATTCTCCTGCCTCAGCCTCCCGAGTAACTGGGACTACAGGCACCCACCACCATGCCTGGCTAATTATTTTGTATTTTTAGTACAGACGGGGTTTCACCGTGTTAGCCAGGACGGTCTCGATCTCCTGACCTTGTGATCCGCCCACCTCAGCCTCCCAAAGTGCTGGGATTACAGGCGTGAGCCACTGCGCCGGGCCAGAAGTGGTTTCTTTGGGAGTTGATCCAAGGAAGCACTAGGGTGTGAGACAGGACAGGAGAAAAGCCAACTGAGGACGCTGTCGCCATGGGGTCACCGATGGGGCCAGCTGGGGGTCTGTCCTGCTGGGAACCCTCTGAGAGTCATGCAGAGTGCACCTGAAATTGCCTCACGATGAGGCAGAGAAGCCGGGGTATTTATGCATTGCCTCCCGCCTCTTGCTGGTAGAGGGCTGCTTCTGCAGTATGAATGCCCCCACACCTCCAGCCTGCTTGCTACGTGTGCTCACACACAAGAGAGGCAGGAGGTGAGAGGTGTGAGCAGGTGAGAGGCGTGAGCAGGTGAGAGGCATGAGCAGGTGATGCCCTGGCTGGGAGATGGGTGCAGCACCGACAGCCTCCTGTTTGCTCTATGCAGGAAGCCAGGGCTCCCATCAGCACCCAAACGCTGCCAGGACTAGCTTCAGCACCTTCCTGGTGGCTTTGTTCTCTGGGATCTGACCCTTCTGAGAGGGGGCCATACCCTGCCTGCCATAGTACGAGACCTCGAGTTTGCTCATCCCCACAGTAGAGGCTGTGTCAAATGTGTTCATAATGGGATCATCTACTATCTGTCGGCCGTGCAGCAACCATGTATGAAAAATAACATTGAGAAGCAAATTAAGCGATCTGTCTGCAAGCAGCCTGTTTAGATGAGGAAGGGCTGCTGTTGACGAATCTATTAAAATTATACATAAATTATCTAAGAGTACATAGATACATGCTCCGAATGAGAGCATTGATTATGGGCATTTAAAATACAGCCTGGATTAAATCATCTTGTCTCACTTGAATGGAGTAATAATAATTAAGAGAAGAGGTGGGAAAAATAAATTATACCCATCAACTTCCTGACCATAAGAAATGTTCAGACTTTTCATTTTTCAGAATGACGATGCCTTAAAACACAAATACTTCTGGGTGCTGCCAAGAACCCTCCACAAAATGGGTTATAGGAAAGAAGGATCCAGAGAGGCCCCTGGATGCCCTCAAAAAGAGGAAGGGGAAAGTGGGGGAGGTCACGTGTGCCTCTCTTGTCAAGCAGAACCTGGATGAGGATCTGAGGCTAGTGTTCTGTTTGAACAGTGGTTCCAGAAAGCTTAGGCAGGGGAGTGGGGAGGGGAGGTAGTGAAGGAAGTCAACACAGATTGCTCCAAATGAGCAGGCAAGTGGGGCCAATCTCACCCGCTGGGGACCTGTGGGAGACAGGGAGGAGGGGGTCTCAGAGTTATCCCACCCGAAGGCGGCTGGAGCATTTTCTCCACCTCCCATTTCTCATGGGCTGAAAGCTGCTGGCGGGGAATTAATTCCCTGGCCCTTCACATCTGTCCCAAGTGGTCAGCAAAGGCTCGGGGGGCTCCGGGCTTGCAGAGACCCTGGGGAAATGAGCCTCCAACAAGTGCAAACACACTGTGCTGGAAACTCATAACCTCTGATTACTTGGATGGAATTCAATTTGCCACTTTCAAAAGTCTAACAAAAACAGACTACCCTCCACCCCCATGTAATCACTGAATAATATTATAATCATTTTGCATGGAAATTGCATTATTTCCCTGATGGAAGCATAGGCTTTGAACCTCTCAGGGCTTCACCCGCTACGTTACTTTTCAAAGTATGAAGTAGCAGGTTCCAATTATCTGAAAAAAATTTAAAACAGTAACAGCACAATACATAGTGTGATCCAGATGGAGAGAATACACATTTTCCAGGACAGGCACCTTGATTAGTGACTGTGATTGTTAAATACATTTCAGGTAATACAGTGATAATGGACATTAATAGTAGCAATAGTGCTGAAGTGCTGAAATATAATCATTTCTGATTATATTACTCTTTCTTTTTGTGAAGCGCAGTGCATATTTCCAAACGACTCTATGCTCATTAAACTACACAAAAGCCCAACAGCAGATTGGCAGAAAGGTGGTCAGAAGGGGCTTATGGCTCCTTGTGTTTGGAAAGTGGTGAAGGATGTTGGTCAGAGTTCTTGAGGGGCCCAAAAGACTCAGCAGAAGACCTGGTGTTCTGTTTCTGGGCTCCATCAAGAGACCTCTGCCTACGTTCACAGACATAGGCTACCAAACAGCCACTACAGAAATGCTTATACGTGCAATATAACAAGCTGAGGGGTTTTAAATGAGAATTTTGTACAGTAAAATTTTTTGTCTATGCCATCTTTTCCCTCCTCCCTCATTAGCCCTCAACAAGGCGTTGCCTTCTATTCAAGATATCGAATATATCCACTGATAGATTCTGTATCAGTAAGAAGACTCTAACACAAATATGATGTAGTAATAAATTTTAGTGTCTGTATGTTATTATAAACAGACTTTTGAAGGTCACTTTAACAAGAATCATAACAAATTATTGCAAAGAGACTGTGAATATTTACCTATAAACCAAATGGAAAAAAAAAAGCCAAAAACACCTGCTTCAACTTGGGATAGAATTTCCAGGGAAGGTCTAATCCTCACATTCAAAAAGTGCCATCTCTCAAAAGTTGGGATGAAAGTAAGGATCATGACGTTCTGAAAAATCATCGGAGGACTCAAAAAGTCACTCTAGTGATTTAAAAAAAAAAAAAAAACTACACTAAAAAAAAACATGGGAGGCAAAGCTGCCCAGAACAAGTTTGAATAATTACTCATGAAATATAAGTGGAAATATTTCTAAATTAACTTTATTTTTATTTATTTTTAATTAAAGATGGGGTCTTGCTATGTTGCCCAGGCTGGCCTCGAACTCCTGGGCTCAAGCAATCCTCCCACCTTGGCCTCCCAAAGTGCTGGGATTACAGGTGTGAGCCACCATGCTCGGCTAGCATTTTATACAGTTTGTAATTTTTAACACTTGGAACTAAAATAGTTAAACATTGTAAGTATACTTTTTTGTTGCATCTATATTCCAAAAAAAATTTAATATATTCAGGTTGGCTAAAAAGTTTTTGGAAAGCTTTTCTTTGGGAAAGTGGGGAACTGCCTTATGTTTGGGCATAAGATTAATTTTCTTAGCACTGATGGGCAGTACTTACCCTGTCAAAGGTCTAATTTAATCCACCAGTCAAAGCCACTAGGGACACTAGAAGTGTCTTCAGTCCAACAACTCCTACATTTTGCAGATGGGAAAACAGAAGCCCAGAGAATTCTCTGTCCTACCACGGAATCATTATAGGAAGAAGCCTAGAAATTAGAGCTGGCTTCCCCTACAGACTCCCTAGTGACAGAGGCCACAGCCTGGGGCTCTTTCTGTCAGTTGGGGATCATTTGGGGCTGTGAACTCACAGGTGATAAACCAGCCTCAAAGAAACCACCGGCGGTAGGCTAGGCCAGCCATCCAGTGTAGCACGGAGTCTGTCTCCTCTCAGGAGGGAGCTCCCTCCAGATCACAGACCAGGTAGCATTTCCTATGCTTTGCCAGAACTCTGCCAATGTTTTCAAAAAGAGAAAGACACATGTATTTGAAAGCCTACATACATATAAAAATGTGTTTGGGCTCTTCTTTCCACATGGGAGGAGTGTTGCTGAAATTTACCAGGCGAGAGTCATCCTTGAGTCCCACCTGTCAGTCACGTGCCTCCCCGAGCAGCTGAGAGTCAGACAAAACTCTCTTCTCATGGGTGGAAGGAACACAGGTGCAGCCCCTTCGATTAGGTTGGTGCAAAAGTAATTGCATTTTTGTCGTTTAAAAAAAAAAAAAAAAGGCAAAAACTGCAATTACTTTTGCACCAAACTAATACCTGGGAACCTCCGTTTCCCTCTCCCTAGGGCCTATCAGTCCTGGGCCAGGAGGGGGTGTCACTTCTCATTAGGGCCTCCTAATGTGGAGCAGGGAACCTCTGTAATTAAAAACCCCGAAAAGCAGGATCATCGCTGGCTAACGATGCAGCTTTGTGCACTGAGACCTACTTTAAATTTTATTAGGCAAAGTCATCTATTTCCCGCCCCCTCCCGCCCAGCAAAAATAAAGAAGGGGTACACTGGATAGCGGGGTGGGGTATCTGATAGAGAAGGCACAGCGAGTCATACAAGGTAGAGGGGTCACGTGTGGATACCAGGTCCACTTAAAAGTCTTAGGCAGCAAAAAGTGAATTTGACGTCCCATCAGCACACTTCACTCAAGTGTTTCTCTGTTGATGGGGCATTTCAGCCAGAGCACCTAAAAAAATTAACAGCTACGTGAGAACTCCTAATCAAGAAGAAGTAAAGTGGTTACCTCAAGGCCGTACTCTTTAAGGCTAGAGCCATAGAATTTTTAGAGCAGCTGCAAAAGTGTTGAAACATACGAATTATGCATTGAGATCCTGTGGCTGCTCAAATCTAGTCCTAGAGCTCAGATCCAAAGTAGGAGACAGAAAGAATCACAGGGCATCTCATGTTTGTTTATGTGCCCAGTCTGGGAGCCACATCCTGGCCCTGCAGTTACTACTCATGTGATGTCAAGCAAGCTACCCGACCCCTCTGCCTCAGTCTCTTCAGCTGTGAGATGGGGATAACAAGAGTGTTTTCTCCATTGGGTTGCTGGGAGATTAAACAGTATAATACAATAAAGTACTCAAAAAAGTGCTGGACACAGATTTGATTCATAACAGATGTTGGTGATTATTGTTTGATCTTGTCGGCCACTGGGACGATCTTTCTAAGACACCGATCTGGTTTCTTCTCATTTGAAATCCTTTAGTGGCCTCTCAGTGCAGAAACAAAATCCAAGATGCTGGGTACGGTATCTATGGCCACAGCTACTCTGCAAACTTCTGCTCTTACCGCCACAGCTACTCTGCAAACTTCCGCCCTTACCAGCCACGGTGCCTCCGCCCGGAAGTGCTGGAAGCTCCTGAGTTTGCACGATGCTCCCTTCACGGCTCCATGCCTTTCCACACCTGTGGCCTCCACCTGTCTTGTCTGTCCCTCATCTTCTGCTTGGCCAGCTCCACTGTGTGTCCAAGTGCCCATCCTCTGAGCTCCTGTAGTTACCACATGCACATATTAATCTAGCCCTTTTCACCCCATTCTTGTTTGGGGCAAGATAATTCTTTGTAATGGGCTTGTCCTGTGCATTGTAAGATGCTTAGCAGCATTTCTAGCCTCCACCCACTAGATGCCAGTAGCATCCCTTCCCCTTTACATCATGACAAAAATATCTCCAGACATTGCCCAATGTCCCCTAGGATGGGGAAAGGAACAAAATCATCCCTGGTTGAGAACCACTGCACTAGAAAAAACTATAAGCCCCGTGAACACACAGGCTATAACTTATTCGTGTGTCTATCACTGGGACCTGGTCCAGTACTTGGCAAATAATATATGCTCAATAAATGGCTTTTGACAAGGAAAGAAGGAAATGAAATAAAATAAATTTAGTGCTCATAATAAATATCCTACTCAAGGTTGAGATAGGCATGTTGGATCAAGTAATGAATAAATGAATGAGATACAGAGTTTGCTAACTGAATAAATACACAGTAGGTATGTTGAACAAATACTTCTCATCATTTCAACATTTTAAAGTAAAATTTCGACTTCAGGATACCCTTCCAGCTTTTCCTCTACCTGTCCTGCTTAGCTCCTCTGCTTCATGGTGAAACTTCTGGAAAGGCTGCCTAGGCCTCCTGTCAACTTCCTCACCCCCCATTCACCCCTTAGCCCATCACTCTATCCAAAGTTCTCTTGTTAAGGTCACCAGTGACCTCCATGGTGCTAAATTCAATGGACGGTTTCCACTCTTTATCTTGTGTGCTATCCCAGAAGCTTTCAACACTGGCGGCCACTCCTTGAAAGCAGGGATGAAAATCAAGATTTTTAACAACTGATGTGGCATGGGCACTAACCACAATCACAGTGCATGCAATGACCAGTCAGAATGGTCACTGGGCATCCGTGGCCAGTCTCACTGTGCCTGTGCATATAGGCGGAATGCAAGTCTTGCTTGAAGCCCTTGCTTCCCTTTGCTTCCACAATACAACAATCTCTATTTTTATTCCTGCTTCATTGGTCGTTATTTCCCCATTTTGCAGAATCACCCTTGCCTCCCTGGCTATTAGACATCAGAGCTCCTAGAGGATGTTTTACCAGGCCCTCTTCTCTTTTTTTACTCCATTCTCTTCTTCCCCTGGATGATCTAATCCATGCTCAAGGCTTCAATCACTCTCCATATGCTGATGACTCTCCAAAACATATTCTCTCCAGTCCCACCTTTCCTCTGAGCTCCGGATCTGTACATCTCACCTACTTATCTGACACCTTTAATGTGATGTTTCAAAGGCAACTCAGACTGATCATGCCTCTTCCTCTCACCCAAACAAATCAAAGCAAAGAACTCTGGGCTCTCCAGTGCTTCCTGTCTCAGAATAGAGCACACCAGCCATCTTATATCTAGATGTAACCATCTAACCAGGCACAACCCTGATACCTAGGAGCCATCCTGTGGAGGCTTTCTGCCTCCATACCCAGCCCATTATGACCCCCCAACATACCTCTTACCTCCAGCTACTTCTCTTCACCTCCCCACTGCCGCTGTCCTCTCTTCCAATAGTCTTTTCACTTGGTTCTCCTGAATCCTTGCTTGCTCTTCCCCAATCTGTTTTCATGTTGCAGCAAAGTGCAAATCTGATCCTGTTTCTCCTCTGTGTTAGCCTTCACCATTAGACTCAGATAAAGACTGGAGGCACAGCATGGCTCCAAGACCATGCATGCACCAGCTGCACGTCCTCCTGCCTCATCTCACCCCTGTCCCCGTTCTCCTCTCCACTATGACCGCTGGCCTTCTCTCCATTCCTGGGATGCTGCACTTGTACTGCAGGGCGTTTCCACATGCTGGTTCCTCTCTCTCTTCACCTGGTTCATGCTGATTCTGATGCCAACAAAAGCAGCAACTCCTGAGGGAAGCATTTCTTGACGTGAGGTTGCCACATACCATCCTGGCTGTAGAGCTATGAGAACCCGTGTTCATAATTATAATTTATGTTTGTGATTATATGATTAATTTCTTCTCTTCCTTGCCTAGGGCATAAGCTCTATGTAGATAGATGTCCACTTGTGATTACCTCTGTACACAGTCCAGGGGCCAGCACATGATAACTTGTGGCCAAATGCAGCTGGTTTTGTCAATAGAGTCTTTTTGGAACAAGGCTACACCCATGTGTTTATGTATTGTCTATGGCTGCTTTTGTTCTACAAGAGTGGAGTAGTTGCAACAGAGACAAAATGGCCCTCAAAGCCTAAAATACTTACTTTATAGAAACAGTCTGCCAGCCCAGCTCCAGTGGGAGCACCAGTGCCTTGCAGAAAGCAGACATTCAATACAAATGTGTTAAATTAATGAGCAAGTGGGCAAGCTGAATAAACGAGCTTCCAGTGGGTCCCTGGGGTCTGCTGAGTGAGTGACTCAAACGGGCCCTCTCTGGGGCAACGCCGGCCACCTGCAGACGTGCACTGGCGCCTATAGCACTGTTACTGACATGCTGACCCTCATGCCTTTCCCCAGGAGCAGGCATCCTTACGTTTTATTTTTTTTTATTTTTATTTTTTGAGACAGAGTCTCGCTCTGTCGCCCAGGCTGGAGTGCAGTGGCGCGATCTCGGCTCACTGCAAGCTCTGCCTCCCGGGTTCATGCCATTCTCCTGCCTCAGCCTCCCGAGTAGCTGGGACTACAGGTGCCCGCCACCATGCCTGGCTAATTTTTTGTATTTTTAGTAGAGATAGGGTTTCACCATGTTAGCCAGGATGGTCTCGATCTCCTGACCTCATGATCTGCCTGCCTTGGCTTCCCAAAGTGCTGGGATTATAGGCGTGAGCCACCGCTCCCAGCCTTACGTTTTCTTTAGAGTCCCAGCTAACAGGTCTTGCCAGGCAAGGAGGGGACCTTTCATCTGACTGCGGGGACCTTGTTCCTGGTGCTTCAGAGCCTGGGAATTTATTGTTGGCCATCCAGCACCAGCGGGACCCTGTTACGATCCTTGTGACACCCCTAAAAGCAGAACAGGGAATTTCAGAGGCACCCCCACCTCGGGGAACACAAGGTGAGGGGTTGAGGGGTGATCCATGGGGCCAAAGGAATAGCACTCACACTGCAGGGGTCCTGGAGGGGAAGGGCCCCAGAACCATGCCAAAACCCCTTAACGGGACAGAATCAAAGGAGAGGAAGATGAAGGAAAGAATTAAGAACCTCTGGCTGTCTCTTCTCCAGATCCCCACAGCTCAAAGCCACCACTTCTCACAGGAAAGGCCTGCCTTAGTCATTCCAGACTCCAAAGACCTGGCCCCTCCGGGCTCAGAGCCCATGTGAGTTCAGCATTGGTCAAACATCATCCTACACCAGTCACTGTGCATGTGAGGGTTACTCTGCCCACTGCGCTCACTCAGGGCACGGATTGCTTTAACCCCCTCCTGTTCCTGTCACCAGATGCCTCTAGCTCCAGCCCCCGGCGTTGGGAAGGCACAGGGCCTGGCATAAGGGAGGGTCTCAGCAGATGCCTGGGGAGGGGCCTCGGAAGGCCTCGACTTCTGCTGCTCTGGCCCTGATACCTGAGATGCCACCACCCTGCTCCCTTCCATGTAGCCAGGCCTGCTTCTGCGGTGGCCTGTGTGACCTGGAGCAACCCTACCACCTTTCTTCTCCCTCTGCCTGGCTGTCTCCGCAAGTCCCCGTCAGCACACTTTAAACCAGCCTGGGTGCACAAGGGAGGCAGCATCTATCGCCAGCCCTGGGTGACCGGACCCCACGAGGGCTGCCATCCTGGAAACATCTCAAAGTGCAGGCGTAGCTACCCCCTTTTTTTGGTGGGGGAAGACTCTAGAATCTTAATACTCATAAATAAGTTGTCAAAAATTCCCACAGCAGTGATAACGCTGCATTCAGGCTGAAGTGTGCAATGTGGCAGGAACAGAAAATGCAATGCGAGCATTTACACCCAAGCACAAGTAGCCAGAACCCCGCAGAGCTGGCGCGGGAGAATGTTTCCGGCTCCTCACTCGTGGGTGCTAGACGCACGCATCACGTGGCCTTACTAGAGAAGTTTCAGATTTAGTTCTCGGATATTTTGTGAAGATCCACGGAAAAGAGAATGAACACTCCTGAGCACAGCCCAAATCACTGCTCCGAGGATTCTAGAACAAATGTTTCCACCTGCATCTTCCTGGGTTCCTGGCACAGCTCTACAAGCACTCAGCTGCTATGGGGAGCATGCTGGGGGTTCTGTGGAGGTGGCTCCCTCTCGGTCCCATTGCTGTCACTGCCCCATTGCACCAAGGGCCCAGGGCTGGCAGTCTTCTCTGCCTTGGCCCCCTCCAGCTACAACAATGGGGAGGATACTGGCTCCTACCATCAAACAGGAATCTGCTTGGAAGAAAAATCCTTTGCAACAGGCTTGGTGGTTGCATTAATTTGCTAGGGCTGCCATAACAAAATACCACAGGCTGGGTGGTTTAAACAATGGGAATTTATTTTCTCACAGTTGTGGAGGCCAGAAGTCCAAGATCAAAGTGTCAGCAGGTTTGGTTTCTTCTGGGGCCTCTTCTCCTTGGCTTGCAGGTGGCCACTTTCTCACGATGTCCTCACACAGTTTTTCCTCTTTGCATGCACATTCCTGTGTCCCTTTGTGTGTCTTCTTTTTATAAGGACACCAATCAGGTTTCACCTTAATCACCCCTTTAAAGGCCCTATGTCCAAATATAGTCACATTCTGAGGGATTGGGAGTTAGGGCTTCAGCATGTGAATTTTGGGGAGACACAATTCAGTGCCTAACTGTGGCTGACTAACAAATGAACCACATGGCAGAATTTACAAAATCAGGAGACTCTACTCGGGAGGCTGAGGCAGGAGAATCTTTTGAACCTGGGAGACAGAGGTTGCAGTGAGCCGAGATGGCGCCACTGCACTCCAGCCTCGGTGACAGATGGAGACTCTGTCTCAAAAAAAAAAAAAAAAAAAAATCAGGAGACCATCCCTCAGCTGACGCTTCTCTTCATCACTCAATGGCAAACTTGTCTGCCTGTCCTCAGGGAAACTTCTTAAGCAGAAAGGTAAATAAAATTCACAAACCAAAACATCTTACATTAACTGGATTTCCACTTATTTATTTGCTTTTTAACAAAGACCTTCATTAATCAGTCACAAGAGGTCAAGGATTATGGAAGTGGGACAATTTTATGGGTGGGCCAAGATTTTGTTATTGATAACGCCAGAAACTAAAGACAACAGCTCTACCAGAAGGAGCTAGGCCTGAGAAGAGGGCACATTCAAGAGACATCAAAGGGTGATCTTATTTAATTCACAACAAATTTGTCTTCAGAGATGACAAACTGATTGCACAGAGGTTTCAGATGTGAGAGAAATAAATGTGCCCCCGCCCCCATCCACTGTTCCTGTTTCTACAAGTTGTCAAATTCAGCTGACAGCCCTTAGCCCTCTTTAATGGAAAGGCGCCACAGAATTCCATGCCAAGTGCCAAGGGGTAGACAACCTGGCTGTTTAATCTGCATTCTACACTTGGCACCTGGCATAGTGTCTGGTGGGCAGGAGGCACCGAGGAATATTTGTTGTACAAAATTAAAAAAAAAATTCATTGAGGAAGAGATCTGGGCAAGGCAGGCAGAGATTGCAGAAAAGAACCCAAGAACAGAGGAACAGCAAAAACAGAGGAACTACAAGCCGAGTGCTTAGCAGTCATGAGAGACTGTGCAAATGAAATAACAAAATCATTATTCAGTCCTCTGATATGATTATACAAGGAGACAGAAAAAGCTGATGAAATAACTGCTTTAAAATGTATAATCTTCATCTTGTAAAAATAAAACCGGGATTTTGTAAAGAATGTATATCAAAGTTATACAAAAACATCAAGACTATACAATTTATAGACAGATTTAAATGGAGTCTGCCTGGGGGTTTAAATAAAATCCATCCTACTAAGGATAAAAATAAAATTCTTTTTAAAACAATTACTCTGTGAAATAAAGAATAAACATACTCGTTTAATCTTTAACTAAGCTCATCCTACAATATAATCCACTAAGTCCCCTCACTATGGGACTGGAATGGGACATAGGACGTGACAGGAAGGGACGGGAGGGGACAGGCTGAGCTCTGAGGCAAGGCTGTGTCCAGATCTCAAGGGCCTGGGGCGGGAGGGTCAGGGGCCCAGCTTTCTCCTCGGGCAAGGAGAGCCAATTGAGGTCTTAAAGGAAGAACTGACTCAACTGAATGTGTATTTCAAAAGATGACCCACAGGTTAAAAGCCCCTAATGAAAAGAGTAGCCATCAGCTGACACAAATACAACACAATTAGGCTAGGCTCTTCAAAGCAGACCTGGCCTCCTCATTTGCTGTTTTAATGGACATTTAATCAGCAAGTGGACCTTGGGTCCCAGGTGTAAGGCTCACTGCCCTGATTTCAAACGCTGTAAAATCCCCTGGACACAGAAAGTCTCCTCAAATGCAGTTCTAAAACCTCCTCCCCATTTTTAAAGGGTAAATGCAGGTTAAATAAAAAGTGCTGGAGTTTGCCCATTGTTAAGTTACCAGTGAGCCTGAATTTTCTCCTAAAAAAATACAAAACAAAATACCAAGTCCTTCTTATTTTATGATCTTGCTTTTTCTAAATATTCATATAAGGTGACCTTTTCAAGGCATGGCTTGGAACTGAAAACATGCTGATAATAAATCGTGTTTCTCTGGCTTAGTTGAAGCCCTGCCTTAGCCCGGAGTCAGGGACGCTGCCTTGCATTTCTCAGGGTGCCCAGAGAAGCAGAGCTCAGTGGGCATCCTGGGGCTGCCAGGACCCGGCAGGGGCTCTGGCTCCAGGGGAAAGGTCCCCCCACTGCACTCCCAGCAAGGATGTTCCTTCAAGGTGAGCTCTTTCCCAAGAATTCTCATGTGGCAGGGAGGAAAATGCTGCACCCACACTTCTGTTTTCAATCGCATTTCTGAAAAGCCTCAATGTGGGAAATGCATTGTTAGCAAAGTCCCACAGCTTCAGGGGAATCCTGCCTGTGGGCCCTCGGCTGGCAACCGCTGCATTTTTCTGTCACACAGGACAGGTAGTTCCTGGGCAGAAGACACAGCTCCTGTGACGTGGTGACTGAGCCACGGTACGGTTACATCAACCAGCTGATCATGGTAGGGGCCAGGGAGTGTTTGCCAGACAATTTTCAGAGACACTGTCTAAACCCTCAAGTCAATAAGAACATCGTAGGCATAGACAAGAAATGTTTTTTAAAATTTACTTTTTTTTTTTTTTAACGAAACATACACTCCTATAAAAGGAGACAACACAGTTCTCGTTCTTTAGAAGTTTACAGTCTCTCAGGGGAGGCAAACCCAGACCCAGACATGGAAAAGACATAAAAACACACAAAGAAACCACAGTCCCAGCATAAATGGAGTGGTTACGCAGAAGCGCAGCTCAAGTGCTGGGGGAAGATCATACATTTTAAAGCCAGTTATTTCGTCAGCTTTTTCTGTCTCCTTGTATAATCATATCAGAGGACTGAATAATGATTTCATTTCATTTGCACAATCTCTCGTGACTGCTAAGCACTCTGCTTGTAGTTCCACTGTTTTTTTTGCTGTTCCTCTGTTCTTGCGTTCTTTTCTGCAATCTCTCCCTGCCTTGCCCAGATCTCTTCCTCAATGAATTTTTTTTAATTTTGTACAACAAATATTCCTCGGTGCCTCCTGCCCACCAGACACTATGCCAGGTGCCAAGTGTAGAATGCAGATTAAACAGCCAGGATGTGTGTGTGGGGGGGTGACCAGTCTTCAGAGTCCCCCAACAGAGCCCATTTACTCTCCTAAAGTTCTAGCACCTTGAGACAGAAAGAAGATTCCAAAAGCAAGCCAGTAAGTATGTCAGCGTTGAGGGATACATTTTCCTTTATTCTATCTGGTGGCCTTTCTAAATGTGTTGGTGTCATTTTTATAGTTAACAATGTAAATGCATTGCTATACATCAGTACATAAGAGATACTTCTAGAAAGAAGACCAACAGGGACAGTGGCTCCTCTCAACGAGGGCTGTGATTATGCTCAAGAGTAAAAATTACTGAGGACACAAAGGTGGGGCTGATAGCATGAGTGAACCTGGCAGTCACCCTCCAGTGACGTTCCCAGAACTATTTCAGAGGCAGATGTCACTTTTCTCAGCTTCCCACCTGACACAGTTTGGATGTGTGACCCCTCCAAATCTCATGTTGAAATGAGATCCCCAATGTTGGATGTGGGGCTTGGTGGGAGGCACTGGATCCTGGAGGATCCCTTGTGAATGGCTCAGCACCATCCCCTTGGTGATGAATGAGTTCTTACTCAGTTCATGAGACTGCTGGCTGTGACAGTAAGGCATGACGGCTCACACCTGTAATCCTAGCACTTTGGGAGACTGCGGTTGGAGGATGACTTGGGCTCAGGAATTGGAGACCAGCCTGGGCAACACAGTGAGACCCCATCTCTAAAAAAAAAAAAAAAATTTTTTTTCTGGGCATGGTGGCACATGCTTGTGGTCCCAGCTACTCAAGAGGCTGAGGTGGGAGGATCAACTGAGGGCAGGAGATTGGGGCTTGAATGAGATGTGATCGCACCACTGCACTCTAGACTGGGTGAAAATGCAAGAACTGTTTCAAGAAAAAATAAAAATAAGAGTGGCACTTCTCTTGCTCCCCCTCTCGTCATGTGACAGCCTGCTCCCTCTTCGCCTTCCGCCATGATTGGAAGCATCCTGAGGCCTCTCCAGGAGAGGATGCCAGTGCCATGCTTCCTAGACAGCTTGCAGAACCATGAGCCAAATGAATTCCTTTCTTTATAAACTACCCAGCTTCAGGTACTTCTTTATAGCAACTAAAGAATGGACTAGTACATTACCCAATAGCAGGCCTGTGGGCCAGTTTATCTGCATCAACATCGATTCCTTCTACTATTCCTGTTAACTTAAACCCTGAGGAGTAAAATGGACTAACGTACCCGTCCAAAATCCCTCCGTCTCCCACCTGGAGGACACTCACAAGGAAACAGCTGCTTTCACTGGGAGCTAGGGAGAAAAACTTTCTATTCCCTTAAAGGCAGAACCTCAGAGCCTCAAGTGGGGCCATGAGGCTGCCTTGGGAAGAGGGAGATGCAGGAGGCTCTAGACTTGGGTGAGAGCTTGCAAGGCACATGCACGGCTTCCCAGTCCCCATGACACAGGTGCAATTCATATGGGAAGAACTGTCCACACTGCCACTGATGTTTGCTGTGGGAATGAAAACAAACAAGCAAGGCTCCCCAAACAGAGCTAGAAAGGCCTTCAGGGAACACAGGACAAGAAAGATGATGAGAACTCACATTCCCTGGGTCCCTACTGTGTTCCAGGCACAGCTCAAATACAGCCTTTACATGGATTTACCCAGGGAGCTCTATGGGAGTGATCACTGGAATTCTCTCTGTATTAAGATGAGGAGACAGACACAGAGAGGTTAAGTCACTTACCTAAAAACACACAGCCAGTAGGCTGTGGAGCCAGGATTCAAACTCAGCCATCTGCCTTCGAAGACAAACTTTAAAAAATTTCCTTAGTTTATGCTAAGTGAAAGAATCAAGTCACAAAAGACCACATTATTATATAATTCCATTGATATCCACTGTCCAGAATAGGGAAAGCTATAGACATAGAAAGTAGATCTGTCAGAAATCTGTTTGAGTGAAAAATAAAAAAACAATAGGTTAGTGGTTGCCAGGGATTGGGGGAAGGAAAAATGGGGACTGACTGCTAATGTGTATAGGGTTTCTTTCTGAGATGATGAAAATGCTCTAATATAAGCCATAGGGATGGTTGCACATATCTGTGACTATATTAAAAATCACTGAATTGTACACCTTAAATGGGTAAATTGTAGGGTATGTGAATTATTTCTCAATAAAGCTGTTGTTATTATTATTATTAACTTAGTTAATACACATCTCCTGAGAAACAAACCAGAGGATACATAATTCTGCTTTCACTGGGGACCTGGGGAGATGGTGCAACTTCACTTCAAAGGGAAATGGATCCAAAAGAAAAATGGGAGGAATGTCCATTTTCTTTAGAGTCTTTCAATATTGAAGCTGCCAACTGAATCGCTAGGGCTGAAGTCTTGGGGGCAGCCCCTCATGTTCTGTAGAGAAGGGATCAGGGCCCTAAGGAACCCCAGGATCCTGGCTGCATGGACGACCTTGGCTTCCTGATCTGTGTCACAGCACAGCCACCGGAGAGCCCTGTAAGGTTATTAAATATGAATTAAGAAAACGTAAGATGTGCAGGCCACAAAATCTAAGCTACAGAAAAACAACCCTGACCCTTCACATGATCTCATGAAACGGGGTGAACCTTCTCGGTCCGGCGGCACATCTTGCCTAGCTAAGCGGCATGACCTGGGAAATCTTGGGAGAGTCGTGCTCTGTCTCACCGAGAGGCGAGATGAAAGCTCCGACAAGGCCGGTGCTGCCGTCATGATGAACTTGCCTCGTGTTCCTCCACTTGTGTTCTGAATTGCAGAATTGTTTTCCCTGGTATTTGTCACATTGAGGACATGAGCTTTTTAATTGGCGATCGAGCTTGCAGCTTGAGATGTCAAAAGACTGTCTTTGTTGAGAAGCAGCTCTGTTAAGCACAGGCCCCACAAGTTAATGGCTGTGTCCCTGAGTCAGCTGGGGAGCCCTGGCTTGAGCACAGAATAAAGCCAGCCAAAAGAACAGATGATTTCATTTAGGCAGAGCCTCGTTAGATAGCCCCTGGGTGCTGAATTCCACATTAGATTTAACATGCAGGGTTCCAGAGGGCTTGGCTCTCCACGCCTCCCATCCAAGCTATGCTTTCCAAGGAGTTCAGTTGTGTGGGCCATTGGAGAGGTTAAATATTGTGCCTAAGGTTCTCTAATTAGTTGATTACCCCAATTAATGGCCTCTCTGTATCCAGAGAGGTGCAACTTTGAGGTACCCTTTCCACCATGACCTTGAGCATGACTGTGTGACTGGCTTTAGGAAAATGCATGCACACTTCAACTTCCTCTTTCATTTCTCAGGAATTGCTACAAGAACACACTGGCCGGGCTATTGGAGGATAAGAAACCAGCCTACTTAGTGAGAGATCAGCCAGCTAACCCCAAGCATGTGACAGGTCCCAGCCAAGATAAGCAGAGCCACCTAAGTGACCTGCAGCTGACCACCGATGCATGAGTGAACCCAGCCGAGAAGAACCAGCCAACCTATAGACTAGGTGAACAATGTTACATGTCTACTGTTTTAAGTCAGTGAATTTTAGGGTGACTTGTTAGGCAGCATTGTTAGATCAAAGGGTAATGGATACAACTAGTCAATAGCCATTAAATGGACACCGTCAAACCCAGTCCCCAGAGGATTCAGAGCCAGCTCAAGAGTCCTCCTTGTACCATACAGACACATGGGCCAGAGCTGTGAACCTGCTGAAGAAACAGAATATGGAGAAGACATGTCTGTCATGGAGTCCAGCCAGCCCCAGGCATGAGCTCACGGGATTCCTGAGGCAGTACACTTCACAGAGCTTAGATGCTGGGAACACATAGCCTGGCTTCAAAGCCTGGATCTACCACTTCCTGTGTAAGCTCTGGGAAGTTAGAATTTAATGTGTGGATCTGCAGACTGGCTCAATCAACATCCATTGGACCTTCCTCCCCATGTGCCTTCCTGTATGCCAAAGTTGGCAAAATGACAACGGCCTATTCCTTTGCACCTCCAGGTTCTAGATGTGTTTAAGATTCTACCAAGCAGACATGTTTGCATATGCTTTGAGAGGCTAGGGAAATGAGGTGGAGGCCATACAGCGGTAGATTCTGCCGTTCTTTAGCAAGCACAGGCGAGGAGACCAGTCACCAGTTTTGCAGGTGTGCTGAAAAGCAGATTCAGGTGCAGCAAAAGGCATGCCAACTCTGAAGCCAACAGTCATGGTCACCTCTCCTGGTCCCCAGAAGGTGGTTGAGTGGGTGTTTCCGGGGTTGACAGTTCCTGCAGTAGAGTCCTGATTCCCAACTTTCCTGACTGTGGAAGCAGAAATCTTGAGGGTCCAGCTGTGCAGTGTCCTATTGAGAATCATTCCTGGAAGCTGAGCCTCCATCCTGCTCCTCTAGGCCCTTCTAATTCTGGAAACTCCCAATCCCCTCTATTAATCTCTTCTTAAATAGCTGGTGAGGTTTATGTTTTCGGGCATCTGAACTGATATGGATTCACTTAAACTGCATGGACCTCAGTTTCCTCATGGTTTAAGGGATGGTGATATCAACTGCCTCAAAGGGTTGTCACAAGGATCTGATTAGATTACCCATACTGAGCACTAAGAACAGTGCCTGGCATAAGGAAAGTGTTTCAAATCTTATTCTTAGATTTGTAAATCCAGAAACCTGCTGGTGTCAGGGCACCCGGAATTGACAAACTCTGGGGACTGGGGACATCTAGTATATTCTGATTTGGGAACCTCTTTCCTAGTCTTCTTACACGTCCTGTGGATCTTCCAGGAATGGGGAAGCCCTTAGTATACTAACTGGACTTGAGTATTTTCAAAGTCTTGGGCCTCATATACTTTTACTTACCTAGGCATGGGTCATTTCTATGCACAAGCTATCCTGACAGTCATATGACATGAAATTACAGGCATCTCCAGCCTCCGATTTTCTCCAGGCCCACAATCCCTTATCACAAGTCCTTAGGACCAGATCTGTTTTGAAATTCAGATGACAAATGTCATATATGATGATACTCCCAGCAGGTTCTGGGACAGTACCCCAGAATCAGACACAGTCATATTTCCACAGCAAAAGGTATAAGGATTCACACCTATTGGGATAAATAAGGACTATAAATGGCTTCATGTCAGTTTAGGCTGGGTTTTGCTGTCAAATGATTTCCTGTTTGCAGAGCCTTTTCTATTTCAGAATTTTGGCTAAGGGATACGGGCCCTTTGGATAAGAAATAATGACACAATAATGGTTTAGACACCGAGACTCAGGGGAGCCTGGTCATCCAGGAAGGGACAACTGGGCCTCAGCCAAGGCCATCATCAGTGTTAGGAAGATGCAGCAGACTGATTTGTGATGCAGGAATTTTTATATTTACATGGATGCTTGATCAAATACAACAAATGCAGAAATTTCCCAAGCAAGGAGAAAGGTGCAGAGGCATTGATGAAGCAAGAAGCAAGGCCAATGCAGCCACCTTAGGTACCAGCAGAGCTCAGGGCTAGGGACTGAAGCAAATGGGGGCCTAAAGGGAACAAAGCAGTCAAGGCCTCCTCGAGGTGGTGTGGCCCATGCACAGGTTCAATGGGCACTGGACCAGGGAGAAGTATCATGAAGTGAGGGAGATAACACGTCATGTACAAAAACAAGTGACTGGATGGCAGTGGATGCCTGCAGAAAGGTCTGCATTTGGTCCCAGGGACAATGCAGCATTTACTCCAGCACACGTCCACGATGGCCAACATGAGTCAAGGTGCAGATGTGTTCAACAAAGTCAAAAGCAAATGCTTCAAGCCGACTGTGGCATCTAACACACATGTCTAAACCTGTACCAGCTTGAAAATCCTTCTGCATTTATTCCTATCTCATTGAAAATGATTAGATTTAAAGGATGAAAGCTGCTTGACCTGGAAGCAAAGGTGTTTTTCTGCATTAGGTAAACCTGTCCAAGAAAAGTTCCTTTGAGGAGTGCAGTAAATCCAGCCTGAAATCAAGGACTGTGCACCGCTTCCATATTTCACTGCAGCAGAAAGTCATCAGTCTTATGTGATTCCCTTCCTTCCTTCCCTCCTCTTTCAACAATATATACTCCAGAACTGCTTGCAAAGATGCATATAATTTAAAAAGATAAAAGGAAAATAATGTCAGGAAAGCTGGGTAAAAAGAGGAAAAATAAGATAAAATCAGGAGTGAGAGAATGATGCAGTGAATTCTCAACACCTTGGGTTTTACAGGGCTTTTCCTTAGCACATCCCTCAGTACAAGATCATGACCTGTCACTAAGAAGTCTTGTTTATCAAAAGCAATTCCACAAGGAGCCAAAATAGCACAGATTGGTACACAGTACCCTGACAGTCCAGCAAGAGCCAGGAAGAGCTTTTAGAGTATCCAGAGGAATACATGTGCCACTCCACACTGCAGGCTAAGTGCTCAGTTTTGGGCTTTCACCATCTTGGGGTGGGCTGGCTCTGGACTATTGAAGAATATGACAGAGGCACACTGTCCTGGGTCAAGATGAACTTCAAGAACCTTGGGTCTGACAGATCAATGGAAGAGAAGAGAAAGTTGGCAAATAGACCCCATGTGGAAATTTGGTGTATGATAAAGGTAGCATCTCAAACCTTTGGGGGAAAGATGGATAACTTTTTGGAAAAACAAAACTGGATCCCTATCATACCGTTCACCAGAAAAAAAAAAAAAAAAAAAAAAAAACAACTCCATATGCATTAGATAGCTAACTAAATAATGAAGTTCTATGTGTACTAGAAGAAAACATGAGTAGATTGTTCCTTAATCACCAGGGATTGGAAAAGTCTTTCTGATTACGATATGAAATACAAGATTGATAAAATAAAAATAAAATAAATGCATTGCAAAAATGTAAGTTAAAAAAATGATAAAACTAAGAAAGGAAAGCATTTGCAACTTAGAGAAAAAGGCTTAATCTCTCTAAATTAGAAATTCTCTGAAAGGAAAAAGACCAAGCACATGACAGAAAAATGAACAAAAGATGTACACAGTTTATAGAAAGAAAAGGGGAGATGGCCCTTAGACCGATGAAAAAAATGTGTAACCTTACTCATAAGATAAACATGCAACAAAACAGAAAAACCATTTCTCATTCGTTATATTGGCAAAGAGCCTTAAGTTTGACAAGCATTTTGTGGTTAAGGCTGTGGAGACACATGTGTTCTCACACATTGCTGAGGGAATGCAAAATGGTACAGCCCCCAGAGAGGAGAATGTAGCAATATCTGACAAATTACACCTGTTTTCATCTTTTGACCCATCAGTTCCCCTTGATGATACACCTTCACATGTACGAAATGACACGCACTAGAGATTACTCATTGCAGCACTGTCTGTGCAAGAAAAAGACTGGAAACAACCCCAAGAGCCTATGGACAGGGAATTTGCTGAATCCCTTCCGGGGTAGCCACACAGTGGAGAAGTACATGCAATGGACAAAGAGGATGGCCTTGAAGGGCTGGTATGGAGGGATTTCAAGGCTACATTAAAAAGCGGATAGTGCAGGGTGAAGAAGAATATAGAGGACATGCTGCTGCTCTTGTCTAAGAAGAACGAGAAATAAGAATGAGTATGAAATCTTTTTTTACAAAAAGATACACTGGAAAGATAAAAAAACTAGCAAAATGGTTATATCTATATAGGGGAATGGAGTGGAAAAGACAGGTATGGAATCAAGATTTCTATGAGGTTACTGTATTACATGGTTTTGACTTTTAAACCACATATATTAAGTCTTCACTTAATGCCCTTGTTAAGGTTCTTGGAAACTGCAACTTTAAGTGAAATGACGTACAGCAGGTCCTGGATTAATTACCATTTAATTAAATAATTAAATACCATTTAATTCAACATTGTCTTATAACACTGTGAGAAAAAAAATTGGTTTTGTTATATGTCATTTCATTTAAAGTCATAGTTTCCAAGAACTTATTGATGACATTGAGGACTTGCTATATAATGTTTTGTATTTTCTAAGAAACAAAATTAATTTTAAAAGGGGGGTAAACCTTACAGTCCAAAACACATGAAGCTAACTGTTTATAAAATTGATAACATAATCGCACAAAGAAAAGAATTTTTCAAATGACTTTTCAACTCATTTGAACTCTGATCGTACATCTGTCTGTAATGGGATATATTCTAAGGACAAAAAGAAAGTGCCAAGAAAACCTTCACTTGGTAGTTTTATTGTTAGTAATAATATTGGTGTTGTAAGTTTAAAACTATTTTATGTGAATGTATATATTATACACAAACAGGTAAACATGTTAATGCACAGGAATCAAAATTTCAGTTTGATGCCAGGTGCGGTGGTTCACGCCTGTAATCCCAGCACTTTGGGAGGCTAAGGCGGGTGGATCACCTGAGGTCAGGAGTTCGAGACCAGCCTGGTCAACATGGTGAAACCCCATGTCTACTAAAAATACAAAAAATTAGCTGGGCATAGTGGCAGGCGCCCGTAATCTCAGCTACCCAGGAGGCTGAGGCAGGAGAATAGCTTGAACCCAGGAGGCGGGGGTTGCAATGAGCCAAGATTTTGCCATTGCACTCCAGGCCTGGGCAACAAGAGCAAAAACAAACAAAAAAAATTCAGTTTGAAAAAACATATAGAAATATATATAAAAAAATAAAAAGTTAAGGAAAAAAATCTTGAGTACTAAATCTGAATTCAAAATATCAGTTTGAACACATAATTTATTAAATATGTTTCCTAGCTCTATCCACTAAATGGCCTTAGAATGAGCATCCCTAGTGCCTAAGAGATAAGTCCCACTGAAAAGAACCAGGATCCTTTAGAAAAATCACTGATTCTATGCCTGAAATAGTAGAAATACAATTTGTCTGGGGCATATTGTGCCTAAAAGCAAGGAAGGACTCAAAGAGAGACATGAGCTCTTCCTTACAAAAACTTTCAGCTAATAAATGTAGAAAGAATGATAGGATTTTAAAAATCACCATTTTACAATACCCCTGCTGCCTCACATAAGGGTTACCAAAGGATGCAAAAGCCATTAGGTGACAAGTTCTTGGGAAACAGCATATCTGCGCTCCTTGCCAAAGTATCACCCCAACAGATTACTTGCTAATTACAGAAGGAAAAAAAATCTACCTTCACAATGGCATCGCCCCATGTTCATCCCTTTAACCTAATGTTTAAACCAAGTCAACTATAGGGGACACCGGACATTATGTGCTGGAAGTGATGCCATATGCAGGACATGGTATCATTTATAAAAATATTCTTACCAAAAGTGATAACCTGCATCTAGTCTAGCCTTTGAATATAACTTTCAATTTACAGGAGATACAGGAGATAGAAGAGCAAGTTAGACAGCACTGCAAGGAAATAACTGGACAAATCTAGTATGTGGGACATTCTGCAAGATAACTGGCCTGATCTCTTCCAACAGTCAATGCTATGAAAGGGAAAAAAGTGGAGGGTTATTTTAGAATAAGAGACTAGAGGGACAATAACTAAATGTAACATATGAATAGATTTTTAAAAAACAATTCTAAAAATTTGTTTTGGCCACTGGGGAAATTTGAATGTAGACTGTATGTTAGATGATTGTGGAAAATTTTTTATCTTATTAGGTGCAATGACCACTGTGGCAATGCAGGAGAATGTCCCTATAGTTAGGACACATGTGCTAAAGTACTTAGGGGTGAAGGGTCTTGATGTCTGAAACTTTCAAACAGCTCAGCAAAAAATATACGTAGATATGCATGCACATATAAATTAAGCAAATATGGCAGAATATTAATAATTTTTTAATCTAGGTGGTAGGTATCCCTAAATGCATTGTACTATTCTTTAAACTTTTCTCTATGTTTGAAATTTTTCATAATAAAAATTGGGGAAGGGAAAGGGGAGCTTAGAGTGGCTCCAACACAAGGGCCTGAAGTGGTATCACATTCAGCATGGCAGCTACAATTTCAACTTGGAACCAGCGGGAAGCATAGATAATGAAACATCCACCTTGACCAGAAAGACTGTAAGGCATCCATAAAATATTTAACTCTGGGCAAAACTACTTCCTGAAGAAAACGCCATGAGATTCTGGTCTGTCAAATGTCTGCCAGTTTGAATAATGGACTGTTACTTTGGTGACCCCCCAACAAAACATGGCTCCTAGATCCATGCCTCTGTGTATGGCCCCTCTCACACAGACTCTGGGGTTGTCCATGTGCATTTGTTTCCTCTCGCTGCTGTAACAAATTACCACAAACTCAGTGGCTTAAAACAACACAGATTTATTACCTCATGGTTCTGGAAGTCAGCAGTCTAACAAGAGTCTCACTTGGCTGAAGTCAAAGTGTTGGCAGGGATGTTCCTTCTGGAGGCTCCAGGGTAAGGCCCATTTTCTTGCCTTTTCTGGGCTCTAAAGCCTGCATGGATTCCTTTGCTTGTGGCCCCTTCCTCCATCTTCAAAGCCAAACTCTGCATCACTCTCATCATTGCTCCTGTGATCACATCTTGTTCTCTGACTCTGACTCTCCTATCTCTGTCTTTCACTTATAAGGAACTTGGGCTGGACAAGGTGGCTCACACCTCTAAATCCAGCACTTTGGGAGGGGGGGATGGGAGGATCACTTGAGCCCAGGAGTTTGATGCCAGCTGGGGCAACATAGGGAGACCCCATCTCTACAAAAAATTAAAAAAAAATTAGCTGGGCATGGTGGCACAAGTCTGTGGTCTCAGCTACTCGGAAGGCTGAGGTGGAAGGATTGCTTGAGCCTGGGAGGTGGGAGATAGAGGTTGCAGTAAGCCGTTTTTGTGTCACTGCGTTCTAGCCTACAAGACTCTGTCTCGAAAATTAAAAATAAAGGACCCTGGTGATTACACTGAGCCCACCACATAACCCAAGATAGCTTCTCCATCTCAAGAGCCTAACATTAATCACATCTGCAAAACCTCTATTGCCATGTAAGATAACATACTCAGTTTTCTGCGATTAGGGCATGGACATCTTTGGGAGACCATTATGCTGCTCATCATACTATGTGGCTGGTTTTAGCCAATGAGATATGACGAAACATGATACAAGCAGAGGCTGAATAAGTGCTTGCACAGTGGGGCTTGTCCTCTTAGAACTTTTAGTATCCTTTCAGAATCCAACCACCATGCTGTGAAAAGCCCAACATAACCACATGGAGAGGCCACATGGAAAGGAACTGAAGCTGTGGTCAACAGCAGCAGTTGAGTTCCCAGTCAACAGCCAGCTCCAACTTTCTAGCCATGTGAGTGAGCCATCTTGGAAGTGCATCTTCCAGCCTCAGTCAAGCCACATTAGCTGGGATCATGAAGAGCAAAGATGAACCATCCTTGCTGAGCCCTGCCCAAACTGCAGAATTCTGAGCAAATAAATGTTGTTCTTTTAGGCCACTAAGTTTTAATGTGGATTTTTGCACAGCAATATATAAACTGAGACAGGCTGTAGGCTATACGCCAAGTGAATGCTGGAGAGCCTACACTGAAAGTGTTGACTTTGAATTTAGCCTAAGTATCCAGCAACCCTTCTTTATGGTAATAATTAGATAGCAGAACCTGTTGTCTACTAAGTCCTTTCTGAATTCATGAAAACAAAAACCAGGTCACCTACATAAAAGAAAATACCTTTCATTCTAGTCTCTCTAGCAAGAGGGATGCCACCTTCAACTCATCCAAGAGTGGGATTATATCATTAAGGACCTCATTAAAACGATGGAAAGCCACAATACCACAGCAAGTTGCAATCTCATAGATCAAGAAACCAACCTCAATTTCATGGAACTAAAAGGTTCTGTGAGATAAACTGCTGCTCCCAGATAAACTAGATTAGAATGACTGTTGATTTTGCCCAAGTCTGTTGTTTTAAATAACTGATTCAGATCCTGGTTTGCATAGACTTGGCCTGCTTACTACACTTTGCCCACACATTCCGCTGAACCCGGGCTTTCAATCAAGCTGGTGGCCCAGCTAAACCCTAGCACAGGGGAATGATTATCAGAGAGTCTGGATCTTAGCCAGGAGCTTTTTCTACACTGGATGGAAACCAGTTCCTTTCTGGTGTGTGGGAATTTGTGTTTTCAGTTTCATTACTCTTGGAAAATATGCTTAAAATCATTCATCCTCCATTTCCTTCCTTCTGGTCTGCAATGCTCCTAGCAACTGCAAGGGAATAAACAGACACAGCTTCTAGTCAGAGAAACAGCTCCCAAGTCTAAGGCATCTCTTTAATTTATAGCTATGGGCATGAAAACGTTGACCTAGCAAGACATGGGCTTAAATGGTGCCCCAAAAGCAAATAGCAAAAATCATTCTCATTTTCTCCATGGCTGCGGAAGCCAGGCTGCATCGCCAATGCATTTTCAAGTCTCCACGTAACTAACTTGACCTGAGTGCCTCAGAATCGTCAGGGCTCCTCTTCCTGCTTCACAGCTCTGAATGCGCACCTGTGGCTTTGTACTGCTAACGACAAGAGCCACCCAGCAGATCCACACCTGTGACTCATCTGCTTTTATCTGTGCAGCTCTTGGTGCCTAAACCCACAGACAATGAGGAGAGTCATTCTGCTCCTGAAGCACAGGCAGGCTTCCAGGCGGTGTCTGTGGCTATCACCACACAATTAAGACCATATTTTGAGGGAGAAAAAAATTTGGCTCTCAAAGATGGCTTTGCAACTCCAGCTTTTGAGAAACTGAAGGTAAACTTCTCTGATGCTGAGGAACACACACACACACACACACACACACACACACACACACACACACACAAAGCTGATTGGCTATTTACTTCTCTTAAATCCATGGATGTTTACTGAGTATCAGCAACATGCTCAGCACCATCTAGGCACTGCGGGGAATACCCAAGAAATATAAAAACATCCCCATGCACTGAAAGCTCAGTCATCTGCAACAAAGCTATAGAAGGGGAAGCAACAAGAAGAAACCCACAAGTTAAGGAAACAGCCATCACAGAGGCTGTATACTTTAAGAGGAGTTGGAGATTTGAAAAGCCCGGGGCAGAAGATTAGAAATAGCCCGAGGATGAGGGTCTCGAAAGCTCTAGGACTGAAAAATGACAGCTGAAAGCAAAGAAGGGAAGAGCCAGGAGGGAAACAACAGCTTTTCTTCCTTTTTTTTTAAAAAAAAAAAAAAAAAGAGAGAGAGAAAACCCAGAACTAGCTAAGTACAACAGCCTGGGGCCATTCATTGCTGGGGCAAAGGGTTCCAAACACCTCACCAGGCCTTGAGGCAACTGACAATAAGGATAGCTGCAATTATTCACAACTATCCCATCGCACTATGCTTACAATATGTTCTACTTCCTTTCCTGAAAAAGGCAGAGGGTGATGTTCAGTGGTCACTATTTAGAAAGCTTTCCATCCAAAAAGAGTTAATTTAAGTTTGGGCATTTAAATGAATAAACTTAGTGGAGCAGAAAATTGATTTACGTGCAACTGCAGCTCATTCCCCAGACTTGGGAGGTGAACTTGACTTCCCCTTCATCATGTCACCCAAACCATTCCCCAGCCCTGTGGATTCTTTGTCATGCTATGACTGTCCTGTTTAGGACTGTCATATCTACCTGGACTCTATGGCTGCCAGTGGTCTCTAGCCTCTCCCTGATCCAGCCTATAGACTTTCCCTGATCCAGCCTAGCTCAGCCTCCACTTGACAGGGCCATCTTCCAAATGCGCATCTGTAACCCATCGCTTGTATGCACGGAAGTCCCCAAACGGCTCCCTGTATCCTGAGGAGATACAACTCAGTATGGCCTTCACAATCATCTAAAATCTGACTCTGTCTGCCTCCCCAGTGCCATCTCCTAATGCCCGACCTTTCCCAACACCATACATTCCCCATCTCCATGACACTGGTCCCCATTCAGAAGGCCACACTCCAATGTTGCCACTTTTAAGGTGCTTTCCCCAGTGAATTCACATCCTCCTCACCCCCGTCACACCCAGTTTAGGCCTCACACCAGCCCTGAGGACATGGAGCTATGGAATGGCATTTCATCAGCTCTGTGAAAGCAGAGTTATGTCTTGTTTATGCCAATGACATCAGTTTCCTCAGCCAGCCTCAACCCAACCCTTCTTCCCACTTCCAGAGCCTCCCTCCAGCAGGTGGTAAGACGGCCTGACACTCCCTACCCCCTCTCAGGCCTTGACAGGCACAGCCTGCCTCGACCACACGATGCTGGGCCAGGGGTGATCAGCTCACAGCTGAACTGACTGCCCATGGGCCCTGAGGAGAACCAGGATTTAAGCACAGCAATGGCTCAGTGTAGCCAGCCTCGCCCCATTATGGATGACTATTTACAGCATGTCAAAACCCAGCCCGCTGCAAAGCCACTTCATCTGACCCAAATATTTGTCCTTTTGTAGAAAATGTGTATAAAACCCCAGTAAGTGGCTCACCAGAAATAGCCTGGGGGAAGGACTCTCAATGTCTCCTCTTTCTTTCTTCCCATCTACAAGGCCCAAGTTTGAAATCAGGAGAACTTCCATCCACGATGGAACAGTAATTGATTGACTGCCTCACGTTTTAATTAGGGTTGCATTCTTGACTGGTGCCCTAACCCGAGGGGAGGGTCTGGACAAGGCCTTTCTCTCCCCACCAGGGGAATGGAACCAAGGCTCTGCACTTAGTCAGAGCCCACGGCTCCTGGATTTGGGCCATGACTCACGGAGCCTGGCTTTTTAAAGGGCTCTACACACTTGCACACACCCACAGACACATACCCTCAAACACCAACAAAACTTACTGCACTTGGATCTTGAACAGTTGCACTTTCATCTTACTTATTTTTTCTCTTAGAGACATGGTCTTGCTCTATTGCCCAGGCTGGAGTGCAGTGGTGTGATTGTAACTTACTGCAGCCTCAAACTCTTGAGCTCAGACAAGTCTCCCTCCTCGGCCTCCGGAATAGCTTGGACTACAGGTGTGCACCACCATGCCCAGCAATTTTTAAAAAATGTTTTTCGTAGAGATAGGAGTCTCATTATGTTGCCCAGGCTAGTCTTGAACTCCTGGCTTCAAGCGATCCTCCTGCTTCAGCCTCTCAAAGTGTTGGGATTACAAGTGTAAGCCACCCTTCCCAGCGCTAATTTTTTGTTAAGACACCATTATTGCTTTGTGAAATTTAGTTGGGAATCCATTTGCCTACATAAGGTAGGCAGCACCCTTCTCTTACCAGCTGCTGCGGGGGATGCAGTTTATCTCCAGGCCAATGTCCCACAGGTGCCAGGACACCTGGACAGCACTGCCAGGTCAAGTATGAGCCAGTGGCCTCTGTGGCCACTCCTTGCCCCTCCTCCCCCAACGCCAGATTCCCTCATGGGGACAATGGTGCAGTAAAGTCAGAACAATCGCCCAGGCTTGGCCTCCTCCCAGCTCGGATCCAGGGAATGCCCTAGCAGCTTTGTAACCACCATAATTCAGGTGCACTGGTAACTCTGCAAAAGGATTTCAACACTTGTTCTGGAGGGGTTTCTTGCCATAGACCTCACTCTTTTGCTGATGGAGACCCAGGCCTGGCATAGACATCCACCCTCTTAGAGGCTGGCGAGACTTCGCAGGAGCAGAAAAGCGCTCGCTGACCCAAGGGTGCTCTGCCACCAGAACGGGCACCGGCCAGACAGCAGGAGGTGCTCCCTTCCCTTTATCAAGACAACGGAGGGCACACACTCTGAATGTCAGCAAGGAATCAGCACCAGGCCCCTCCTGGATGAACCCCAAAGTCCCCTTTGATTCCTTTCTTTCTTTGTGCCTTCCCCCACTCACAACCCCTGTCCCTCTCACCATGCCCTTTCCTGTCTCTTCATCCTCCCTGCCATTGATTGTTCTTGGAATGAAATATACATACTGGCTGCAGCCAATGGAAACTCGAGTGACCTGGCTCCAGCCAACTTCAACTTCTTCTTAGACCAGTTGCCCCCGACTCCCTCTGCTCTGCTGCCTTTGCCTCAGGGGCACCAGCCCCTCCTGCCTCAGCGCCTGCACAGCTCATCCAGCCCTGGCTGCCTCTCTTGTAGGTCTCAGCTCAAAAACGCCTCCTCACAGAGGTTTCTCTGAGCTCTGTCACAGGAGCTCCACTGCCTTCTCCCTCAATCCCACCACCCTGTTGATTTTTTATAGCACTTATCACAATCTGCAATGGTCTTTTAAATCTACATGTGTATTATTTATAAGCCATGTCCCTTTTCCAGAAGTGCAAGGACAGGGACCTTGTCTCAGGCACTGTTGCATCCCCAGAATGGGGCACCATGGCTGGCACACAGCATGTGACCAGAAAATATTTCCTCTAACAAATGAATAGATAAGCTTCCCCATTTAAAAAATAATCAGGGAAATAACTAGTGGCAACCAGCCAAGAGCACAGACAGGTGTGTTGCTCGTAGGGCAAAATTTGAAGATAATTTAAATAGCCAATAAAGGCGGATTATGTCAATCGATGCTCTGGCATTATTATTAAATGCTATTTAACAAGGATGAATTCGATTTTTCAAGCATTGACATGAAAGGTACCCAAGATTCTCTAAGTGAAAAAAGCAGGTTCCACTATGCATAAGCATACTTTCATGTACAGTAAAATGAAACAATAGCACTAAATAGCGTGTTTATATGTGCATCAAAACCTGAAACAAGAAAGAGATTGAGGAAACTTCAAGAAATGGTGATCTAGAATTGACGTCCATAGTTTTAAACTGTGGTTATCCCTGAGGCGGGTGGTATTATGAGGTATTTTCATTCATTTCTTTTTGGTTCATATTTTCTGATTTTTAAATAATGAACATGTGTTTTCACTGTTTTTTTTTTTTTTTTTTTTGAGATGGAGTCTTGCTCTGTCGCCCAGGCTGGAGTACAGTGGCGCGATCTTGGCTGGGCTGACTGCAAGCTCCACCTCCTGGGTTCATGCCATTCTCCTGCCTCAGCCTCCCAAGTAGCTGGGACTACAGGCGCCTGCCACCAGGCCCGGCTAATTTTTTTGTATTTTTAGTAGAGACGGGGTTTCACCGTGTTAGCCAGGAAGGTCTCGATCTCCTGACCTCATGATTCACCCGCCTCAGCCTCCCAAAGTGCTGGGATTATAGGCGTGAGCCACCACGCCTGGCCTTCACTGCTTTTTTAATAAGAAAAAAAAGAATGAAATTGAAATGAAGAATCATCTCCCACTGCCCATGTTCACGGCAGCTACTGAGGGGCGGCTGCCGGCGGAGGAGCAGTGCTGGCGAGGAGCCTGTCAAGGGAGTCCCGGAATGGGAGAAGGCGGAGGTGGGGCTGCTGGGAATAATTATTCTTTCCCCATTTTGAGCCCACATCAGAGAAAATACACTTGTTAGATAATGAAATCAGAAGCCTCCAGGCATATTTCCTTCCCACGGAGAAAAACCAGCTGTGGTCTTATTCACTGCACTGCTGTTCTATGCCTTGAGCTCTGAACACAGGGTCACACATTTAGATAAAGGACCCATCTGCTAACTCTGGACACTTGTAAACTCAGCTCCAGCCTCAGGAGAGTAGGAAGACCTGTCGGTGCCATGGACTCCACATACACCTCTGAAATGTCTGGAATGGGACACAGAATAGAGGCAGCTCCTCCTGATGCTTCTACACAAGTGCTAGAGGGGTTTTCCAGCAAGACCACTGCAGCAGCTCCGGGGACACTCTCCAGGCTGCACAGCAGGGAGAAAGGAGTAGCTGTTGTGTCTATCTCAAGTCTGCATTCTTTCAGTGTAGGGATATCTGGGAAGTAATTTTAAGCAGTAAATGTAAACCAACTGTAAGGTCTAACTGTGGTTGTCAAGAATTAATTCAAAATGGAGCTTATAGACACAGCACTCTGACCTGAGACAATTATCTTTGCCTCTGGGACTCGGTTTTACCGTCTGTAAAATGGAAGGGCTGGACCAAATGCCACCCAAGGGCCGCTCACTATCTAGAAGAGAAAAAATTAGCTTCCAGGTTCTAACATAGACCACTGACCACAGTGGCACAGGTATTAGGGGCTCAGCAAGGAAGAGATCCCGTGGGCTGCGGTAGGCAGGGTGAATTTCCTGAGGAATGTGAAAGCTGAACAGTGCCTTGAAGAATGGGTCAGATTTAGGTAACTGAACGGCACTGGGCACTGATGTAATGATCTCAGGCACCTGTCCCTTTTGAGCCAGCTGGAGGGCCCAGAGAGCCCTTCTCAGGGAGGGATTTAACTATGGGTGGTTTTCCTGGGCTCTGAGCTAAGGCAGGTTTGTGAATTCCAAAGCATCAAACAAGCAATAGATTCCTTTTAGAACATGTGTCATCTCAGGTAGTCACTGAAAGTGATCTGTGTGAAGCCAAATAGTAACGCAGTGGAATTCTTTCAGAATGAGTGGGGAAATCGGGATAGAGGACGAGGTCTCCACAAGGCAGCAGTATGGACTACTACAATTGTTCTCAACGTATGGTTTCCATACCAGCAACACTGGCATTGCTTGGGGGTTTGCTGGAAGTGCAGGATGGCAGGCCTCCCTCACCCAGCTTCACTGAATTGCACACTCTGGAAGTGAGGCCCAGGAATAGGTTTAACAAGTCCTCCAGGTGACTTTCAGACAGGTGAAATTTGATAACCACTGCACTGGTGGAAGGAAGAAAGGATCCAGAGTCACACGGCAAGGGTTCAAATCCCAACCCCAGCAAGCTGAACATACCCAGCAACTCAACTTCCACTCTGTTTTCTCATCTGTAAAATAAGATTCATTCATTTTTATCCAGGAGGATTGTTGAGAAGATTCAAGTAGTTAATATATGTAAAGTGCCTATTACAGTGCCAAGTAGAAAAACACTGAAAATATATAAATTTAAAAAGTCACTAGAAGGAAACTTACAAAATGACAGTGGTAGCTGTCGGAAGGGAAAGGGGTGTTATAGGTGATTTCCCTTCCCCTCCTATCTGTTTCCCAAAATTTTTTTTTTTTTTAGACAGAGTCTTGCTCTGTCGTCCAGGCTGGAGTACAATGGCATGATCTCAGCTCACTGAAACCTCTGCCTCCCAGGTTCAAGCAGTTCTCCCTGCCTTAGCTTCCATGGTAGCTGAGATTACAGGCGCCCGCCACCATGCCTGGCTAATTTTTGTATTTTTAGTAGAGATGAGGTTTCACCATGTTGGCCAGGCTGGTCTCAAACTCTGGACCTCAGGTGATCCACCCACCTCGGCCTCCCAAAGTGCTGGGATTACAGGAGTGAGCCACCGTGCCCAGCCTGTTTCGCAAACTTTTGATAAGGCAATTATGTTACTTTGACAGCACAAAAGAAACATCTGTAGAATGCAGTGAGACCCCACAACCAAAGCTCTGTCCCTCAGGGCTGGGTGGTGGTTTATACGCTGAGGAGCACATATCACTGTATAGTGCAACCTCTCCCAGGGAAATGTGGGCACCAAGGCCCCAGCGCCAGCAACCATGGCTCCCTGGGCTGCACAAAAGCAACTCACATGGAGAGAACAGACCTCAGAGGCCCTGGCTCATCAGTGACAGAGCAGGGCCCAGCTGAGCATGTGTGCACACGTGTGTGCCCGTGTGTATGTGAACATATCTGCCCAAGTGCAGGCTGGTGTTGGGGAGAGGTGGATGCTCACAATCCTCACTCAAAGAGTTGGCCATGAGTTCCAAACTCCCTCGCTGTGCACATAGGCGAGCCAAGGCCCAGAGAGAAGACACTAGCCCAACCACAGCTATACCTTGAGTTAGCAGCAGAATCAGGATGGGAACCCAGAGTCCAGCCTCGCTTAACCTGGGCTGAGATGTGGTGTAGAACTTTCTATATATTGTCCGAAAAGGCGACTTAAAGGGAAAGGCCGGGACATTGCAAAGCAAAATACCAAAGAAGTACCGGGAGGCTTTGCTGGTTCTGTTGGGGGAGCCAACGGCCCCAAATCATTCCTTGCATCATGTAAAATCTTTTGAAATTTTCAGGGTATGCCGAGCTCCAATTCAGCCCTCAGGTTTGGGCACGAGAAGAGGGACATTGTTCACCACTCAGCCACAAATGACAATTGACTCACAACAGCCACTTAAACGCTGAGTATCAATCACATAACATAATTAAGTGTGTGTGTGGCAGGGGGTAGGATGGTAAACAAGGTACCTTTCTTGCCTCCAAGGGACTGACGACCTGTATGATGCACTCTGGCAATGGTGCCTGCACACAACAGTTGTGTGGTCATTGTTGGTGTAGGTAGATGAGAGGAGTTGAGATTGGGACACCCATCATAGCAAAAGACAAAGCATAGTAAAGTGACCATGGAGTGCCAGAAAGGAGGGATAGAAGTTGAGGGAAACTAGTGAAATCCTATACCTATGCCAGACCCTAAACACCTAACTCGAAACATCACTGGGGGAAAATGGGCCTTCAGGTCCCAAGCCTCACATGCAGGGGGACAGCAAAAGACACAACCACTTGTCCCAGAGTGACTCAGCTCCCCTACATTTCTGCCCATACAGATTCCTAGACCTGCCCACGTCAACACTCCAAGGCCTTCTGTGGACACGGTCCAAACTCTGTTGTCTCTGGATGGCAGCTGTCGTGGATGAGGCCATGCGGCAGGTGCTCTGTCATTAATCCGTTAGCAGTGATAGCCTGCAATGCTCCATTAGGGTGTGACATATTTCAACACCAATCAAGAAATGAGCTTTCATGCATGCTGATGGCTAATCAAGGCTGCAGGCAGAGACAGACTCTGGCACACTTGTTAATGGCATTCTCTATTAAACGGGAGCCGCCCAGGTATAAAATAACCACCCTGCTAGGAGCCTCCGTGAGCACAGGAAGATGGGCAAACAGACAGCTGATGGGCTCCCAACATTGTTTTACTTAACTACAACATGCCAGAATATTCCACAGAACAGATTCCAGTGTTTAAAAATGTCACAAAACTGACATCAAGGACCTTGCTCATACACTGACAGGATTTTACATTTTTATCTTTAAATATTTCCCAGTAGGTGAATTACCCAAATTAGTCAATAATAGACCCCAAAATGACTATGTTTAGCCAATTGAGTGTGACACCAAAATGCCTGACCACATGAGCCATCTCTCCCTCAAAGCCATTTTAACGTGACTGTCCGCAGGCGCTGAAAGGTTGCAATTTTGCTGTGATGATGAAATGCCACAGCAGAAGGCCATAAACTAATAAATACGGATGTGGCCACGCAGAACACGCTACCCCTCTGAGCCTCACAGAGAACTCAAAGTTACTGTTAACACCTAGAAGTTTAAAAAAATGTTATTTCCGCCAATATCAATTTTTCATCAGGACACACCATCTAAAGCATGACTTCCCACTGTGAGAGACTTTTCTGGCAGCTCAGGTTAAAGAAGTCATTCAGTAAAAGAGTGATTTTTGACAGATTCATTCATTTCCTGTGATAACACCGTATTGTTAAGTTCACCTCCATTTTGGTGTAAATATAGAACGCCGCAAAAATATTCAGCCCAGAATGATCAACGTGTGGCCCCCTTTCAAACTGGCTCTTGCACAGTTTTCGGCTGTGCAATTAGCCAGCACCTTCTTGTGGAGTCAGGAGACCTGAGCTCCTGTTAGGTACTGTTTTGGGAAAGAGAGCAGGGACATTCAGAGGCACCATGCTGCGGTCACCTGGGATATGAAATGCCAGATCAAGAGGCCTGGGTATCAGTAAGCAAATCGTTTAATGGCTCAAATCCACATCACTCTATAAAAGAGTGCTATCACTTTTCTGGTTAGAATAAGAAAAGGCCTTGAAAGCAATGTTCTTTTCTGAATGACACATGTGGCTCTGTTAGAGGTTAGATTTCAGGGTGCGTCAAGTGTACCTCACCATCATGGCAGACTGTATCACCCCCCGCTAGAACTCAGAATCTGCTTCCAGAAGAGCTGTCAGCTGAGGCTGGGTCCAGCTGTGCACTGAGACCTTGGCAGAAAGAGCTGGCAACCTGGCCCTTTGCTGTCCTAGTCACGGCTCTGAGTGCTGCACTGGATTCTTGGGCCATACTTTCCATGGGATGTTGACAAACTGCAGCCCATTTAGAGACATGACTCAGATGCCAAAAGGATATGAAAAGTATGTGTGAGCCGGGGCAGGAGACATTCTTGCAGATTGGGCGTTTAGTTGCAACAGCGGGGAGGGTGTCTTTGCTTCTGTACATGGCTGAAAGGCCGTCCTGTAGCAGGCGGACCAGGTGCGCTCTGGGAGACCCCGACGGGCAGAAAGAACCAGAACTGGAGGGGAAAAGCTGATGGAGGAGGGGCCTCCCCTCAGTTGCGCTAGGAGCTCCTGCTCCTGGAGGTGACCAGTGGCCGCCGGGAAGTCACTTGGCAGGGCAGCCCTGGGGAGCTCATGAGTCAATGATTCTATAAATAATAGTACCTTGGATTGATACATTTGAGGATGGGCTGTGGCAGGTCAACCAGCTGGAATAGATACAAATAAATGTTCCTGCAGGAAGGTCACAAAACACCTGCAGAGCCTGAGTACAGTAGAATGGTTTCTGCTGTTGCGTAAGTTAACCCTCTGCCCTACTCATCCCCTCCTCCTGCCTTCCCACAGCCTTCCAGAACCCAGCTGTCCCTCCCAAGAGCCTTTCCCATGACCCTGAGGCCATCTCCCCACCTCAAAGGCACTCCCAGGCGTGGGAAGGGCGCAGTCATCCTCTATGATCAGTATCTCTGAAATGGCACACACCCTTGTCCCAGAACACTGGAAGAGCGCGCACATGGGGGACTGGGAGAATGTATACACAGCATGCTCTTGGCCACCCTGAGGCCCTGGGCAGCCTCTTCCCACCTCTCTGGGCTTTGATTTGTGCCCTATAAAGAAAGAGACCCAGCCTGGATCACCAGTGTCCTGTGATCCTTCCAGTGCACACAAATGGTACAGGGAACAAAATTCCACCTGGCTGCTATTGTTCTGCCAAGTCACGTGACAGCCAGTTCTCAGAAATGATGTCGCCTGCACCCGGTACACCCAGTCTAATCTAAGGCAAGCCGGCAAAGCAGCTTAGCGGGGATCAGCCAAGGGCTGCTCCTTTCGGGGCTGCTGTCTGGGGGGACACTGGCTTCCTTTCATCCCTGTCTCCAGCTCACTCCCTATCCGCACACCAGGGTAGGACGCAGGCAGGGGGCTCACCCTGCTACCTGCCCAGGGTTGCATTCTTTGAGGGATGAACTCAAAAGCAACACTCCTAAATGCCCTCACCTCTGGCTAGCTTTTGGCATTTGCTATGGGACCCTGGTCTGGTGGGCCCTGGTGAGAGACGTATTTGCTGGCGCCCAAGGAGGAAGCCCAACACTCCTTACCAGGCGGGGACTGGTTGTTCCCCGCCCTCACTTCTCTCCCCTTCTCCAGCTCCCTCCTGAAATCCCTGGGCTTTGTGTCTCTAGATCAGCATTTCCAATCCTGTTTTTGACTAATGAACTCCTTTCACAGTAATCTATAATTTCACAAACCCCCTACAATTAAAAAAAATCATTTTATCATTTTTGCATGGCTTATGGTAAAAAAGATTTTTAGTTAAATATTTTATATGAGTATATTATTCAAAGATTATATTAAATGAGCATTAAAAGACCATTTTTAATAATATTCATTATATATAAAGACACATTTCAACATTTTCCTATTTAACAAGTTATACACAACATTTCATTTCCTTTAAATTAGTTGTGCAAGGAAAGACTGATTTGTTGACAAATAAAAAATGACATTTTGGTTTGGGGACCAACATATCTAAAACATAATTGAAACTTAATTATGTGCATCAGCTTTAAAAATAGATAAAAACTGCTTTTGTGACCCGATCTTTAGAATTCGTGCATTTTTGAGCGTAAGAAAAATCAACTGCAGTGTTTTAGTAATGTTCAAATGTTATCTAAATGATGAGATAAAGCGAGATTCGGAGAGAGATTTATAAGTTCTTCTTCCAAATAACACATTGCTGGTAATAATTTTTTCCAATCAATAAAAGGCAAGCTGGTTAAATTATCTCTGTATTATCCGCCCCCCACACCCTTCTTTCTTCCTCTCATTTGACGTACTAAAGACATTTAGGTGACCTATATAAGAACTTGGATCAGATAGATGATCACAACTTATGGATCTGGTAAAAATAACCTTGAGGCAAATTTGCAGAATTATCATCCTTAGGCTCCTCATTAACTTGGGGTGGCTCCACATAAATGTTTTCTATGTCTCCTGCCTTTGTCACTTTTTATAGCCAAAGCGGTCCACTTTGGTTATAAATGAAACCATAGATGACAAATAATAGAACAATTTAACAGTGTAGAGCAGTCAAAGTGAACCAAGAAGATAAACCAAATGATGACTGAGTCTGATTTCCGTTCGCCATGCGTTCTCTCACAGGAAACATGCACACGCAAATGCACCCGCCCACGCACACACATGCACACGTGCACACTCAGAGGCTCCCAAAGTTCCATATTAGGGGAAACTACGTAAGGAATTATTGACTGACTTTTACAACAGGTAATTTAAATCTGATGCATTTCTCACCTTTGACAGCAGTAAGCCCCAAGCACTTGTTCTAGAAGTATTGGTTCTACCCACTGTTCCTCGGAGGGGAGTGGTGGATGGCGCTGTTATTACAAGAAAAGGAGCAAGAGCCCCACTGTCCTTCAGGGAGCCACGTGTGAAGAGGCAGCACCTCAGGGCTGTGCTGCGTGTGACAGGTGGACAGCTGGGCAGGAAGGGAGAGAGAGTGGACGCCCCAGTGAAGCCACTAAGGATGGTGAATGGGGTGGGGGAGAGATTGGAGCTGTGCAACCTGTGACAAAGCTCCTCGCTCGTCTTCAGGGAGAAAGACACACTGCTGCTATTTCATATGTGTGGTGGAGGAGCCTGGCCTATGGGGACACATCGTCGTGCTGGGGTTACCTGGCTAGGACACTCCAGGATGGAGAAGGAGCTCAAGGGGAGGCCCCTGGGCACCAGCTGAGGCCCAGGAGGACCAGCGAGATCCCACACCGCACCCCCTGAGCCCATGGAGAGTGGAATGGTGTTCCCACAGGACCCCCGCCCGCCAGGCTGAGGCTAGGCCTCTCTGACTGACCCCACGGCCAGCAACAGACCCGCCAAGTAGTAGGGGAATGACACACTCCAAAAATCACAGAGGCCGTTTCCCTTTGAGAGAAACACCAGCCCAGAGTTCTGCTTTAAGTCGTTTGAGAATCTGAGAGGACAAGGCACGGACTGTGCCACTGCTTAAGAAGTTCTCAGAGAGGATTTGAATGCAAACGCAGACGGGGCAGGGGACAGCCCGCGCAGGGCAGCTCTCGGGGCAGGGCGGAAGGGACCCCTTCGGTGAAGAGAGAAGACCCTGGGGTGGGAGGCGCGGGCCCGGGGAGGTCAGGCCCGGGAGGTCAGTCGGCCAGGCTGACCATGCAGCAGACGCCTCTGGTGGCCCCAGAAGAGCCCTGCAGAGCCTGGCCCTTCACAGCAGCAGGGAGAACCATCCAGGCTTTTCTTTTCGCAGGGAAAAAAGAAACAGTAAGCGGGTGAGTGAAAAATGCTTCCCATGACCAGGAGCTTCCCAGGGACCACCTGTGGGGCCCGCCAACCCCACTGTCCACGCTGAGGCCTGTGGCTCCCCGCCACGGCTCCACGACAGCCAGGCCCTGAGGCTCCGAAGGGCAAGTCGGCAAGACCCATTCAAGGGTTGCTTTTGTTGAATGACTTGAGTTTGCATTTTCTAAGCAACAGGGACATAAATGGCTTGCTGGCATTTCACCGACAGAGGTGTGGGCGAGTGACTAGATCCCTTGCAGGCTTGGCACTGAATGGGGAATTCAAGGCCTCCTGGAGAAGCACAGGGGCATCCATCAGGAGTGCAGAGCACAGCCCTGCCCGCCCGCCT